>NC_142619.1:51390487-51704786 GCF_059453375.1 Lepisosteus platostomus
TACCATACCTGGGGTGTCCACTGAGCATTTCCGTGAACTCTATCTGAAGTTCTCTGGGCATGGGATTTTGACATGTTCCCCAAACCAAAAGGAATGAGTGGGAAACAATCAAGACCACGGATAGAAGTACTTGCATTTGAGTGAGTTTCAAGCATGCTTGGGTATTCGTGTGATCTGAGTGACTCAGTTTTGGAATATAACTCTCGCGTGGTGAACCGTGACATCCAGGCACCCCGGAGTTTCTGAAAAAAAAATTTCTGCGATTTTCACGAAACCACTTTTCTTCAACTTGAATTGGGCTAAAAATCCATCCCTGAAAATAAAAATTCTCTGAGTAGTGTGTAAATGCTGATCCTTACCCTACCTGGGGTGTCCACTGAGCATTTCCGCGAACTGTATCTGAAGTTCTCTGGGCATGGGATTTTGACATGTTTCCCAAACCAAAAGGAATGAGTGGGAAACAATGAAGACCACGGATAGGAGCACTTGCATTTGAATGAGTTTCAAGCATGCTTGGGTACTCGTGTGATCTGAGTGACTCAGTTTTGGAATATAACTGTCGCGTGGTGAACCGCGACATCCAGGCACCCCGGAGTTTCTGAAAAAATAATTTCTGCGATTTTCACGAAACCACTTTTCTTCAACTTGAATTGGGGTAAAAATCCATCCCTGAAAATAAAAATTCTCTGAGTAGTGTGTAAATGCTGATCCTTACCCTACCTGGGGTGTCCACTGAGCATTTCCGCGAACTCTATCTGAAGTTCTCTGGGCATGGGATTTTGACATGTTCCCCAAACCAAAAGGAATGAGTGGGAAACAATCAAGACCACGGATAGAAGCACTTGCATTTGAATGAGTTTCAAGTATGCTTGGGTATTCGTGTGATCTGAGTGCCTCAGTTTTGGAATATAACTGTCGCGTGGTGAACCGCGACATCCAGGCACCCCGGAGTTTCTGAAAAATAAATTTCTGCGATTTTCACGAAACCACTTTTCTTCAACTTGAATTGGGCTAAAAATCCATCCCTGAAAATAAAAATTCTCTGAGTAGTGTGTAAATGCTGATCCTTACCCTACCTGGGGTGTCCACTGAGCATTTCCGCGAACTGTATCTGAAGTTCTCTGGGCATGGGATTTTGACATGTTCCCCAAACCAAAAGGAATGAGTGGGAAACAATCAAGAAAACGGATAGAAGCACTTGCATTTGAATGAGTTTCAAGCATGGTTGGGTACTCGTGTGATCTGAGTGACTCAGTTTTGGAATACAACTGTCGCGTGGTGAATCGCGACATCCAGGCACCCTGGAGTTTCTGAAAAAAAAATTTCTGCGATTTTCACGAAACCACTTTTCTTCAACTTGAATTGGGCTAAAAATCCATCCCTGAAAGTAAAAATTCTCTGAGTAGTGTGTAAATGCTGATCCTTACCCTACCTGGGGTGTCCACTGAGCATTTCCGCGAACTCTATCTGAAGTTCTCTGGGAATGGGATTTTGACATATTCCCCAAACCAAAAGGAATGAGTGGGAAACAATCAAGACCACGGATAGAAGCACTTGCATTTGAATGAGTTTCAAGCATGCTTGGGTACTCGTGTGATCTGAGTGACTCAGTTTTGGAATATAACTGTCGCGTGGTGAACCGCGACATCCAGGCACCCCGGAGTTTCTGAAAAAAAAATTTCTGCGATTTTCACGAAACCACTTTTCTTCAACTTGAATTGGGCTAAAAATCCATCCCTGAAAATAAAAATTCTCTAAGTAGTGTGTACTGTAAATGCTGATCCTTACCCTACCTGGGGTGTCCACTGAGCATTTCCGCGAACTGTATCTGAAGTTCTCTGGGCATGGGATTTTGACATGTTCCCCAAACCAAAAGGAATGAGTGGGAAACAATCAAGAAAACAGATAGAAGCACTTGCATTTGAATGAGTTTCAAGCATGCTTGGGTACTCGTGTGATCTGAGTGACTCAGTTTTGGAATATAACTGTCGTGTGGTGATCCGCGACATCCAGGCACCCCGGAGTTTCTGAAAAAAAAATGTCTGCGATTTTCAAGAAACCACTTTTCTTCAACTTGAATTGGGCTAAAAATCTATCCCTGAAAATAAAAATTCTCTGAGTAGTGTGTAATTGCTGATCCTTACCCTACCTGGGGTGTCCACTGAGCATTTCCGCGAACTCTATCTGAAGCTCACTGGGCATGGGATTTTGACATGTTCCCCAAACCAAAAGGAATGAGTGGGAAACAATCAAGAAAACGGATAGAAGCTCTTGCATTTTAATGAGTTTCAAGCATGGTTGGGTACTCGTGTGATCTGAGTGACTCAGTTTTGGAATATAACTGTCGTGTGGTGAACCGCGACATCCAGGCACCCCGGAGTTTCTGAAAAAAAAATTTCTGCGATTTTCACGAAACCACTTTTCTTCAACTTGAATTGGGCTAAAAATCTATCCTTGAAAATAAAAATTCTCTGAGTAGTGTGTAAATGCTGATCCTTACCCTACCTGGGGTGTCCACGAAGCATTTCCGCGAACTCTATCTGAAGTTCTCTGGGCATGGGATTTTGACATGTTCCCCAAACCAAAAGGAATGAGTGGGAAACAATCAAGACCACGGATAGAAGCACTTGCATTTGAATGAGTTTCAAGCATGCTTGGGTACTCGTGTGATCTGAGTGACTCAGTTTTGGAATATAACTCTCGCGTGGTGAACCGTGACATCCAGGCACCCCGGAGTTTCTGAAAAAAAAATTTCTGCGATTTTCACGAAACCACTTTTCTTCAACTTGAATTGGGCTAAAAATCCATCCCTGAAAATAAAAATTCTCTGAGTAGTGTGTAAATGCTAATCCTTACCATACCTGGGGTGTCCACTGAGCATTTCCGCGAACTCTATCTGAAGTTCTCTGGGCATGGGATTTTGACATGTTTCCCAAACCAAAAGGAATGAGTGGGAAACAATGAAGACCACGGATAGAAGCACTTGCATTTGAATGATTTTCAAGCATGCTTGGGTACTCGTGTGATCTGAGTGACTCAGTTTTGGATTATAACTGTCGCGTGGTGAACCGCGACATCCAGGCACCCCGGAGTTTCTGAAAAAAAAATTTCTGCGATTTTCACGAAACCACTTTTCTTCAACTTGAATTGGGCTAAAAATCCATCCCTGAAAATAAAAATTCTCTAAGTAGTGTGTAAATGCTGATCCTTACCCTACCTGGGGTGTCCACTGAGCATTTCCGCGAACTGTATCTGAAGTTCTCTGGGAATGGGATTTTGACATGTTCCCCAAACCAAAAGGAATGAGTGGGAAACAATCAAGACCATGGATAGAAGCACTTGCATTTGAATGAGTTTCAAGCATGGTTGGGTACTCGTGTGATCTGAGTGACTCAGTTTTGGAATACAACTTTCGCGTGGTGAATCGCGACATCCAGGCACCCTGGAGTTTCTGAAAAAACAATTTCTGCGATTTTCACGAAACCACTTTTCTTCAACTTGAATTGGGCTAAAAATCCATCCCTGAAAGTAAAAATTCTCTGAGTAGTGTGTAAATGCTGATCCTTACCCTACCTGGGGTGTCCACTGAGCATTTCCGCGAACTGTATCTGAAGTTCTCTGGGAATGGGATTTTGACATGTTCCCCAAACCAAAAGGAATGAGTGGGAAACAATCAAGACCATGGATAGAAGCCCTTGCATTTGAATGAGTTTCAAGCATGGTTGGGTACTCGGGTGATCTGAGTGACTCAGTTTTGGAATACAACTTTCGCGTGGTGAATCGCGACATCCAGGCACCCTGGAGTTTCTGAAAAAAAAAATTCTGCGATTTTCACGAAACCACTTTTCTTCAACTTGAATTGGGCTAAAAATCCATCCCTGAAAATAAAAATTCTCTGAGTAGTGTGTAAATGCTGATCCTTACCCTACCTGGGGTGTCCACTGAGCATTTCCGCGAACTGTATCTGAAGTTCTCTGGGCATGGGATTTTGACATGTTTCCCAAACCAAAAGGAATGAGTGGGAAACAATGAAGACCACGGATAGAAGCACTTGCATTTGAATGAGTTTCAAGCATGCTTGGGTACTCGTGTGATCTGAGTGACTCATTTTTGGAATATAACTGTCGCGTGGTGAACCGCGACATCCAGGCACCCCGGAGTTTCTGAAAAAAAAATTTCTGCGATTTTCACGAAACCACTTTTCTTCAACTTGAATTGGGCTAAAAATCCATCCCTGAAAATAAAAATTCTCTGAGTAGTGTGTAAATGCTGATCCTTACCCTACCTGGGGTGTCCACTGAGCATTTCCGCGAACTGTATCTGAAGTTCTCTGGGCATGGGATTTTGACATGTTCCCCAAACCAAAATTAATGAGTGGGAAACAATCAAGACCACGGATAGAAGCACTTGCATTTGAATGATTTTCAAGCATGCTTGGGTACTCGTGTGATCTGAGTGACTCAGTTTTGGAATATAACTGTCGCGTGGTGAACCGCGACATCCAGGCACCCCGGAGTTTCTGAAAAAAAAATTTCTGCGATTTTCACGAAACCACTTTTCTTCAACTTGAATTGGGCTAAAAATCCATCCCTGAAAATAAAAATTCTCTGAGTAGTGTGTAAATGCTGATCCTTACCCTACCTGGGGTGTCCACTGAGCATTTCCGCGAACTGTATCTGAAGTTCTCTGGGCATGGGATTTTGACATGTTTCCCAAACCAAAAGGAATGAGTGGGAAACAATGAAGACCACGGATAGAAGCACTTGCATTTGAATGAGTTTCAAGCATGCTTGGGTACTCGTGTGATCTGAGTGACTCATTTTTGGAATATAACTGTCGCGTGGTGAACCGCGACATCCAGGCACCCCGGAGTTTCTGAAAAAAAAAATTCTGCGATTTTCATGAAACCACTTTTCTTCAACTTGAATTGGGCTAAAAATCCATCCCTGAAAATAAAAATTCTCTGAGTAGTGTGTAAATGCTGATCCTTACCCTACCTGGGGTGTCCACTGAGCATTTCCGCGAACTGTATCTGAAGTTCTCTGGGAATGGGATTTTGACATGTTCCCCAAACCAAAAGGAATGAGTGGGAAACAATCAAGACCATGGATAGAAGCACTTGCATTTGAATGAGTTTCAAGCATGGTTGGGTACTCGTGTGATCTGAGTGACTCAGTTTTGGAATACAACTTTCGCGTGGTGAATCGCGACATCCAGGCACCCTGGAGTTTCTGAAAAAACAATTTCTGCGATTTTCACGAAACCACTTTTCTTCAACTTGAATTGGGCTAAAAATCCATCCCTGAAAGTAAAAATTCTCTGAGTAGTGTGTAAATGCTGATCCTTACCCTACCTGGGGTGTCCACTGAGCATTTCCGCGAACTGTATCTGAAGTTCTCTGGGAATGGGATTTTGACATGTTCCCCAAACCAAAAGGAATGAGTGGGAAACAATCAAGACCATGGATAGAAGCACTTGCATTTGAATGAGTTTCAAGCATGGTTGGGTACTCGTGTGATCTGAGTGACTCAGTTTTGGAATACAACTTTCGCGTGGTGAATCGCGACATCCAGGCACCCTGGAGTTTCTGAAAAAAAAAATTCTGCGATTTTCACGAAACCACTTTTCTTCAACTTGAATTGGGCTAAAAATCCATCCCTGAAAATAAAAATTCTCTGAGTAGTGTGTAAATGCTGATCCTTACCCTACCTGGGGTGTCCACTGAGCATTTCCGCGAACTCTATCTGAAGTTCTCTGGGCATGGGATTTTGACATGTTCCCCAAACCAAAAGGAATGAGTGGGAAACAATCAAGACCACGGATAGAAGCACTTGCATTTGAATGAGTTTCAAGCATGCTTGGGTACTCGTGTGATCTGAGTGACTCAGTTTTGGAATATAACTCTCGCGTGGTGAACCGTGACATCCAGGCACCCCGGAGTTTCTGAAAAAAAAATTTCTGCGATTTTCACGAAACCACTTTTCTTCAACTTGAATTGGGCTAAAAATCCATCCCTGAAAATAAAAATTCTCTGAGTAGTGTGTAAATGCTAATCCTTACCATACCTGGGGTGTCCACTGAGCATTTCCGCGAACTCTATCTGAAGTTCTCTGGGCATGGGATTTTGACATGTTTCCCAAACCAAAAGGAATGAGTGGGAAACAATGAAGACCACGGATAGAAGCACTTGCATTTGAATGATTTTCAAGCATGCTTGGGTACTCGTGTGATCTGAGTGACTCAGTTTTGGAATATAACTGTCGCGTGGTGAACCGCGACATCCAGGCACCCCGGAGTTTCTGAAAAAAAAATTTCTGCGATTTTCACGAAACCACTTTTCTTCAACTTGAATTGGGCTAAAAATCCATCCCTGAAAATAAAAATTCTCTGAGTAGTGTGTAAATGCTGATCCTTACCCTACCTGGGGTGTCCACTGAGCATTTCCGCGAACTGTATCTGAAGTTCTCTGGGCATGGGATTTTGACATGTTTCCCAAACCAAAAGGAATGAGTGGGAAACAATGAAGACCACGGATAGAAGCACTTGCATTTGAATGAGTTTCAAGCATGCTTGGGTACTCGTGTGATCTGAGTGACTCAGTTCTGGAATATAACTGTCGCGTGGTGAACCGCGACATCCAGGCACCCCGGAGTTTCTGAAAAAAAAAAATTCTGCGATTTTCACGAAACCACTTTTCTTCAACTTGAATTGGGCTAAAAATCCATCCCTGAAAATAAAAATTCTCTGAGTAGTGTGTAAATGCTGATCCTTACCCTACCTGGGGTGTCCACTGAGCATTTCCGCGAACTCTATCTGAAGTTCTCTGGGCATGGGATTTTGACATGTTCCCCAAACCAAAAGGAATGAGTGGGAAACAATCAAGACCACGGATAGAAGCACTTGCATTTGAATGAGTTTCAAGCATGCTTGGGTACTCGTGTGATCTGAGTGACTCAGTTTTGGAATATAACTGTCGCATGGTGAACCGCGACATCCAGGCACCCCGGAGTTTCTGAAAAAAAAATTTCTGCGATTTTCACGAAACCACTTTTCTTCAACTTGAATTGGGCTAAAAATCCATCCCTGAAAATAAAAATTCTCTGAGTAGTGTGTAAATGCTGATCCTTACCCTACCTGGGGTGTCCACTGAGCATTTCCGCGAACTCTATCTGAAGTTCTCTGGGCATGGGATTTTGACATGTTCCCCAAACCAAAAGGAATGAGTGGGAAACAATCAAGAAAACGGATAGAAGCACTTGCATTTGAATGAGTTTCAAGCATGCTTGGGTACTCGTGTGATCTGAGTGACTCAGTTCTGGAATATAACTGTCGCGTGGTGAACCGCGACATCCAGGCACCCTGGAGTTTCTGAAAAAAAAAAATTCTGCGATTTTCACGAAACCACTTTTCTTCAACTTGAATTGGGCTAAAAATCCATCCCTGAAAATAAAAATTCTCTGAGTAGTGTGTAAATGCTGATCCTTACCCTACCTGGGGTGTCCACTGAGCATTTCCGCGAACTCTATCTGAAGTTCTCTGGGCATGGGATTTTGACATGTTCCCCAAACCAAAAGGAATGAGTGGGAAACAATCAAGACCACGGATAGAAGCACTTGCATTTGAATGAGTTTCAAGCATGCTTGGGTACTCGTGTGATCTGAGTGACTCAGTTTTGGAATATAACTGTCGCGTGGTGAACCGCGACATCCAGGCACCCCGGAGTTTCTGAAAAAAAAATTTCTGCGATTTTCACGAAACCACTTTTCTTCAACTTGAATTGGGCTAAAAATCCATCCCTGAAAATAAAAATTCTCTGAGTAGTGTGTAAATGCTGATCCTTACCCTACCTGGGGTGTCCACTGAGCATTTCCGCGAACTCTATCTGAAGTTCTCTGGGCATGGGATTTTGACATGTTCCCCAAACCAAAAGGAATGAGTGGGAAACAATCAAGAAAACGGATAGAAGCACTTGCATTTGAATGAGTTTCAAGCATGCTTGGGTACTCGTGTGATCTGAGTGACTCAGTTCTGGAATATAACTGTCGCGTGGTGAACCGCGACATCCAGGCACCCCGGAGTTTCTGAAAAAAAAAAATTATGCGATTTTCACGAAACCACTTTTCTTCAACTTGAATTGGGCTAAAAATCCATCCCTGAAAATAAAAATTCTCTGAGTAGTGTGTAAATGCTGATCCTTACCCTACCTGGGGTGTCCACTGAGCATTTCTGCGAACTCTATCTGTAGTTCTCTGGGCATGGGATATTGACATGTTCCCCAAACCAAAAGGAATGAGTGGGAAACAATCAAGACCACGGATAGAAGCACTTGTATTTGAATGAGTTTCAAGCATGTTTGGGTATCCGTGTGATCTGAGTGACTCATTTTAGGAATATAACTGTCGCGTGGTGAACCGCGACATCCAGGCACCCCGGAGTTTCTGAAAAAAAAAATTCTGCGATTTTCACGAAACCACTTTTCTTCAACTTGAATTGGGCTAAAAATCCATCCCTGAAAATAAAAATTCTCTAAGTAGTGTGTAAATGCTGATCCTTACCCTACCTGGGGTGTCCACTGAGCATTTCCGCGAACTCTATCTGAAGTTCTCTGGGCATGGGATTTTGACATGTTCCCCAAACCAAAAGGAATGAGTGGGAAACAATCAAGAAAACGGATAGAAGCACTTGCATTTGAATGAGTTTCAAGCATGCTTGGGTACTCGTGTGATCTGAGTGACTCAGTTTTGGAATACAACTGTCACGTGGTGAATCGCGACATCCAGGCACCCCGGAGTTTCTGAAAAAAAAATTTCTGCGATTTTCACGAAACCACTTTTCTTCAACTTGAATTGGGCTAAAAATCCATCCCTGAAAATAAAAATTCTCTGAGTAGTGTGTAAATGCTAATCCTTACCATACCTGGGGTGTCCACTGAGCATTTCCGCGAACTCTATCTGAAGTTCTCTGGGCATGGGATTTTGACATGTTCCCCAAACCAAAAGGAATGAGTGGGAAACAATCAAGACCACGGATAGAAGTACTTGCATTTGAATGAGTTTCAAGCATGTTTGGGTATCCGTGTGATCTGAGTGACTCATTTTTGGAATATAACTGTCGCGTGGTGAACCGCGACATCCAGGCACCCCGGAGTTTCTGAAAAAAAAAATTCTGCGATTTTCATGAAACCACTTTTCTTCAACTTGAATTGGGCTAAAAATCCATCCCTGAAAATAAAAATTCTCTAAGTAGTGTGTAAATGCTGATCCTTACCCTACCTGGGGTGTCCACTGAGCATTTCCGCGAACTCTATCTGAAGTTCTCTGGGCATGGGATTTTGACATGTTCCCCAAACCAAAAGGAATGAGTGGGAAACAATCAAGAAAACGGATAGAAGCACTTGCATTTGAATGAGTTTCAAGCATGCTTGGGTACTCGTGTGATCTGAGTGACTCAGTTCTGGAATATAACTGTCGCGTGGTGAACCGCGAAATCCAGGCACCCCGGAGTTTCTGAAAAAAAAAATTCTGCGATTTTCACGAAACCACTTTTCTTCAACTTGAATTGGGCTAAAAATCCATCCCTGAAAATAAAAATTCTCTGAGTAGTGTGTAAATGCTGATCCTTACCCTACCTGGGGTGTCCACTGAGCATTTCCGCGAACTCTATCTGAAGTTCTCTGGGCATGGGATTTTGACATGTTCCCCAAACCAAAAGGAATGAGTGGGAAACAATCAAGACCACGGATAGAAGTACTTGCATTTGAATGAGTTTCAAGCATGCTTTGGTATTCATGTGATCTGAGTGACTCAGTTTTGGAATATAACTGTCGCGTGGTGAACCGCGACATCCAGGCACCCCGGAGTTTCTGAAAAAAAAATTTCTGCGATTTTCACGAAACCACTTTTCTTCAACTTGAATTGGGCTAAAAATCCATCCCTGAAAATAACAATTCTCTGAGTAGTGTGTAAATGCTGATCCTTACCATACCTGGGGTGTCCACTGAGCATTTCCGTGAACTCTATCTGAAGTTCTCTGGGCATGGGATTTTGACATGTTCCCCAAACCAAAAGGAATGAGTGGGAAACAATCAAGACCACGGATAGAAGTACTTGCATTTGAGTGAGTTTCAAGCATGCTTGGGTATTCGTGTGATCTGAGTGACTCAGTTTTGGAATATAACTCTCGCGTGGTGAACCGTGACATCCAGGCACCCCGGAGTTTCTGAAAAAAAAAATTCTGCGATTTTCACGAAACCACTTTTCTTCAACTTGAATTGGGCTAAAAATCCATCCCTGAAAATAAAAATTCTCTGAGTAGTGTGTAAATGCTGATCCTTACCCTACCTGGGGTGTCCACTGAGCATTTCCGCGAACTGTATCTGAAGTTCTCTGGGCATGGGATTTTGACATGTTTCCCAAACCAAAAGGAATGAGTGGGAAACAATGAAGACCACGGATAGAAGCACTTGCATTTGAATGAGTTTCAAGCATGGTTGGGTACTCGTGTGATCTGAGTGACTCAGTTTTGGAATACAACTGTCGCGTGGTGAATCGCGACATCCAGGCACCCTGGAGTTTCTGAAAAAAAATTTTCTGCGATTTTCACGAAACCACTTTTCTTCAACTTGAATTGGGCTAAAAATCCATCCCTGAAAATAAAAATTCTCTGAGTAGTGTGTAAATGCTGATCCTTACCCTACCTGGGGTGTCCACTGAGCATTTCCGCGAACTCTATCTGAAGTTCTCTGGGCATGGGATTTTGACATGTTCCCCAAACCAAAAGGAATGAGTGGGAAACAATCAAGAAAACGGTTAGAAGCACTTGCATTTGAATGAGTTTCAAGCATGCTTGGGTACTCGTGTGATCTGAGTGACTCAGTTTTGGAATACAACTGTCGCGTGGTGAATCGCGACATCCAGGCACCCTGGAGTTTCTGAAAAAAAAATTTCTGCGATTTTCACGAAACCAATTTTCTTCAACTTGAATTGGGCTAAAAATCCATCCCTGAAAGTAAAAATTCTCTGAGTAGTGTGTAAATGCTGATCCTTACCCTACCTGGGGTGTCCACTGAGCATTTCCGCGAACTCTATCTGAAGTTCTCTGGGAATGGGATTTTGACATATTCCCCAAACCAAAAGGAATGAGTGGGAAACAATCAAGACCACGGATAGAAGTACTTGCATTTGAATGAGTTTCAAGCATGCTTTGGTATTCGTGTGATCTGAGTGACTCAGTTTTGGAATATAACTCTCGCGTGGTGAACCGTGACATCCAGGCACCCCGGAGTTTCTGAAAAAAAAATTTCTGCGATTTTCACGAAACCACTTTTCTTCAACTTGAATTGGGCTAAAATTCCATCCCTGAAAATAAAAATTCTCTGAGTAGTGTGTAAATGCTGATCCTTACCCTACCTGGGGTGTCCACTGAGCATTTCCGCGAACTGTATCTGAAGTTCTCTGGGCATGGGATTTTGACATGTTCCCCAAACCAAAATTAATGAGTGGGAAACAATCAAGACCACGGATAGAAGCACTTGCATTTGAATGAGTTTCAAGCATGCTTGGGTACTCGTGTGATCTGAGTGACTCAGTTTTGGAATATAACTGTCGCGTGGTGAACCGCGACATCCAGGCACCCCGGAGTTTCTGAAAAAAAAATTTCTGCGATTTTCACGAAACCACTTTTCTTCAACTTGAATTGGGCTAAAAATCCATCCCTGAAAATAAAAATTCTCTGAGTAGTGTGTAAATGCTGATCCTTACCCTACTTGGGGTGTCCACTGAGCATTTCCGCGAACTGTATCTGAAGTTCTCTAGGCATGGGATTTTGACATGTTCCCCAAACCAAAAGGAATGAGTGGGAAACAATCAAGACCACGGATAGAAGCACTTGCATTTGAATGAGTTTCAAGCATGCTTGGGTACTCGTGTGATCTGAGTGACTCAGTTTTGGAATACAACTGTCGCGTGGTGAATCGCGACATCCAGGCACCCTGGAGTTTCTGAAAAAAAAATTTCTGCGATTTTCACGAAACCACTTTTCTTCAACTTGAATTGGGCTAAAAATCCATCCCTGAAAGTAAAAATTCTCTGAGTAGTGTGTAAATGCTGATCCTTACCCTACCTGGGGTGTCCACTGAGCATTTCCGCGAACTCTATCTGAAGTTCTCTGGGAATGGGATTTTGACATATTCCCCAAACCAAAATGAATGAGTGGGAAACAATCAAGACCACGGATAGAAGTACTTGCATTTGAATGAGTTTCAAGCATGCTTGGGTACTCGTGTGATCTGAGTGACTCAGTTTTGGAATATAACTGTCGCGTGGTGAACCGGGACATCCAGGCACCCCGGAGTTTCTGAAAAAATAAATTCTGCGATTTTCACGAAACCACTTTTCTTCAACTTGAATTGGGCTAAAAATCCATCCCTGAAAATAAAAATTCTCTAAGTAGTGTGTAAATGCTGATCCTTACCCTACCTGGGGTGTCCACGAAGCATTTCCGCGAACTCTATCTGAAGTTCTCTGGGCATGGGATTTTGACATGTTCCCCAAACCAAAAGGAATGAGTGGGAAACAATCAAGAAAACGGATAGAAGCACTTGCATTTGAATGAGTTTCAAGCATGGTTGGGTACTCGTGTGATCTGAGTGACTCAGTTTTGGAATACAACTGTCCCGTGGTGAATCGCGACATCCAGGCACCCTGGAGTTTCTGAAAAAAAATTTTCTGCGATTTTCACGAAACCACTTTTCTTCAACTTGAATTGGGCTAAAAATCCATCCCTGAAAATAAAAATTCTCTGAGTAGTGTGTAAATGCTGATCCTTACCCTACCTGGGGTGTCCACTGAGCATTTCCGCGAACTCTATCTGAAGTTCTCTGGGAATGGGATTTTGACATGTTCCCCAAACCAAAAGGAATGAGTGGGAAACAATCAAGACCACGGATAGAAGCACTTGCATTTGAATGAGTTTCAAGCATGCTTGGGTACTCGTGTGATCTGAGTGACTCAGTTTTGGAATATAACTGTCGCGTGGTGAACCGGGACATCCAGGCACCCCGGAGTTTCTGAAAAAAAAAATTCTGCGATTTTCACGAAACCACTTTTCTTCAACTTGAATTGGGCTAAAAATCCATCCCTGAAAATAAAAATTCTCTGAGTAGTGTTTAAATGCTTTACTTACCCTACCTGGGGTGTCCACTGAGCATTTCCGCGAACTCTATCTGAAGTTCTCTGGGCATGGGATTTTGACATGTTTCCCAAACCAAAAGGAATGAGTGGGAAACAATGAAGACCACGGATAGAAGCACTTGCATTTGAATGAGTTTCAAGCATGCTTGGGTACTCGTGTGATCTGAGTGACTCAGTTTTGGAATACAACTGTCGCGTGGTGAATCGCGACATCCAGGCACCCTGGAGTTTCTGAAAAAAAAATTTCTGCGATTTTCACGAAACCACTTTTCTTCAACTTGAATTGGGCTAAAAATCCATCCCTGAAAGTAAAAATTCTTTGAGTAGTGCGTAAATGCTGATCCTTACCCTACCTGGGGTGTCCACTGAGCATTTCCGCGAACTCTATCTGAAGTTCTCTGGGCATGGGATTTTGACATGTTCCCCAAACCAAAAGGAATGAGTGGGAAACAATCAAGACCACGGATAGAAGTACTTGCATTTGAATGAGTTTCAAGCATGCTTGGGTATTCGTGTGATCTGAGTGACTCAGTTTTGGAATATAACTCTCGCGTGGTGAACCGTGACATCCAGGCACCCCGGAGTTTCTGAAAAAAAAAATTCTGCGATTTTCACGAAACCACTTTTCTTCAACTTGAATTGGGCTAAAAATCCATCCCTGAAAATAAAAATTCTCTGAGTAGTGTGTAAATGCTGATCCTTACCCTACCTGGGGTGTCCACTGAGCATTTCCGCGAACTGTATCTGAAGTTCTCTGGGCATGGGATTTTGACATGTTTCCCAAACCAAAAGGAATGAGTGGGAAACAATGAAGACCACGGATAGAAGCACTTGCATTTGAATGAGTTTCAAGCATGCTTGGGTACTCGTGTGATCTGAGTGACTCAGTTTTGGAATATAACTGTCGCGTGGTGAACCGCGACATCCAGGCACCCCGGAGTTTCTGAAAAAACAATTTCTGCGATTTTCACGAAACCACTTTTCTTCAACTTGAATTGGGCTAAAAATCCATCCCTGAAAATAAAAATTCTCTGAGTATTGTGTAAATGCTGATCCTTACCATACCTGGGGTGTCCACTTAGCATTTCCGCGAACTCTATCTGAAGTTCTCTGGGAATGGGATTTTGACATGTTCCCCAAACCAAAAGGAATGAGTGGGAAACAATCAAGACCACGGATAGAAGCACTTGCATTTGAATGAGTTTCAAGCATGCTTGGGTACTCGTGTGATCTGAGTGACTCAGTTTTGGAATATAACTGTCGCGTGGTGAACCGGGACATCCAGGCACCCCGGAGTTCCTGAAAAAAAAATTCTGTGATTTTCACGAAACCACTTTTCTTCAACTTGAATTGGGCTAAAAATCCATCCCTGAAAATAAAAATTCTCTGAGTAGTGTTTAAATGCTTTACTTACCCTACCTGGGGTGTCCACTGAGCATTTCCGCGAACTCTATCTGAAGTTCTCTGGGCATGGGATTTTGACATGTTCCCCAAACCAAAAGGAATGAGTGGGAAACAATCAAGAAAACGGATAGAAGCACTTGCATTTGAATGAGTTTCAAGCATGCTTGGGTACTCGTGTGATCTGAGTGACTCAGTTTTGGAATATAACTGTCGCGTGGTGAACCGGGACATCCAGGCACCCCGGAGTTTCTGAAAAAAAAAATTCTGCGATTTTCACGAAACCACTTTTCTTCAACTTGAATTGGGCTAAAAATCCATCCCTGAAAATAAAAATTCTCTGAGTAGTGTTTAAATGCTTTACTTACCCTACCTGGGGTGTCCACTGAGTATTTCCGCGAACTCTATCTGAAGTTCTCTGGGCATGCGATTTTGACATGTTCCCCAAACCAAAAGGAATGAGTGGGAAACAATCAAGACCACGGATAGAAGCACTTGTATTTGAATGAGTTTCAAGCATGTTTGGATATCCGTGTGATCTGAGTGACTCATTTTTGGAATATAACTGTCGCGTGGTGAACCGCGACATCCAGGCACCCCGGAGTTTCTGAAAAAAAAAATTCTGCGATTTTCACGAAACCACTTTTCTTCAACTTGAATTGGGCTAAAAATCCATCCCTGAAAATAAAAATTCTCTGAGTATTGTGTAAATGCTGATCCTTACCATACCTGGGGTGTCCACTTAGCATTTCCGCGAACTGTATCTGAACTTCTCTGGGAATGGGATTTTGACATGTTCCCCAAACCAAAAGGAATGAGTGGGAAACAATCAAGACCACGGATAGAAGCACTTGCATTTGAATGAGTTTCAAGCATGCTTGGGTACTCGTGTGATCTGAATGACTCAGTTTTGGAATATAACTGTCGCGTGGTGAACCGCGACATCCAGGCACCCCGGAGTTTCTGAAAAAAAAATTCTGCGATTTTCATGAAACCACTTTTCTTCAACTTGAATTGGGCTAAAAATCCATCCCTGAAAATAAAAATTCTCTAAGTAGTGTGTAAATGCTGATCCTTACCCTACCTGGGGTGTCCACGAAGCATTTCCGCGAACTCTATCTGAAGTTCTCTGGGCATGGGATTTTGACATGTTCCCCAAACCAAAAGGAATGAGTGGGAAACAATCAAGAAAACGGATAGAAGCACTTGCATTTGAATGAGTTTCAAGTATGGTTGGGTACTCGTGTGATCTGAGTGACTCAGTTTTGGAATACAACTGTCGCGTGGTGAATCGCGACATCCAGGCACCCTGGAGTTTCTGAAAAAAAATTTTCTGCGATTTTCACGAAACCACTTTTCTTCAACTTGAATTGGGCTAAAAATCCATCCCTGAAAATAAAAATTCTCTGAGTAGTGTGTAAATGCTGATCCTTACCCTACCTGGGGTGTCCACTGAGCATTTCCGCGAACTCTATCTGAAGTTCTCTGGGCATGGGATTTTGACATGTTCCCCAAACCAAAAGGAATGAGTGGGAAACAATCAAGAAAACGGATAGAAGCACTTGCATTTGAATGAGTTTCAAGCATGCTTGGGTACTCGTGTGATCTGAGTGACTCAGTTTTGGAATACAACTGTCGCGTGGTGAATCGCGACATCCAGGCACCCTGGAGTTTCTGAAAAAAAAATTTCTGCGATTTTCACGAAACCACTTTTCTTCAACTTGAATTGGGCTAAAAATCCATCCCTGAAAGTAAAAATTCTCTGAGTAGTGTGTAAATGCTGATCCTTACCCTACCTGGGGTGTCCACTGAGCATTTCCGCGAACTCTATCTGAAGTTCTCTGGGAATGGGATTTTGACATATTCCCCAAACCAAAAGGAATGAGTGGGAAACAATCAAGACCACGGATAGAAGTACTTGCATTTGAATGAGTTTCAAGCATGCTTTGGTATTCGTGTGATCTGAGTGACTCAGTTTTGGAATATAACTGTCGCGTGGTGAACCGTGACATCCAGGCACCCCGGAGTTTCTGAAAAAAAAATTTCTGCGATTTTCACGAAACCACTTTTCTTCAACTTGAATTGGGCTAAAAATCCATCCCTGAAAAAAAAAATTCTCTGAGTAGTGTGTAAATGCTGATCCTTACCCTACCTGGGGTGTCCACTGAGCATTTCCGCGAACTGTATCTGAAGTTCTCTGGGCATGGGATTTTGACATGTTCCCCAAACCAAAAGGAATGAGTGGGAAACAATCAAGACCACGGATAGAAGCACTTGCATTTGAATGAGTTTCAAGCATGCTTGGGTACTCGTGTGATCTGAGTGACTCAGTTTTGGAATATAACTGTCGCGTGGTGAACCGCGACATCCAGGCACCCCGGAGTTTCTGAAAAAAAAATTTCTGCGATTTTCACGAAACCACTTTTCTTCAACTTGAATTGGGCTAAAAATCCATCCCTGAAAATAAAAATTCTCTGAGTAGTGTGTAAATGCTGATCCTTACCCTACCTGGGGTGTCCACTGAGCATTTCCGCGAACTGTATCTGAAGTTCTCTAGGCATGGGATTTTGACATGTTCCCCAAACCAAAAGGAATGAGTGGGAAACAATCAAGACCACGGATAGAAGCACTTGCATTTGAATGAGTTTCAAGCATGCTTGGGTATTCGTGTGATCTGAGTGACTCAGTTTTGGAATATAACTCTCGCGTGGTGAACCGTGACATCCAGGCACCCCGGAGTTTCTGAAAAAAAAATTCTGCGATTTTCACGAAACCACTTTTCTTCAACTTGAATTGGGCTAAAAATCCATCCCTGAAAATAAAAATTCTCTGAGTAGTGTGTAAATGCTGATCCTTACCCTACGTGGGGTGTCCACTGAGCATTTCCGCGAACTGTATCTGAAGTTCTCTGGGCATGGGATTTTGACATGTTTCCCAAACCAAAAGGAATGAGTGGGAAACAATGAAGACCACGGATAGAAGCACTTGCATTTGAATGAGTTTCAAGCATGCTTGGGTACTCGTGTGATCTGAGTGACTCAGTTTTGGAATATAACTGTCGCGTGGTGAACCGCGACATCCAGGCACCCCGGAGTTTCTGAAAAAAAAATTTCTGCGATTTTCACGAAACCACTTTTCTTCAACTTGAATTGGGCTAAAAATCCATCCCTGAAAATAAAAATTCTCTGAGTAGTGTGTAAATGCTGATCCTTACCATACCTGGGGTGTCCACTTAGCATTTCCGCGAACTATATCTGAAGATCTCTAGGCATGGGATTTTGACATGTTCCCCAAACCAAAAGGAATGAGTGTGAAACAATCAAGACCACGGATAGAAGCACTTGCATTTGAATGAGTTTCAAGCATGCTTGGGTACTCGTGTGATCTGAGTGACTCAGTTTTGGAATATAACTGTCGCGTGGTGAACCGGGACATCCAGGCACCCCGGAGTTTCTGAAAAAAAAAATTCTGCGATTTTCACGAAACCACTTTTCTTCAACTTGAATTGGGCTAAAAATCCATCCCTGAAAATAAAAATTCTCTGAGTAGTGTTTAAATGCTTTACTTACCCTACCTGGGGTGTCCACTGAGCATTTCCGCGAACTCTATCTGAAGTTCTCTGGGCATGGGATTTTGACATGTTCCCCAAACCAAAAGGAATGAGTGGGAAACAATCAAGACCACGGATAGAAGCACTTGTATTTGAATGAGTTTCAAGCATGTTTGGGTATCCGTGTGATCTGAGTGACTCATTTTTGGAATATAACTGTCGCGTGGTGAACCGCGACATCCAGGCACCCCGGAGTTTCTGAAAAAAAAAATTCTGCGATTTTCATGAAACCACTTTTCTTCAACTTGAATTGGGCTAAAAATCCATCCCTGAAAATAAAAATTCTCTAAGTAGTGTGTAAATGCTGATCCTTACCCTACCTGGGGTGTCCACGAAGCATTTCCGCGAACTCTATCTGAAGTTCTCTGGGCATGGGATTTTGACATGTTCCCCAAACCAAAAGGAATGAGTGGGAAACAATCAAGAAAACGGATAGAAGCACTTGCATTTGAATGAGTTTCAAGCATGGTTGGGTACTCGTGTGATCTGAGTGACTCAGTTTTGGAATACAACTGTCGCGTGGTGAATCGCGACATCCAGGCACCCTGGAGTTTCTGAAAAAAAAATTTCTGCGATTTTCACGAAACCACTTTTCTTCAACTTGAATTGGGCTAAAAATCCATCCCTGAAAATAAAAATTCTCTGAGTAGTGTGTAAATGCTGATCCTTACCCTACCTGGGGTGTCCACTGAGCATTTCCGCGAACTCTATCTGAAGTTCTCTGGGCATGGGATTTTGACATGTTCCCCAAACCAAAAGGAATGAGTGGGAAACAATCAAGAAAACGGATGGAAGCACTTGCATTTGAATGATTTTCAAGCATGCTTGGGTACTCGTGTGATCTGAGTGACTCAGTTTTGGAATACAACTGTCGCGTGGTGAATCGCGACATCCAGGCACCCTGGAGTTTCTGAAAAAAAAATTTCTGCGATTTTCACGAAACCACTTTTCTTCAACTTGAATTGGGCTAAAAATCCATCCCTGAAAGTAAAAATTCTCTGAGTAGTGTGTAAATGCTGATCCTTACCCTACCTGGGGTGTCCACTGAGCATTTCCGCGAACTCTATCTGAAGTTCTCTGGGCATGGGATTTTGACATGTTCCCCAAACCAAAAGGAATGAGTGGGAAACAATCAAGACCACGGATAGAAGTACTTGCATTTGAATGAGTTTCAAGCATGCTTGGGTATTCGTGTGATCTGAGTGACTCAGTTTTGGAATATAACTCTCGCGTGGTGAACCGTGACATCCAGGCACCCCGGAGTTTCTGAAAAAAAAAATTCTGCGATTTTCACGAAACCACTTTTCTTCAACTTGAATTGGGCTAAAAATCCATCCATGAAAATAAAAATTCTCTGAGTAGTGTGTAAATGCTGATCCTTACCCTACCTGGGGTGTCCACTGAGCATTTCCGCGAACTGTATCTGAAGTTCTCTGGGCATGTGATTTTGACATGTTTCCCAAACCAAAAGGAATGAGTGGGAAACAATGAAGACCACGGATAGAAGCACTTGCATTTGAATGAGTTTCAAGCATGCTTGGGTACTCGTGTGATCTGAGTGACTCAGTTTTGGAATATAACTGTCGCGTGGTGAACCGCGACATCCAGGCACCCCGGAGTTTCTGAAAAAAAAATTTCTGCGATTTTCACGAAACCACTTTTCTTCAACTTGAATTGGGCTAAAAATCCATCCCTGAAAATAAAAATTCTCTGAGTAGTGTGTAAATGCTGATCCTTACCATACCTGGGGTGTCCACTTAGCATTTCCATGAACTGTATCTGAAGTTCTCTGGGAATGGGATTTTGACATGTTCCCCAAACCAAAAGGAATGAGTGGGAAACAATCAAGAAAACGGATGGAAGCACTTGCATTTGAATGATTTTCAAGCATGCTTGGGTACTCGTGTGATCTGAGTGACTCAGTTTTGGAATACAACTGTCGCGTGGTGAATCGCGACATCCAGGCACCCTGGAGTTTCTGAAAAAAAAATTTCTGCGATTTTCACGAAACCACTTTTCTTCAACTTGAATTGGGCTAAAAATCCATCCCTGAAAGTAAAAATTCTCTGAGTAGTGTGTAAATGCTGATCCTTACCCTACCTGGGGTGTCCACTGAGCATTTCCGCGAACTCTATCTGAAGTTCTCTGGGCATGGGATTTTGACATGTTCCCCAAACCAAAAGGAATGAGTGGGAAACAATCAAGACCACGGATAGAAGTACTTGCATTTGAATGAGTTTCAAGCATGCTTGGGTATTCGTGTGATCTGAGTGACTCAGTTTTGGAATATAACTCTCGCGTGGTGAACCGTGACATCCAGGCACCCCGGAGTTTCTGAAAAAAAAAATTCTGCGATTTTCACGAAACCACTTTTCTTCAACTTGAATTGGGCTAAAAATCCATCCCTGAAAATAAAAATTCTCTGAGTAGTGTGTAAATGCTGATCCTTACCCTACCTGGGGTGTCCACTGAGCATTTCCGCGAACTGTATCTGAAGTTCTCTGGGCATGGGATTTTGACATGTTTCCCAAACCAAAAGGAATGAGTGGGAAACAATGAAGACCACGGATAGAAGCACTTGAATTTGAATGAGTTTCAAGCATGCTTGGGTACTCGTGTGATCTGAGTGACTCAGTTTTGGAATATAACTGTCGCGTGGTGAACCGCGACATCCAGGCACCCCGGAGTTTCTGAAAAAAAAATTTCTGCGATTTTCACGAAACCACTTTTCTTCAACTTGAATTGGGCTAAAAATCCATCCCTGAAAATAAAAATTCTCTGAGTAGTGTGTAAATGCTGATCCTTACCATACCTGGGGTGTCCACTTAGCATTTCCATGAACTGTATCTGAAGTTCTCTGGGAATGGGATTTTGACATGTTCCCCAAACCAAAAGGAATGAGTGGGAAACAATCAAGACCACGGATAGAAGCACTTGCATTTGAATGAGTTTCAAGCATGCTTGGGTACTCGTGTGATCTGAGTGACTCAGTTTTGGAATATAACTGTCGCGTGGTGAACCGGGACATCCAGGCACCCCGGAGTTTCTAAAAAAAAAAATTCTGCGATTTTCACGAAACCACTTTTCTTCAACTTGAATTGGGCTAAAAATCCATCCCTGAAAATAAAAATTCTCTGAGTAGTGTTTAAATGCTTTACTTACCCTACCTGGGGTGTCCACTGAGCATTTCCGCGAACTCTATCTGAAGTTCTCTGGGCATGGGATTTTGACATGTTCCCCAAACCAAAAGGAATGAGTGGGAAACAATCAAGACCACGGATAGAAGCACTTGTATTTGAATGAGTTTCAAGCATGTTTGGGTATCCGTGTGATCTGAGTGACTCATTTTTGGAATATAACTGTCGCGTGGTGAACCGCGACATCCAGGCACCCCGGAGTTTCTGAAAAAAAAAATTCTGCGATTTTCATGAAACCACTTTTCTTCAACTTGAATTGGGCTAAAAATCCATCCCTGAAAATAAAAATTCTCTAAGTAGTGTGTAAATGCTGATCCTTACCCTACCTGGGCTGTCCACGAAGCATTTCCGCGAACTCTATCTGAAGTTCTCTGGGCATGGGATTTTGACATGTTCCCCAAACCAAAAGGAATGAGTGGGAAACAATCAAGAAAACGGATAGAAGCACTTGCATTTGAATGAGTTTCAAGCATGGTTGGGTACTCGTGTGATCTGAGTGACTCAGTTTTGGAATACAACTGTCGCGTGGTGAATCGCGACATCCAGGCACCCTGGAGTTTCTGAAAAAAAATTTTCTGCGATTTTCACGAAACCACTTTTCTTCAACTTGAATTGGGCTAAAAATCCATCCCTGAAAATAAAAATTCTCTGAGTAGTGTGTAAATGCTGATCCTTACCATACCTGGGGTGTCCACTGAGCATTTCCGCGAACTCTATCTGAAGTTCTCTGGGAATGGGATTTTGACATGTTCCCCAAACCAAAAGGAATGAGTGGGAAACAATCAAGACCACGGATAGAAGCACTTGCATTTGAATGAGTTTCAAGCATGCTTGGGTACTCGTGTGATCTGAGTGACTCAGTTTTGGAATATAACTGTCGCGTGGTGAACCGGGACATCCAGGCACCCCGGAGTTTCTAAAAAAAAAAATTCTGCGATTTTCACGAAACCACTTTTCTTCAACTTGAATTGGGCTAAAAATCCATCCCTGAAAATAAAAATTCTCTGAGTAGTGTTTAAATGCTTTACTTACCCTACCTGGGGTGTCCACTGAGCATTTCCGCGAACTCTATCTGAAGTTCTCTGGGCATGGGATTTTGACATGTTCCCCAAACCAAAAGGAATGAGTGGGAAACAATCAAGACCACGGATAGAAGCACTTGTATTTGAATGAGTTTCAAGCATGTTTGGGTATCCGTGTGATCTGAGTGACTCATTTTTGGAATATAACTGTCGCGTGGTGAACCGCGACATCCAGGCACCCCGGAGTTTCTGAAAAAAAAAATTCTGCGATTTTCATGAAACCACTTTTCTTCAACTTGAATTGGGCTAAAAATCCATCCCTGAAAATAAAAATTCTCTAAGTAGTGTGTAAATGCTGATCCTTACCCTACCTGGGCTGTCCACGAAGCATTTCCGCGAACTCTATCTGAAGTTCTCTGGGCATGGGATTTTGACATGTTCCCCAAACCAAAAGGAATGAGTGGGAAACAATCAAGAAAACAGATAGAAGCACTTGCATTTGAATGAGTTTCAAGCATGGTTGGGTACTCGTGTGATCTGAGTGACTCAGTTTTGGAATACAACTGTCGCGTGGTGAATCGCGACATCCAGGCACCCTGGAGTTTCTGAAAAAAAATTTTCTGCGATTTTCACGAAACCACTTTTCTTCAACTTGAATTGGGCTAAAAATCCATCCCTGAAAATAAAAATTCTCTGAGTAGTGTGTAAATGCTGATCCTTACCCTACCTGGGGTGTCCACTGAGCATTTCCGCGAACTCTATCTGAAGTTCTCTGGGCATGGGATTTTGACATGTTCCCAAAACCAAAAGGAATGAGTGGGAAACAATCAAGAAAACGGATAGAAGCACTTGCATTTGAATGAGTTTCAAGCATGCTTGGGTACTCGTGTGATCTGAGTGACTCAGTTTTGGAATACAACTGTCGCGTGGTGAATCGCGACATCCAGGCACCCTGGAGTTTCTGAAAAAAAAATTTCTGCGATTTTCACGAAACCACTTTTCTTCAACTTGAATTGGGCTAAAAATCCATCCCTGAAAATAAAAATTCTCTGAGTAGTGTGTAAATGCTGATCCTTACCATACCTGGGGTGTCCACTTAGCATTTCCGCGAACTGTATCTGAAGTTCTCTGGGAATGGGATTTTGACATGTTCCCCAAACCAAAAGGAATGAGTGGGAAACAATCAAGACCACGGATAGAAGCACTTGCATTTGAATGAGTTTCAAGCATGCTTGGGTACTCGTGTGATCTGAGTGACTCAGTTTTAGAATATAACTGTCGCGTGGTGAACCGGGACATCCAGGCACCCCGGAGTTTCTGAAAAAAAAAATTCTGCGATTTTCACGAAACCACTTTTCTTCAACTTGAATTGGGCTAAAAATCCATCCCTGAAAATAAAAATTCTCTGAGTAGTGTTTAAATGCTTTACTTACCCTACCTGGGGTGTCCACTGAGCATTTCCGCGAACTCTATCTGAAGTTCTCTAGGCATGGGATTTTGACATGTTCCCCAAACCAAATGGAATGAGTGGGAAACAATCAAGAGCACGGATAGAAGCACTTGTATTTGAATGAGTTTCAAGCATGTTTGTGTATCCGTGTGATCTGAGTGACTCATTTTTGGAATATAACTGTCGCGTGGTGAACCGCGACATCCAGGCACCCCGGAGTTTCTGAAAAAAAAAATTCTGCGATTTTCATGAAACCACTTTTCTTCAACTTGAATTGGGCTAAAAATCCATCCCTGAAAATAAAAATTCTCTAAGTAGTGTGTAAATGCTGATCCTTACCCTACCTGGGGTGTCCACGAAGCATTTCCGCGAACTCTATCTGAAGTTCTCTGGGCATGGGATTTTGACATGTTCCCCAAACCAAAAGGAATGAGTGGGAAACAATCAAGAAAACGGATAGAAGCACTTGCATTTGAATGAGTTTCAAGCATGCTTGGGTACTCGTGTGATCTGAGTGACTCAGTTTTGGAATACAACTGTCGCGTGGTGAATCGCGACATCCAGGCACCCTGGAGTTTCTGAAAAAAAAATTTCTGCGATTTTCACGAAACCACTTTTCTTCAACTTGAATTGGGCTAAAAATCCATCCCTGAAAGTAAAAATTCTCTGAGTAGTGTGTAAATGCTGATCCTTACCCTACCTGGGGTGTCCACTGAGCATTTCCGCGAACTCTATCTGAAGTTCTCTGGGCATGGGATTTTGACATGTTCCCCAAACCAAAAGGAATGAGTGGGAAACAATCAAGACCACGAATAGAAGTACTTGCATTTGAATGAGTTTCAAGCATGCTTTGGTATTCGTGTGATCTGAGTGACTCAGTTTTGGAATATAACTGTCGCGTGGTGAACCGCGACATCCAGGCACCCCGGAGTTTCTGAAAAAAAAATTTCTGCGATTTTCACGAAACCACTTTTCTTCAACTTGAATTGGGCTAAAAATCCATCCCTGAAAATAAAAATTCTCTGAGTAGTGTGTAAATGCTGATCCTTACCATACCTGGGGTGTCCACTTAGCATTTCCGCGAACTGTATCTGAAGTTCTCTGGGAATGGGATTTTGACATGTTCCCCAAACCAAAAGGAATGAGTGGGAAACAATCAAGACCACGGATAGAAGCACTTGCATTTGACTGAGTTTCAAGCATGCTTGGGTACTCGTGTGATCTGAGTGACTCAGTTTTGGAATACAACTGTCGCGTGGTGAACCGGGACATCCAGGCACCCCGGAGTTTCTGAAAAAAAAAATTCTGCGATTTTCACGAAACCACTTTTCTTCAACTTGAATTGGGCTAAAAATCCATCCCTGAAAATAAAAATTCTCTGAGTAGTGTTTAAATGCTTTACTTACCCTACCTGGGGTGTCCACTGAGCATTTCCGCGAACTCTATCTGAAGTAGTCTGGGCATGGGATTTTGACATGTTCCCCAAACCAAAAGGAATGAGTGGGAAACAATCAAGAAAACGGATAGAAGCACTTGCATTTGAATGAGTTTCAAGCATGGTTGGGTACTCGTGTGATCTGAGTGACTCAGTTTTGGAATACAACTGTCGCGTGGTGAATCGCGACATCCAGGCACCCTGGAGTTTCTGAAAAAAAAATTTCTGCGATTTTCACGAAACCACTTTTCTTCAACTTGAATTGGGCTAAAAATCCATCCCTGAAAATAAAAATTCTCTGAGTAGTGTGTAAATGCTGATCCTTACCCTACCTGGGGTGTCCACTGAGCATTTCCGCGAACTCTATCTGAAGTTCTCTGGGCATGGGATTTTGACATGTTCCCCAAACCAAAAGGAATGAGTGGGAAACAATCAAGAAAACGGATGGAAGCACTTGCATTTGAATGATTTTCAAGCATGCTTGGGTACTCGTGTGATCTGAGTGACTCAGTTTTGGAATACAACTGTCGCGTGGTGAATCGCGACATCCAAGCACCCTGGAGTTTCTGAAAAAAAAATTTCTGCGATTTTCACGAAACCACTTTTCTTCAACTTGAATTGGGCTAAAAATCCATCCCTGAAAGTAAAAATTCTCTGAGTAGTGTGTAAATGCTGATCCTTACCCTACCTGGGGTGTCCACTGAGCATTTCCGCGAACTCTATCTGAAGTTCTCTGGGCATGGGATTTTGACATGTTCCCCAAACCAAAAGGAATGAGTGGGAAACAATCAAGACCACTGATAGAAGTACTTGCATTTGAATGAGTTTCAAGCATGCTTGGGTATTCGTGTGATCTGAGTGACTCAGTTTTGGAATATAACTCTCGCGTGGTGAACCGTGACATCCAGGCACCCCGGAGTTTCAGAAAAAAAAAATTCTGCGATTTTCACGAAACCACTTTTCTTCAACTTGAATTGGGCTAAAAATCCATCCCTGAAAATAAAAATTCTCTGAGTAGTGTGTAAATGCTGATCCTTACCCTACCTGGGGTGTCCACTGAGCATTTCCGCGAACTGTATCTGAAGTTCTCTGGGAATGGGATTTTGACATGTTCCCCAAACCAAAAGGAATGAGTGGGAAACAATCAAGACCACGGATAGAAGCACTTGCATTTGAATGAGTTTCAAGCATGCTTGGGTACTCGTGTGATCTGAGTGACTCAGTTTTGGAATATAACTGTCGCGTGGTGAACCGGGACATCCAGGCACCCCGGAGTTTCTAAAAAAAAAAATTCTGCGATTTTCACGAAACCACTTTTCTTCAACTTGAATTGGGCTAAAAATCCATCCCTGAAAATAAAAATTCTCTGAGTAGTGTTTAAATGCTTTACTTACCCTACCTGGGGTGTCCACTGAGCATTTCCGCGAACTCTATCTGAAGTTCTCTGGGCATGGGATTTTGACATGTTCCCCAAACCAAAAGGAATGAGTGGGAAACAATCAAGACCACGGATAGAAGCACTTGTATTTGAATGAGTTTCAAGCATGTTTGGGTATCCGTGTGATCTGAGTGACTCATTTTTGGAATATAACTGTCGCGTGGTGAACCGCGACATCCAGGCACCCCGGAGTTTCTGAAAAAAAAAATTCTGCGATTTTCATGAAACCACTTTTCTTCAACTTGAATTGGGCTAAAAATCCATCCCTGAAAATAAAAATTCTCTAAGTAGTGTGTAAATGCTGATCCTTACCCTACCTGGGCTGTCCACGAAGCATTTCCGCGAACTCTATCTGAAGTTCTCTGGGCATGGGATTTTGACATGTTCCCCAAACCAAAAGGAATGAGTGGGAAACAATCAAGAAAACGGATAGAAGCACTTGCATTTGAATGAGTTTCAAGCATGGTTGGGTACTCGTGTGATCTGAGTGACTCAGTTTTGGAATACAACTGTCGCGTGGTGAATCGCGACATCCAGGCACCCTGGAGTTTCTGAAAAAAATTTTCTGCGATTTTCACGAAACCACTTTTCTTCAACTTGAATTGGGCTAAAAATCCATCCCTGAAAATAAAAATTCTCTGAGTAGTGTGTAAATGCTGATCCTTACCCTACCTGGGGTGTCCACTGAGCATTTCCGCGAACTCTATCTGAAGTTCTCTGGGCATGGGATTTTGACATGTTCCCAAAACCAAAAGGAATGAGTGGGAAACAATCAAGAAAACGGATAGAAGCACTTGCATTTGAATGAGTTTCAAGCATGCTTGGGTACTCGTGTGATCTGAGTGACTCAGTTTTGGAATACAACTGTCGCGTGGTGAATCGCGACATCCAGGCACCCTGGAGTTTCTGAAAAAAAAATTTCTGCGATTTTCACGAAACCACTTTTCTTCAACTTGAATTGGGCTAAAAATCCATCCCTGAAAATAAAAATTCTCTGAGTAGTGTGTAAATGCTGATCCTTACCATACCTGGGGTGTCCACTTAGCATTTCCGCGAACTGTATCTGAAGTTCTCTGGGAATGGGATTTTGACATGTTCCCCAAACCAAAAGGAATGAGTGGGAAACAATCAAGACCACGGATAGAAGCACTTGCATTTGAATGAGTTTCAAGCATGCTTGGGTACTCGTGTGATCTGAGTGACTCAGTTTTAGAATATAACTGTCGCGTGGTGAACCGGGACATCCAGGCACCCCGGAGTTTCTGAAAAAAAAAATTCTGCGATTTTCACGAAACCACTTTTCTTCAACTTGAATTGGGCTAAAAATCCATCCCTGAAAATAAAAATTCTCTGAGTAGTGTTTAAATGCTTTACTTACCCTACCTGGGGTGTCCACTGAGCATTTCCGCGAACTCTATCTGAAGTTCTCTAGGCATGGGATTTTGACATGTTCCCCAAACCAAATGGAATGAGTGGGAAACAATCAAGAGCACGGATAGAAGCACTTGTATTTGAATGAGTTTCAAGCATGTTTGTGTATCCGTGTGATCTGAGTGACTCATTTTTGGAATATAACTGTCGCGTGGTGAACCGCGACATCCAGGCACCCCGGAGTTTCTGAAAAAAAAAATTCTGCGATTTTCATGAAACCACTTTTCTTCAACTTGAATTGGGCTAAAAATCCATCCCTGAAAATAAAAATTCTCTAAGTAGTGTGTAAATGCTGATCCTTACCCTACCTGGGGTGTCCACGAAGCATTTCCGCGAACTCTATCTGAAGTTCTCTGGGCATGGGATTTTGACATGTTCCCCAAACCAAAAGGAATGAGTGGGAAACAATCAAGAAAACGGATAGAAGCACTTGCATTTGAATGAGTTTCAAGCATGCTTGGGTACTCGTGTGATCTGAGTGACTCAGTTTTGGAATACAACTGTCGCGTGGTGAATCGCGACATCCAGGCACCCTGGAGTTTCTGAAAAAAAAATTTCTGCGATTTTCACGAAACCACTTTTCTTCAACTTGAATT
Source organism: Lepisosteus platostomus (assembly GCF_059453375.1). Classification (NCBI taxonomy): domain Eukaryota; kingdom Metazoa; phylum Chordata; class Actinopteri; order Semionotiformes; family Lepisosteidae; genus Lepisosteus; species Lepisosteus platostomus. Next base: position 51,419,258 of record NC_142619.1, read on the forward strand.
GGGCTAAAAATCCATCCCTGAAAGTAAAAATTCTCTGAGTAGTGTGTAAATGCTGATCCTTACCCTACTTGGGGTGTCCACTGAGCATTTCCGCGAACTGTATCTGAAGTTCTCTAGGCATGGGATTTTGACATGTTCCCCAAACCAAAAGGAATGAGTGGGAAACAATCAAGACCACGGATAGAAGCACTTGCATTTGAATGAGTTTCAAGCATTCTTGGGTACTCGTGTGATCTGAGTGACTCAGTTTTGGAATACAACTGTCGCGTGGTGAATCGCGACATCCAGGCACCCTGGAGTTTCTGAAAAAAAAATTTCTGCGATTTTCACGAAACCACTTTTCTTCAACTTGAATTGGGCTAAAAATCCATCCCTGAAAGTAAAAATTCTCTGAGTAGTGTGTAAATGCTGATCCTTACCCTACCTGGGGTGTCCACTGAGCATTTCCGCGAACTCTATCTGAAGTTCTCTGGGAATGGGATTTTGACATGTTCCCCAAACCAAAAGGAATGAGTGGGAAACAATCAAGACCACGGATAGAAGCACTTGCATTTGAATGAGTTTCAAGCATGCTTGGGTACTCGTGTGATCTGAGTGACTCAGTTTTGGAATATAACTGTCGCGTGGTGAACCGGGACATCCAGGCACCCCGGAGTTTCTGAAAAAATAAATTCTGCGATTTTCACGAAACCACTTTTCTTCAACTTGAATTGGGCTAAAAATCCATCCCTGAAAATAAAAATTCTCTGAGTAGTGTTTAAATGCTTTACTTACCCTACCTGGGGTGTCCACGAAGCATTTCCGCGAACTCTATCTGAAGTTCTCTGGGCATGGGATTTTGACATGTTCCCCAAACCAAAAGGAATGAGTGGGAAACAATCAAGACCACGGATAAAAGCACTTGCATTTGAATGAGTTTCAAGCATGCTTGGGTACTCGTGTGATCTGAGTGACTCAGTTTTGGAATATAACTGTCGCGTGGTGAACCGCGACATCCAGGCACCCCGGAGTTTCTGAAAAAAAAATTTCTGCGATTTTCACGAAACCACTTTTCTTCAACTTGAATTGGGCTAAAAATCCATCCCTGAAAATAAAAATTCTCTGAGTAGTGTGTAAATGCTGATCCTTACCCTACTTGGGGTGTCCACTGAGCATTTCCGCGAACTGTATCTGAAGTTCTCTAGGCATGGGATTTTGACATGTTCCCCAAACCAAAAGGAATGAGTGGGAAACAATCAAGACCACGGATAGAAGCACTTGCATTTGAATGAGTTTCAAGCATGCTTGGGTACTCGTGTGATCTGAGTGACTCAGTTTTGGAATACAACTGTCGCGTGGTGAATCGCGACATCCAGGCACCCTGGAGTTTCTGAAAAAAAAATTTCTGCGATTTTCACGAAACCACTTTTCTTCAACTTGAATTGGGCTAAAAATCCATCCCTGAAAATAAAAATTCTCTGAGTAGTGTGTAAATGCTGATCCTTACCCTACCTGGGGTGTCCACTGAGCATTTCCGCGAACTCTATCTGAAGTTCTCTGGGCATGGGATTTTGACATGTTCCCAAAACCAAAAGGAATGAGTGGGAAACAATCAAGAAAACGGATAGAAGCACTTGCATTTGAATGAGTTTCAAGCATGCTTGGGTACTCGTGTGATCTGAGTGACTCAGTTTTGGAATACAACTGTCGCGTGGTGAATCGCGACATCCAGGCACCCTGGAGTTTCTGAAAAAAAAATTTCTGCGATTTTCACGAAACCACTTTTCTTCAACTTGAATTGGGCTAAAAATCCATCCCTGAAAATAAAAATTCTCTGAGTAGTGTGTAAATGCTGATCCTTACCATACCTGGGGTGTCCACTTAGCATTTCCGCGAACTGTATCTGAAGTTCTCTGGGAATGGGATTTTGACATGTTCCCCAAACCAAAAGGAATGAGTGGGAAACAATCAAGGCCACGGATAGAAGCACTTGCATTTGAATGAGTTTCAAGCATGCTTGGGTACTCGTGTGATCTGAGTGACTCAGTTTTGGAATATAACTGTCGCGTGGTGAACCGCGACATCCAGGCACCCCGGAGTTTCTGAAAAAAAAATTTCTGCGATTTTCACGAAACCACTTTTCTTCAACTTGAATTGGGCTAAAAATCCATCCCTGAAAATAAAAATTCTCTGAGTAGTGTGTAAATGCTGATCCTTACCCTACTTGGGGTGTCCACTGAGCATTTCCGCGAACTGTATCTGAAGTTCTCTAGGCATGGGATTTTGACATGTTCCCCAAACCAAAAGGAATGAGTGGGAAACAATCAAGACCACGGATAGAAGCACTTGCATTTGAATGAGTTTCAAGCATTCTTGGGTACTCGTGTGATCTGAGTGACTCAGTTTTGGAATACAACTGTCGCGTGGTGAATCGCGACATCCAGGCACCCTGGAGTTTCTGAAAAAAAAATTTCTGCGATTTTCACGAAACCACTTTTCTTCAACTTGAATTGGGCTAAAAATCCATCCCTGAAAGTAAAAATTCTCTGAGTAGTGTGTAAATGCTGATCCTTACCCTACCTGGGGTGTCCACTGAGCATTTCCGCGAACTCTATCTGAAGTTCTCTGGGAATGGGATTTTGACATGTTCCCCAAACCAAAAGGAATGAGTGGGAAACAATCAAGACCACGGATAGAAGCACTTGCATTTGAATGAGTTTCAAGCATGCTTGGGTACTCGTGTGATCTGAGTGACTCAGTTTTGGAATATAACTGTCGCGTGGTGAACCGGGACATCCAGGCACCCCGGAGTTTCTGAAAAAATAAATTCTGCGATTTTCACGAAACCACTTTTCTTCAACTTGAATTGGGCTAAAAATCCATCCCTGAAAATAAAAATTCTCTGAGTAGTGTTTAAATGCTTTACTTACCCTACCTGGGGTGTCCACGAAGCATTTCCGCGAACTCTATCTGAAGTTCTCTGGGCATGGGATTTTGACATGTTCCCCAAACCAAAAGGAATGAGTGGGAAACAATCAAGACCACGGATAAAAGCACTTGCATTTGAATGAGTTTCAAGCATGCTTGGGTACTCGTGTGATCTGAGTGACTCAGTTTTGGAATATAACTGTCGCGTGGTGAACCGCGACATCCAGGCACCCCGGAGTTTCTGAAAAAAAAATTTCTGCGATTTTCACGAAACCACTTTTCTTCAACTTGAATTGGGCTAAAAATCCATCCCTGAAAATAAAAATTCTCTGAGTAGTGTGTAAATGCTGATCCTTACCCTACTTGGGGTGTCCACTGAGCATTTCCGCGAACTGTATCTGAAGTTCTCTAGGCATGGGATTTTGACATGTTCCCCAAACCAAAAGGAATGAGTGGGAAACAATCAAGACCACGGATAGAAGCACTTGCATTTGAATGAGTTTCAAGCATGCTTGGGTACTCGTGTGATCTGAGTGACTCAGTTTTGGAATATAACTGTCGCGTGGTGAACCGCGACATCCAGGCACCCCGGAGTTTCTGAAAAAAAAATTTCTGCGATTTTCACGAAACCACTTTTCTTCAACTTGAATTGGGCTAAAAATCCATCCCTGAAAATATAAATTCTCTGAGTAGTGTGTAAATGCTGATCCTTACCATACCTGGGGTGTCCACTTAGCATTTCCGCGAACTGTATCTGAAGTTCTCTGGGAATGGGATTTTGACATGTTCCCCAAACCAAAAGGAATGAGTGGGAAACAATCAAGACCACGGATAGAAGCACTTGCATTTGAATGAGTTTCAAGCATGCTTGGGTACTCGTGTGATCTGAGTGACTCAGTTTTGGAATATAACTGTCGCGTGGTAAACCGGGACATCCAGGCACCCAGGAGTTTCTGAAAAAAAAAATTTTGCGATTTTCACGAAACCACTTTTCTTCAACTTGAATTGGGCTAAAAATCCATCCCTGAAAATAAAAATTCTCTGAGTAGTGTTTAAATGCTTTACTTACCCTACCTGGGGTGTCCACTGAGCATTTCCGCGAACTGTATCTGAAGTTCTCTGGGCATGGGATTTTGACATGTTCCCCAAACCAAAAGGAATGAGTGGGAAACAATCAATACCACGGATAGAAGCACTTGTATTTGAATGAGTTTCAAGCATGTTTGGGTATCCGTGTGATCTGAGTGACTCATTTTTGGAATATAACTGTCGCGTGGTGAACCGCGACATCCAGGCACCCCGGAGTTTCTGAAAAAAAAAATTATGCGATTTTCATGAAACCACTTTTCTTCAACTTGAATTGGGCTAAAAATCCATCCCTGAAAATAAAAATTCTCTAAGTAGTGTGTAAATGCTGATCCTTACCCTACCTGGGGTGTCCACGAAGCATTTCCGCGAACTCTATCTGAAGTTCTCTGGGCATGGGATTTTGAGATGTTCCCCAAACCAAAAGGAATGAGTGGGAAACAATCAAGAAAACGGATAGAAGCACTTGCATTTGAATGAGTTTCAAGCATGGTTAGGTACTCGTGTGATCTGAGTGACTCAGTTTTGGAATACAACTGTCGCGTGGTGAATCGCGACATCCAGGCACCCTGGAGTTTCTGAAAAAAAATTTTCTGCGATTTTCACGAAACCACTTTTCTTCAACTTGAATTGGGCTAAAAATCCATCCCTGAAAATAAAAATTCTCTGAGTAGTGTGTAAATGCTGATCCTTACCATACCTGGGGTGTCCACTTAGCATTTCCGCGAACTGTATCTGAAGTTCTCTGGGAATGGGATTTTGACATGTTCCCCAAACCAAAAGGAATGAGTGGGAAACAATCAAGACCACGGATAGAAGCACTTGCATTTGAATGAGTTTCAAGCATGCTTGGGTACTCGTGTGATCTGAGTGACTCAGTTTTAGAATATAACTGTCGCGTGGTGAACCGGGACATCCAGGCACCCCGGAGTTTCTGAAAAAAAAAATTCTGCGATTTTCACGAAACCACTTTTCTTCAACTTGAATTGGGCTAAAAATCCATCCCTGAAAATAAAAATTCTCTGAGTAGTGTTTAAATGCTTTACTTACCCTACCTGGGGTGTCCACTGAGCATTTCCGCGAACTCTATCTGAAGTTCTCTAGGCATGGGATTTTGACATGTTCCCCAAACCAAATGGAATGAGTGGGAAACAATCAAGAGCACGGATAGAAGCACTTGTATTTGAATGAGTTTCAAGCATGTTTGTGTATCCGTGTGATCTGAGTGACTCATTTTTGGAATATAACTGTCGCGTGGTGAACCGCGACATCCAGGCACCCCGGAGTTTCTGAAAAAAAAAATTCTGCGATTTTCATGAAACCACTTTTCTTCAACTTGAATTGGGCTAAAAATCCATCCCTGAAAATAAAAATTCTCTAAGTAGTGTGTAAATGCTGATCCTTACCCTACCTGGGGTGTCCACGAAGCATTTCCGCGAACTCTATCTGAAGTTCTCTGGGCATGGGATTTTGACATGTTCCCCAAACCAAAAGGAATGAGTGGGAAACAATCAAGAAAACGGATAGAAGCACTTGCATTTGAATGAGTTTCAAGCATGCTTGGGTACTCGTGTGATCTGAGTGACTCAGTTTTGGAATACAACTGTCGCGTGGTGAATCGCGACATCCAGGCACCCTGGAGTTTCTGAAAAAAAAATTTCTGCGATTTTCACGAAACCACTTTTCTTCAACTTGAATTGGGCTAAAAATCCATCCCTGAAAGTAAAAATTCTCTGAGTAGTGTGTAAATGCTGATCCTTACCCTACCTGGGGTGTCCACTGAGCATTTCCGCGAACTCTATCTGAAGTTCTCTGGGCATGGGATTTTGACATGTTCCCCAAACCAAAAGGAATGAGTGGGAAACAATCAAGACCACGAATAGAAGTACTTGCATTTGAATGAGTTTCAAGCATGCTTTGGTATTCGTGTGATCTGAGTGACTCAGTTTTGGAATATAACTGTCGCGTGGTGAACCGCGACATCCAGGCACCCCGGAGTTTCTGAAAAAAAAATTTCTGCGATTTTCACGAAACCACTTTTCTTCAACTTGAATTGGGCTAAAAATCCATCCCTGAAAATAAAAATTCTCTGAGTAGTGTGTAAATGCTGATCCTTACCCTACTTGGGGTGTCCACTGAGCATTTCCGCGAACTGTATCTGAAGTTCTCTAGGCATGGGATTTTGACATGTTCCCCAAACCAAAAGGAATGAGTGGGAAACAATCAAGACCACGGATAGAAGCACTTGCATTTGAATGAGTTTCAAGCATTCTTGGGTACTCGTGTGATCTGAGTGACTCAGTTTTGGAATACAACTGTCGCGTGGTGAATCGCGACATCCAGGCACCCTGGAGTTTCTGAAAAAAAAATTTCTGCGATTTTCACGAAACCACTTTTCTTCAACTTGAATTGGGCTAAAAATCCATCCCTGAAAGTAAAAATTCTCTGAGTAGTGTGTAAATGCTGATCCTTACCCTACCTGGGGTGTCCACTGAGCATTTCCGCGAACTCTATCTGAAGTTCTCTGGGAATGGGATTTTGACATGTTCCCCAAACCAAAAGGAATGAGTGGGAAACAATCAAGACCACGGATAGAAGCACTTGCATTTGAATGAGTTTCAAGCATGCTTGGGTACTCGTGTGATCTGAGTGACTCAGTTTTGGAATATAACTGTCGCGTGGTGAACCGGGACATCCAGGCACCCCGGAGTTTCTGAAAAAATAAATTCTGCGATTTTCACGAAACCACTTTTCTTCAACTTGAATTGGGCTAAAAATCCATCCCTGAAAATAAAAATTCTCTGAGTAGTGTTTAAATGCTTTACTTACCCTACCTGGGGTGTCCACGAAGCATTTCCGCGAACTCTATCTGAAGTTCTCTGGGCATGGGATTTTGACATGTTCCCCAAACCAAAAGGAATGAGTGGGAAACAATCAAGAGCACGGATAGAAGCACTTGTATTTGAATGAGTTTCAAGCATGTTTGTGTATCCGTGTGATCTGAGTGACTCATTTTTGGAATATAACTGTCGCGTGGTGAACCGCGACATCCAGGCACCCCGGAGTTTCTGAAAAAAAAAATTCTGCGATTTTCATGAAACCACTTTTCTTCAACTTGAATTGGGCTAAAAATCCATCCCTGAAAATAAAAATTCTCTAAGTAGTGTGTAAATGCTGATCCTTACCCTACCTGGGGTGTCCACGAAGCATTTCCGCGAACTCTATCTGAAGTTCTCTGGGCATGGGATTTTGACATATTCCCCAAACCAAAAGGAATGAGTGGGAAACAATCAAGAAAACGGATAGAAGCACTTGCATTTGAATGAGTTTCAAGCATGCTTGGGTACTCGTGTGATCTGAGTGACTCAGTTTTGGAATACAACTGTCGCGTGGTGAATCGCGACATCCAGGCACCCTGGAGTTTCTGAAAAAAAAATTTCTGCGATTTTCACGAAACCACTTTTCTTCAACTTGAATTGGGCTAAAAATCCATCCCTGAAAGTAAAAATTCTCTGAGTAGTGTGTAAATGCTGATCCTTACCCTACCTGGGGTGTCCACTGAGCATTTCCGCGAACTCTATCTGAAGTTCTCTGGGCATGGGATTTTGACATGTTCCCCAAACCAAAAGGAATGAGTGGGAAACAATCAAGACCACGAATAGAAGTACTTGCATTTGAATGAGTTTCAAGCATGCTTTGGTATTCGTGTGATCTGAGTGACTCAGTTTTGGAATATAACTGTCGCGTGGTGAACCGCGACATCCAGGCACCCCGGAGTTTCTGAAAAAAAAATTTCTGCGATTTTCACGAAACCACTTTTCTTCAACTTGAATTGGGCTAAAAATCCATCCCTGAAAATAAAAATTCTCTGAGTAGTGTGTAAATGCTGATCCTTACCATACCTGGGGTGTCCACTTAGCATTTCCGCGAACTGTATCTGAAGTTCTCTGGGAATGGGATTTTGACATGTTCCCCAAACCAAAAGGAATGAGTGGGAAACAATCAAGACCACGGATAGAAGCACTTGCATTTGAATGAGTTTCAAGCATGCTTGGGTACTCGTGTGATCTGAGTGACTCAGTTTTGGAATATAACTCTCGCGTGGTGAACCGCGACATCCAGGCACCCCGGAGTTTCTGAAAAAAAAATTTCTGCGATTTTCACGAAACCACTTTTCTTCAACTTGAATTGGGCTAAAAATCCATCCCTGAAAATAAAAATTCTCTGAGTAGTGTGTAAATGCTGATCCTTACCCTACTTGGGGTGTCCACTGAGCATTTCCGCGAACTGTATCTGAAGTTCTCTAGGCATGGGATTTTGACATGTTCCCCAAACCAAAAGGAATGAGTGGGAAACAATCAAGACCACGGATAGAAGCACTTGCATTTGAATGAGTTTCAAGCATTCTTGGGTACTCGTGTGATCTGAGTGACTCAGTTTTGGAATACAACTGTCGCGTGGTGAATCGCGACATCCAGGCACCCTGGAGTTTCTGAAAAAAAAATTTCTGCGATTTTCACGAAACCACTTTTCTTCAACTTGAATTGGGCTAAAAATCCATCCCTGAAAGTAAAAATTCTCTGAGTAGTGTGTAAATGCTGATCCTTACCCTACCTGGGGTGTCCACTGAGCATTTCCGCGAACTCTATCAGAAGTTCTCTGGGAATGGGATTTTGACATGTTCCCCAAACCAAAAGGAATGAGTGGGAAACAATCAAGACCACGGATAGAAGCACTTGCATTTGAATGAGTTTCAAGCATGCTTGGGTACTCGTGTGATCTGAGTGACTCAGTTTTGGAATATAACTGTCGCGTGGTGAACCGGGACATCCAGGCACCCCGGAGTTTCTGAAAAAATAAATTCTGCGATTTTCACGAAACCACTTTTCTTCAACTTGAATTGGGCTAAAAATCCATCCCTGAAAATAAAAATTCTCTGAGTAGTGTTTAAATGCTTTACTTACCCTACCTGGGGTGTCCACGAAGCATTTCCGCGAACTCTATCTGAAGTTCTCTGGGCATGGGATTTTGACATGTTCCCCAAACCAAAAGGAATGAGTGGGAAACAATCAAGACCACGGATAAAAGCACTTGCATTTGAATGAGTTTCAAGCATGCTTGGGTACTCGTGTGATCTGAGTGACTCAGTTTTGGAATATAACTGTCGCGTGGTGAACCGCGACATCCAGGCACCCCGGAGTTTCTGAAAAAAAAATTTCTGCGATTTTCACGAAACCACTTTTCTTCAACTTGAATTGGGCTAAAAATCCATCCCTGAAAATAAAAATTCTCTGAGTAGTGTGTAAATGCTGATCCTTACCCTACTTGGGGTGTCCACTGAGCATTTCCGCGAACTGTATCTGAAGTTCTCTAGGCATGGGATTTTGACATGTTCCCCAAACCAAAAGGAATGAGTGGGAAACAATCAAGACCACGGATAGAAGCACTTGCATTTGAATGAGTTTCAAGCATGCTTGGGTACTCGTGTGATCTGAGTGACTCAGTTTTGGAATACAACTGTCGCGTGGTGAATCGCGACATCCAGGCACCCTGGAGTTTCTGAAAAAAAAATTTCTGCGATTTTCACGAAACCACTTTTCTTCAACTTGAATTGGGCTAAAAATCCATCCCTGAAAGTAAAAATTCTCTGAGTAGTGTGTAAATGCTGATCCTTACCCTACCTGGGGTGTCCACTGAGCATTTCCGCGAACTCTATCTGAAGTTCTCTGGGAATGGGATTTTGACATATTCCCCAAACCAAAATGAATGAGTGGGAAACAATCAAGACCACGGATAGAAGTACTTGCATTTGAATGAGTTTCAAGCATGCTTGGGTATTCGTGTGATCTGAGTGACTCAGTTTTGGAATATAACTCTCGCGTGGTGAACCGTGACATCCAGGCACCCCGGAGTTTCTGAAAAAAAAAATTCTGCGATTTTCACGAAACCACTTTTCTTCAACTTGAATTGGGCTAAAAATCCATCCCTGAAAATAAAAATTCTCTGAGTAGTGTGTAAATGCTGATCCTTACCCTACCTGGGGTGTCCACTGAGCATTTCCGCGAACTGTATCTGAAGTTCTCTGGGCATGGGATTTTGACATGTTTCCCAAACCAATAGGAATGAGTGGGAAACAATGAAGACCACGGATAGAAGCACTTGCATTTGAATGAGTTTCAAGCATGCTTGGGTACTCGTGTGATCTGAGTGACTCAGATTTGGAATATAACTGTCGCGTGGTGAACCGCGACATCCAGGCACCCCGGAGTTTCTGAAAAAAAAATTTCTGCGATTTTCACGAAACCACTTTTCTTCAACTTGAATTGGGCTAAAAATCCATCCCTGAAAATATAAATTCTCTGAGTAGTGTGTAAATGCTGATCCTTACCATACCTGGGGTGTCCACTTAGCATTTCCGCGAACTGTATCTGAAGTTCTCTGGGAATGGGATTTTGACATGTTCCCCAAACCAAAAGGAATGAGTGGGAAACAATCAAGACCACGGATAGAAGCACTTGCATTTGAATGAGTTTCAAGCATGCTTGGGTACTCGTGTGATCTGAGTGACTCAGTTTTGGAATATAACTGTCGCGTGGTAAACCGGGACATCCAGGCACCCAGGAGTTTCTGAAAAAAAAAATTCTGCGATTTTCACGAAACCACTTTTCTTCAACTTGAATTGGGCTAAAAATCCATCCCTGAAAATAAAAATTCTCTGAGTAGTGTTTAAATGCTTTACTTACCCTACCTGGGGTGTCCACTGAGCATTTCCGCGAACTGTATCTGAAGTTCTCTGGGCATGGGATTTTGACATGTTCCCCAAACCAAAAGGAATGAGTGGGAAACAATCAATACCACGGATAGAAGCACTTGTATTTGAATGAGTTTCAAGCATGTTTGGGTATCCGTGTGATCTGAGTGACTCATTTTTGGAATATAACTGTCGCGTGGTGAACCGCGACATCCAGGCACCCCGGAGTTTCTGAAAAAAAAAATTCTGCGATTTTCATGAAACCACTTTTCTTCAACTTGAATTGGGCTAAAAATCCATACCTGAAAATAAAAATTCTCTAAGTAGTGTGTAAATGCTGATCCTTACCCTACCTGGGGTGTCCACGAAGCATTTCCGCGAACTCTATCTGAAGTTCTCTGGGCATGGGATTTTGAGATGTTCCCCAAACCAAAAGGAATGAGTGGGAAACAATCAAGAAAACGGATAGAAGCACTTGCATTTGAATGAGTTTCAAGCATGGTTAGGTACTCGTGTGATCTGAGTGACTCAGTTTTGGAATACAACTGTCGCGTGGTGAATCGCGACATCCAGGCACCCTGGAGTTTCTGAAAAAAAATTTTCTGCGATTTTCACGAAACCACTTTTCTTCAACTTGAATTGGGCTAAAAATCCATCCCTGAAAATAAAAATTCTCTGAGTAGTGTGTAAATGCTGATCCTTACCCTACCTGGGGTGTCCACTGAGCATTTCCGCGAACTCTATCTGAAGTTCTCTGGGCATGGGATTTTGACATGTTCCCCAAACCAAAAGGAATGAGTGGGAAACAATCAAGAAAACTGATAGAAGCACTTGCATTTGAATGAGTTTCAAGCATGCTTGGGTACTCGTGTGATCTGAGTGACTCAGTTTTGGAATACAACTGTCGCGTGGTGAATCGCGACATCCAGGCACCCTGGAGTTTCTGAAAAAAAAATTTCTGCGATTTTCACGAAACCACTTTTCTTCAACTTGAATTGGGCTAAAAATCCATCCCTGAAAGTAAAAATTCTCTGAGTAGTGTGTAAATGCTGATCCTTACCCTACCTGGGGTGTCCACTGAGCATTTCCGCAAACTCTATCTGAAGTTCTCTGGGCATGGGATTTTGACATGTTCCCCAAACCAAAAGGAATGAGTGGGAAACAATCAAGACCACGAATAGAAGTACTTGCATTTGAATGAGTTTCAAGCATGCTTTGGTATTCGTGTGATCTGAGTGACTCAGTTTTGGAATATAACTGTCGCGTGGTGAACCGCGACATCCAGGCACCCCGGAGTTTCTGAAAAAAAAATTTCTGCGATTTTCACGAAACCACTTTTCTTCAACTTGAATTGGGCTAAAAATCCATCCCTGAAAATAAAAATTCTCTGAGTAGTGTGTAAATGCTGATCCTTACCATACCTGGGGTGTCCACTTAGCATTTCCGCGAACTGTATCTGAAGTTCTCTGGGAATGGGATTTTGACATGTTCCCCAAACCAAAAGGAATGAGTGGGAAACAATCAAGACCACGGATAGAAGCACTTGCATTTGAATGAGTTTCAAGCATGCTTGGGTACTCGTGTGATCTGAGTGACTCAGTTTTGGAATATAACTGTCGCGTGGTGAACCGCGACATCCAGGCACCCCGGAGTTTCTGAAAAAAAAATTTCTGCGATTTTCACGAAACCACTTTTCTTCAACTTGAATTGGGCTAAAAATCCATCCCTGAAAATAAAAATTCTCTGAGTAGTGTGTAAATGCTGATCCTTACCCTACTTGGGGTGTCCACTGAGCATTTCCGCGAACTGTATCTGAAGTTCTCTAGGCATGGGATTTTGACATGTTCCCCAAACCAAAAGGAATGAGTGGGAAACAATCAAGACCACGGATAGAAGCACTTGCATTTGAATGAGTTTCAAGCATTCTTGGGTACTCGTGTGATCTGAGTGACTCAGTTTTGGAATACAACTGTCGCGTGGTGAATCGCGACATCCAGGCACCCTGGAGTTTCTGAAAAAAAAATTTCTGCGATTTTCACGAAACCACTTTTCTTCAACTTGAATTGGGCTAAAAATCCATCCCTGAAAGTAAAAATTCTCTGAGTAGTGTGTAAATGCTGATCCTTACCCTTCCTGGGGTGTCCACTGAGCATTTCCGCGAACTCTATCAGAAGTTCTCTGGGAATGGGATTTTGACATGTTCCCCAAACCAAAAGGAATGAGTGGGAAACAATCAAGACCACGGATAGAAGCACTTGCATTTGAATGAGTTTCAAGCATGCTTGGGTACTCGTGTGATCTGAGTGACTCAGTTTTGGAATATAACTGTCGCGTGGTGAACCGGGACATCCAGGCACCCCGGAGTTTCTGAAAAAATAAATTCTGCGATTTTCACGAAACCACTTTTCTTCAACTTGAATTGGGCTAAAAATCCATCCCTGAAAATAAAAATTCTCTGAGTAGTGTTTAAATGCTTTACTTACCCTACCTGGGGTGTCCACGAAGCATTTCCGCGAACTCTATCTGAAGTTCTCTGGGCATGGGATTTTGACATGTTCCCCAAACCAAAAGGAATGAGTGGGAAACAATCAAGACCACGGATAAAAGCACTTGCATTTGAATGAGTTTCAAGCATGCTTGGGTACTCGTGTGATCTGAGTGACTCAGTTTTGGAATATAACTGTCGCGTGGTGAACCGCGACATCCAGGCACCCCGGAGTTTCTGAAAAAAAAATTTCTGCGATTTTCACGAAACCACTTTTCTTCAACTTGAATTGGGCTAAAAATCCATCCCTGAAAATAAAAATTCTCTGAGTAGTGTGTAAATGCTGATCCTTACCCTACTTGGGGTGTCCACTGAGCATTTCCGCGAACTGTATCTGAAGTTCTCTAGGCATGGGATTTTGACATGTTCCCCAAACCAAAAGGAATGAGTGGGAAACAATCAAGACCACGGATAGAAGCACTTGCATTTGAATGAGTTTCAAGCATGCTTGGGTACTCGTGTGATCTGAGTGACTCAGTTTTGGAATACAACTGTCGCGTGGTGAATCGCGACATCCAGGCACCCTGGAGTTTCTGAAAAAAAAATTTCTGCGATTTTCACGAAACCACTTTTCTTCAACTTGAATTGGGCTAAAAATCCATCCCTGAAAGTAAAAATTCTCTGAGTAGTGTGTAAATGCTGATCCTTACCCTACCTGGGGTGTCCACTGAGCATTTCCGCGAACTCTATCTGAAGTTCTCTGGGAATGGGATTTTGACATATTCCCCAAACCAAAATGAATGAGTGGGAAACAATCAAGACCACGGATAGAAGTACTTGCATTTGAATGAGTTTCAAGCATGCTTGGGTATTCGTGTGATCTGAGTGACTCAGTTTTGGAATATAACTCTCGCGTGGTGAACCGTGACATCCAGGCACCCCGGAGTTTCTGAAAAAAAAAATTCTGCGATTTTCACGAAACCACTTTTCTTCAACTTGAATTGGGCTAAAAATCCATCCCTGAAAATAAAAATTCTCTGAGTAGTGTGTAAATGCTGATCCTTACCCTACCTGGGGTGTCCACTGAGCATTTCCGCGAACTGTATCTGAAGTTCTCTGGGCATGGGATTTTGACATGTTTCCCAAACCAATAGGAATGAGTGGGAAACAATGAAGACCACGGATAGAAGCACTTGCATTTGAATGAGTTTCAAGCATGCTTGGGTACTCGTGTGATCTGAGTGACTCAGATTTGGAATATAACTGTCGCGTGGTGAACCGCGACATCCAGGCACCCCGGAGTTTCTGAAAAAAAAATTTCTGCGATTTTCACGAAACCACTTTTCTTCAACTTGAATTGGGCTAAAAATCCATCCCTGAAAATATAAATTCTCTGAGTAGTGTGTAAATGCTGATCCTTACCATACCTGGGGTGTCCACTTAGCATTTCCGCGAACTGTATCTGAAGTTCTCTGGGAATGGGATTTTGACATGTTCCCCAAACCAAAAGGAATGAGTGGGAAACAATCAAGACCACGGATAGAAGCACTTGCATTTGAATGAGTTTCAAGCATGCTTGGGTACTCGTGTGATCTGAGTGACTCAGTTTTGGAATATAACTGTCGCGTGGTAAACCGGGACATCCAGGCACCCAGGAGTTTCTGAAAAAAAAAATTCTGCGATTTTCACGAAACCACTTTTCTTCAACTTGAATTGGGCTAAAAATCCATCCCTGAAAATAAAAATTCTCTGAGTAGTGTTTAAATGCTTTACTTACCCTACCTGGGGTGTCCACTGAGCATTTCCGCGAACTGTATCTGAAGTTCTCTGGGCATGGGATTTTGACATGTTCCCCAAACCAAAACGAATGAGTGGGAAACAATCAATACCACGGATAGAAGCACTTGTATTTGAATGAGTTTCAAGCATGTTTGGGTATCCGTGTGATCTGAGTGACTCATTTTTGGAATATAACTGTCGCGTGGTGAACCGCGACATCCAGGCACCCCGGAGTTTCTGAAAAAAAAAATTCTGCGATTTTCATGAAACCACTTTTCTTCAACTTGAATTGGGCTAAAAATCCATCCCTGAAAATAAAAATTCTCTAAGTAGTGTGTAAATGCTGATCCTTACCCTACCTGGGGTGTCCACGAAGCATTTCCGCGAACTCTATCTGAAGTTCTCTGGGCATGGGATTTTGAGATGTTCCCCAAACCAAAAGGAATGAGTGGGAAACACTCAAGAAAACGGATAGAAGCACTTGCATTTGAATGAGTTTCAAGCATGGTTAGGTACTCGTGTGATCTGAGTGACTCAGTTTTGGAATACAACTGTCGCGTGGTGAATCGCGACATCCAGGCACCCTGGAGTTTCTGAAAAAAAATTTTCTGCGATTTTCACGAAACCACTTTTCTTCAACTTGAATTGGGCTAAAAATCCATCCCTGAAAATAAAAATTCTCTGAGTAGTGTGTAAATGCTGATCCTTACCCTACCTGGGGTGTCCACTGAGCATTTCCGCGAACTCTATCTGAAGTTCTCTGGGCATGGGATTTTGACATGTTCCCCAAACCAAAAGGAATGAGTGGGAAACAATCAAGAAAACTGATAGAAGCACTTGCATTTGAATGAGTTTCAAGCATGCTTGGGTACTCGTGTGATCTGAGTGACTCAGTTTTGGAATACAACTGTCGCGTGGTGAATCGCGACATCCAGGCACCCTGGAGTTTCTGAAAAAAAAATTTCTGCGATTTTCACGAAACCACTTTTCTTCAACTTGAATTGGGCTAAAAATCCATCCCTGAAAGTAAAAATTCTCTGAGTAGTGTGTAAATGCTGATCCTTACCCTACCTGGGGTGTCCACTGAGCATTTCCGCGAACTCTATCTGAAGTTCTCTGGGAATAGGATTTTGACATATTCCCCAAACCAAAAGGAATGAGTGGGAAACAATCAAGACCACGGATAGAAGCACTTGCATTTGAGTGAGTTTCAAGCATGCTTGGGTACTCGTGTGATCTGAGTGACTCAGTTTTGGAATATAACTGTCGCGTGGTGAACCGCGACATCCAGGCACCCCGGAGTTTCTGAAAAAAAAATTTCTGCGATTTTCACGAAACCACTTTTATTCAACTTGAATTGGGCTAAAAATCCATCCCTGAAAATAAAAATTCTCTGAGTAGTGTGTAAATGCTGATCCTTACCATACCTGGGGTGTCCACTTAGCATTTCCGCGAACTGTATCTGAAGTTCTCTGGGAATGGGATTTTGACATGTTCCCCAAACCAAAAGGAATGAGTGGGAAACAATCAAGACCACGGATAGAAGCACTTGCATTTGAATGAGTTTCAAGCATGCTTGGGTACTCGTGTGATCTGAGTGACTCAGTTTTGGAATATAACTGTCGCGTGGTGAACCGCGACATCCAGGCACCCCGGAGTTTCTGAAAAAAAAATTTCTGCGATTTTCACGAAACCACTTTTATTCAACTTGAATTGGGCTAAAAATCCATCCCTGAAAATAAAAATTCTCTGAGTAGTGTGTAAATGCTGATCCTTACCATACCTGGGGTGTCCACTTAGCATTTCCGCGAACTGTATCTGAAGTTCTCTGGGAATGGGATTTTGACATGTTCCCCAAACCAAAAGGAATGAGTGGGAAACAATCAAGACCACGGATAGAAGCACTTGCATTTGAATGAGTTTCAAGCATGCTTGGGTACTCGTGTGATCTGAGTGACTCAGTTTTGGAATATAACTGTCGCGTGGTGAACCGGGACATCCAGGCACCCCGGAGTTTCTGAAAAAAAAAATTCTGCGATTTTCACGAAACCACTTTTCTTCAACTTGAATTGGGCTAAAAATCCATCCCTGAAAATAAAAATTCTCTGAGTAGTGTTTAAATGCTTTACTTACCCTACCTGGGGTGTCCACTGAGCATTTCCGCGAACTCTATCTGAAGTTCTCTGGGCATGGGATTTTGACATGTTCCCCAAACCAAAAGGAATGAGTGGGAAACAATCAAGACCACGGATAGAAGCACTTGTATTTGAATGAGTTTCAAGCATGTTTGGGTATCCGTGTGATCTGAGTGACTCATTTTTGGAATATAACTGTCGCGTGGTGAACCGCGACATCCAGGCACCCCGGAGTTTCTGAAAAAAAAAATTCTGCGATTTTCATGAAACCACTTTTCTTCAACTTGAATTGGGCTAAAAATCCATCCCTGAAAATAAAAATTCTCTAAGTAGTGTGTAAATGCTGATCCTTACCCTACCTGGGGTGTCCACGAAGCATTTCCGCGAACTCTATCTGAAGTTCTCTGGGCATGGGATTTTGACATGTTCCCCAAACCAAAAGGAATGAGTGGGAAACAATCAAGAAAACGGATAGAAGCACTTGCATTTGAATGAGTTTCAAGCATGGTTGGGTACTCGTGTGATCTGAGTGACTCAGTTTTGGAATACAACTGTCGCGTGGTGAATCGCGACATCCAGGCACCCTGGAGTTTCTGAAAAAAAATTTTCTGCGATTTTCACGAAACCACTTTTCTTCAACTTGAATTGGGCTAAAAATCCATCCCTGAAAATAAAAATTCTCTGAGTAGTGTGTAAATGCTGATCCTTACCCTACCTGGGGTGTCCACTGAGCATTTCCGCGAACTCTATCTGAAGTTCTCTGGGCATGGGATTTTGACATGTTCCCCAAACCAAAAGGAATGAGTGGGAAACAATCAAGAAAACGGATAGAAGCACTTGCATTTGAATGAGTTTCAAGCATGCTTGGGTACTCGTGTGATCTGAGTGACTCAGTTTTGGAATACAACTGTCGCGTGGTGAATCGCGACATCCAGGCACCCTGGAGTTTCTGAAAAAAAAATTTCTGCGATTTTCACAAAACCACTTTTCTTCAACTTGAATTGGGCTAAAAATCCATCCCTGAAAGTAAAAATTCTCAGAGTAGTGTGTAAATGCTGATCCTTACCCTACCTGGGGTGTCCACTGAGCATTTCCGCGAACTCTATCTGAAGTTCTCTGGGCATGGGATTTTGACATGTTCCCCAAACCAAAAGGAATGAGTGGGAAACAATCAAGACCACGGATAGAAGTACTTCCATTTGAATGAGTTTCAAGCATGCTTTGGTATTCGTGTGATCTGAGTGACTCAGTTTTGGAATATAACTGTCGCGTGGTGAACCGGGACATCCAGGCACCCCGGAGTTTCTGAAAAAAAAAATTCTGCGATTTTCACGAAACCACTTTTCTTCAACTTGAATTGGGCTAAAAATCCATCCCTGAAAATAAAAATTCTCTGAGTAGTGTTTAAATGCTTTACTTACCCTACCTGGGGTGTCCACTGAGCATTTCCGCGAACTCTATCTGAAGTTCTCTAGGCATGGGATTTTGACATGTTCCCCAAACCAAAAGGAATGAGTGGGAAACAATAAAGACCACGGATAGAAGCACTTGTATGTGAATGAGTTTCAAGCATGTTTGGGTATCCGTGTGATCTGAGTGACTCATTTTTGGAATATAACTGTCGCGTGGTGAACCGCGACATCCAGGCACCCCGGAGTTTCTGAAAAAAAAAATTCTGTGATTTTCATGAAACCACTTTTCTTCAACTTGAATTGGGCTAAAAATCCATCCCTGAAAATAAAAATTCTCTAAGTAGTGTGTAAATGCTGATCCTTACCCTACCTGGGGTGTCCACGAAGCATTTCCGCGAACTCTATCTGAAGTTCTCTGGGCATGGGATTTTGACATGTTCCCCAAACCAAAAGGAATGAGTGGGAAACAATCAAGAAAACGGATAGAAGCACTTGCATCTGAATGAGTTTCAAGCATGGTTGGGTACTCGTGTGATCTGAGTGACTCAGTTTTGGAATACAACTGTCGCGTGGTGAATCGCGACATCCAGGCACCCTGGAGTTTCTGAAAAAAAATTTTCTGCGATTTTCACGAAACCACTTTTCTTCAACTTGAATTGGGCTAAAAATCCATCCCTGAAAATAAAAATTCTCTGAGTAGTGTGTAAATGCTGATCCTTACCCTACCTGGGGTGTCCACTGAGCATTTCCGCGAACTCTATCTGAAGTTCTCTGGGCATGGGATTTTGACATGTTCCCCAAACCAAAAGGAATGAGTGGGAAACAATCAAGAAAACGGATAGAAGCACTTGCATTTGAATGAGTTTCAAGCATGCTTGGGTACTCGTGTGATCTGAGTGACTCAGTTTTGGAATACAACTGTCGCGTGGTGAATCGCGACATCCAGGCACCCTGGAGTTTCTGAAAAAAAAATTTCTGCGATTTTCACGAAACCACTTTTCTTCAACTTGAATTGGGCTAAAAATCCATCCCTGAAAGTAAAAATTCTCTGAGTAGTGTGTAAATGCTGATCCTTACCCTACCTGGGGTGTCCACTGAGCATTTCCGCTAACTCTATCTGAAGTTCTCTGGGCATGGGATTTTGACATGTTCCCCAAACCAAAAGGAATGAGTGGGAAACAATCAAGACCACGGATAGAAGTACTTGCATTTGAATGAGTTTCAAGCATGCTTTGGTATTCGTGTGATCTGAGTGACTCAGTTTTGGAATATAACTGTCGCGTGGTGAACCGCGACATCCAGGCACCCCGGAGTTTCTGAAAAAAAAATTTCTGCGATTTTCACGAAACCACTTTTCTTCAACTTGAATTGGGCTAAAAATCCATCCCTGAAAATAAAAATTCTCTGAGTAGTGTGTAAATGCTGATCCTTACCATACCTGGGGTGTCCACTGAGCATTTCCGCGAACTGTATCTGAAGTTCTCTGGGAATGGGATTTTGACATGTTCCCCAAACCAAAAGGAATGAGTGGGAAACAATCAAGACCACGGATAGAAGCACTTGCATTTGAATGAGTTTCAAGCATGCTTGGGTACTCGTGTGATCTGAGTGACTCAGTTTTGGAATATAACTGTCGCGTGGTGAACCGGGACATCCAGGCACCCCGGAGTTTCTGAAAAAAAAAATTCTGCGATTTTCACGAAACCACTTTTCTTCAACTTGAATTGGGCTAAAAATCCATCCCTGAAAATAAAAATTCTCTGAGTAGTGTTTAAATGCTTTACTTACCCTACCTGGGGTGTCCACTGAGCATTTCCGCGAACTCTATCTGAAGTTCTCTGGGCATGGGATTTTGACATGTTCCCCAAACCAAAAGGAATGAGTGGGAAACAATCAAGACCACGGATAGAAGCACTTGTATTTGAATGAGTTTCAAGCATGTTTGGGTATCCGTGTGATCTGAGTGACTCATTTTTGGAATATAACTGTCGCGTGGTGAACCGCGACATCCAGGCACCCCGGAGTTTCTGAAAAAAACAATTCTGCGATTTTCATGAAACCACTTTTCTTCAACTTGAATTGGGCTAAAAATCCATCCCTGAAAATAAAAATTCTCTAAGTAGTGTGTAAATGCTGATCCTTACCCTACCTGGGGTGTCCACGAAGCATTTCCGCGAACTCTATCTGAAGTTCTCTGGGCATGGGATTTTGACATGTTCCCCAAACCAAAAGGAATGAGTGGGAAACAATCAAGAAAACGGATAGAAGCACTTGCATTTGAATGAGTTTCAAGCATGCTTGGGTACTCGTGTGATCTGAGTGACTCAGTTTTGGAATACAACTGTCGCGTGGTGAATCGCGACATCCAGGCACCCTGGAGTTTCTGAAAAAAAAATTTCTGCGATTTTCACGAAACCACTTTTCTTCAACTTGAATTGGGCTAAAAATCCATCCCTGAAAGTAAAAATTCTCTGAGTAGTGTGTAAATGCTGATCCTTACCCTACCTGGGGTGTCCACTGAGCATTTCCGCGAACTCTATCTGAAGTTCTCTGGGCATGGGATTTTGACATGTTCCCCAAACCAAAAGGAATGAGTGGGAAACAATCAAGACCACGGATAGAAGTACTTGCATTTGAATGAGTTTCAAGCATGCTTTGGTATTCGTGTGATCTGAGTGACTCAGTTTTGGAATATAACTGTCGCGTGGTGAACCGTGACATCCAGGCACCCCGGAGTTTCTGAAAAAAAAATTTCTGCGATTTTCACGAAACCACTTTTCTTCAACTTGAATTGGGCTAAAAATCCATCCCTGAAAATAAAAATTCTCTGAGTAGTGTGTAAATGCTGATCCTTACCCTACCTGGGGTGTCCACTGAGCATTTCCGCGAACTCTATCTGAAGTTCTCTGGGAATGGGATTTTGACATATTCCCCAAACCAAAAGGAATGAGTGGGAAACAATCAAGACCACGGATAGAAGCACTTGCATTTGAATGAGTTTCAAGCATGCTTGGGTACTCGTGTGATCTGAGTGACTCAGTTTTGGAATATAACTGTCGCGTGGTGTACCGCGACATCCAGGCACCCCGGAGTTTCTGAAAAAAAAATTTCTGCGATTTTCACGAAACCACTTTTCTTCAACTTGAATTGGGCTAAAAATCCATCCCTGAAAATAAAAATTCTCTGAGTAGTGTGTAAATGCTAATCCTTACCATACCTGGGGTGTCCACTGAGCATTTCCGCGAACTCTATCTGAAGTTCTCTGGGCATGGGATTTTGACATGTTCCCCAAACCAAAAGGAATGAGTGGGAAACAATCAAGACCACGGATAGAAGTACTTGCATTTGAATGAGTTTCAAGCATGCTTGGGTATTCGTGTGATCTGAGTGACTCAGTTTTGGAATATAACTCTCGCGTGGTGAACCGTGACATCCAGGCACCCCGGAGTTTCTGAAAAAAAAAATTTCTGCGATTTTCACGAAACCACTTTTCTTCAACTTGAATTGGGCTAAAAATCCATCCCTGAAAATAAAAATTCTCTGAGTAGTGTGTAAATGCTGATCCTTACCCTACCTGGGGTGTCCACTGAGCATTTCCGCGAACTGTATCTGAAGTTCTCTGGGCATGGGATTTTGACATGTTTCCCAAACCAATAGGAATGAGAGGGAAACAATGAAGACCACGGATAGAAGCACTTGCATTTGAATGAGTTTCAAGCATGCTTGGGTACTCGTGTGATCTGAGTGACTCAGTTTTGGAATATAACTGTCGCGTGGTGAACCGCGACATCCAGGCACCCCGGAGTTTCTGAAAAAAAAAATTCTGCGATTTTCACGAAACCACTTTTCTTCAACTTGAATTGGGCTAAAAATCCATCCCTGAAAATAAAAATTCTCTGAGTAGTGTGTAAATGCTGATCCTTACCCTACCTGGGGTGTCCACTGAGCATTTTCGTGAACTCTATCTGAAGTTCTCTGGGCATGGGATTTTGACATGTTCCCCAAACCAAAAGGAATGAGTGGGAAACAATCAAGAAAACTGATAGAAGCACTTGCATTTGAATGAGTTTCAAGCATGCTTGGGTACTCGTGTGATCTGAGTGACTCAGTTTTGGAATACAACTGTCGCGTGGTGAATCGCGACATCCAGGCACCCTGGAGTTTCTGAAAAAAAAATTTCTGCGATTTTCACGAAACCACTTTTCTTCAACTTGAATTGGGCTAAAAATCCATCCCTGAAAGTAAAAATTCTCTGAGTAGTGTGTAAATGCTGATCCTTACCCTACCTGGGGTGTCCACTGAGCATTTCCGCGAACTCTATCTGAAGTTCTCTGGGAATGGGATTTTGACATATTCCCCAAACCAAAAGGAATGAGTGGGAAACAATCAAGACCACGGATAGAAGCACTTGCATTTGAGTGAGTTTCAAGCATGCTTGGGTACTCGTGTGATCTGAGTGACTCAGTTTTGGAATATAACTGTCGCGTGGTGAACCGCGACATCCAGGCACCCCGGAGTTTCTGAAAAAAAAATTTCTGCGATTTTCACGAAACCACTTTTATTCAACTTGAATTGGGCTAAAAATCCATCCCTGAAAATAAAAATTCTCTGAGTAGTGTGTAAATGCTGATCCTTACCATACCTGGGGTGTCCACTTAGCATTTCCGCGAACTGTATCTGAAGTTCTCTGGGAATGGGATTTTGACATGTTCCCCAAACCAAAAGGAATGAGTGGGAAACAATCAAGACCACGGATAGAAGCACTTGCATTTGAATGAGTTTCAAGCATGCTTGGGTACTCGTGTGATCTGAGTGACTCAGTTTTGGAATATAACTGTCGCGTGGTGAACCGGGACATCCAGGCACCCCGGAGTTTCTGAAAAAAAAAATTCTGCGATTTTCACGAAACCACTTTTCTTCAACTTGAATTGGGCTAAAAATCCATCCCTGAAAATAAAAATTCTCTGAGTAGTGTTTAAATGCTTTACTTACCCTACCTGGGGTGTCCACTGAGCATTTCCGCGAACTCTATCTGAAGTTCTCTGGGCATGGGATTTTGACATGTTCCCCAAACCAAAAGGAATGAGTGGGAAACAATCAAGACCACGGATAGAAGCACTTGTATTTGAATGAGTTTCAAGCATGTTTGGGTATCCGTGTGATCTGAGTGACTCATTTTTGGAATATAACTGTCGCGTGGTGAACCGCGACATCCAGGCACCCCGGAGTTTCTGAAAAAAAAAATTCTGCGATTTTCATGAAACCACTTTTCTTCAACTTGAATTGGGCTAAAAATCCATCCCTGAAAATAAAAATTCTCTAAGTAGTGTGTAAATGCTGATCCTTACCCTACCTGGGGTGTCCACGAAGCATTTCCGCGAACTCTATCTGAAGTTCTCTGGGCATGGGATTTTGACATGTTCCCCAAACCAAAAGGAATGAGTGGGAAACAATCAAGAAAACGGATAGAAGCACTTGCATTTGAATGAGTTTCAAGCATGCTTGGGTACTCGTGTGATCTGAGTGACTCAGTTTTGGAATACAACTGTCGCGTGGTGAATCGCGACATCCAGGCACCCTGGAGTTTCTGAAAAAAAAATTTCTGCGATTTTCACGAAACCACTTTTCTTCAACTTGAATTGGGCTAAAAATCCATCCCTGAAAGTAAAAATTCTCTGAGTAGTGTGTAAATGCTGATCCTTACCCTACCTGGGGTGTCCACTGAGCATTTCCGCTAACTCTATCTGAAGTTCTCTGGGCATGGGATTTTGACATGTTCCCCAAACCAAAAGGAATGAGTGGGAAACAATCAAGACCACGGATAGAAGTACTTGCATTTGAATGAGTTTCAAGCATGCTTTGGTATTCGTGTGATCTGAGTGACTCAGTTTTGGAATATAACTGTCGCGTGGTGAACCGCGACATCCAGGCACCCCGGAGTTTCTGAAAAAAAAATTTCTGCGATTTTCACGAAACCACTTTTCTTCAACTTGAATTGGGCTAAAAATCCATCCCTGAAAATAAAAATTCTCTGAGTAGTGTGTAAATGCTGATCCTTACCATACCTGGGGTGTCCACTTAGCATTTCCGCGAACTGTATCTGAAGTTCTCTGGGAATGGGATTTTGACATGTTCCCCAAACCAAAAGGAATGAGTGGGAAACAATCAAGACCACGGATAGAAGCACTTGCATTTGAATGAGTTTCAAGCATGCTTGGGTACTCGTGTGATCTGAGTGACTCAGTTTTGGAATATAACTGTCGCGTGGTGAACCGGGACATCCAGGCACCCCGGAGTTTCTGAAAAAAAAAATTCTGCGATTTTCACGAAACCACTTTTCTTCAACTTGAATTGGGCTAAAAATCCATCCCTGAAAATAAAAATTCTCTGAGTAGTGTTTAAATGCTTTACTTACCCTACCTGGGGTGTCCACTGAGCATTTCCGCGAACTCTATCTGAAGTTCTCTGGGCATGGGATTTTGACATGTTCCCCAAACCAAAAGGAATGAGTGGGAAACAATCAAGACCACGGATAGAAGCACTTGTATTTGAATGAGTTTCAAGCATGTTTGGGTATCCGTGTGATCTGAGTGACTCATTTTTGGAATATAACTGTCGCGTGGTGAACCGCGACATCCAGGCACCCCGGAGTTTCTGAAAAAAAAAATTCTGCGATTTTCATGAAACCACTTTTCTTCAACTTGAATTGGGCTAAAAATCCATCCCTGAAAATAAAAATTCTCTAAGTAGTGTGTAAATGCTGATCCTTACCCTACCTGGGGTGTCCACGAAGCATTTCCGCGAACTCTATCTGAAGTTCTCTGGGCATGGGATTTTGACATGTTCCCCAAACCAAAAGGAATGAGTGGGAAACAATCAAGAAAACGGATAGAAGCACTTGCATTTGAATGAGTTTCAAGCATGCTTGGGTACTCGTGTGATCTGAGTGACTCAGTTTTGGAATACAACTGTCGCGTGGTGAATCGCGACATCCAGGCACCCTGGAGTTTCTGAAAAAAAAATTTCTGCGATTTTCACGAAACCACTTTTCTTCAACTTGAATTGGGCTAAAAATCCATCCCTGAAAGTAAAAATTCTCTGAGTAGTGTGTAAATGCTGATCCTTACCCTACCTGGGGTGTCCACTGAGCATTTCCGCGAACTCTATCTGAAGTTCTCTGGGCATGGGATTTTGACATGTTCCCCAAACCAAAAGGAATGAGTGGGAAACAATCAAGACCACGGATAGAAGTACTTGCATTTGAATGAGTTTCAAGCATGCTTTGGTATTCGTGTGATCTGAGTGACTCAGTTTTGGAATATAACTGTCGCGTGGTGAACCGTGACATCCAGGCACCCCGGAGTTTCTGAAAAAAAAATTTCTGCGATTTTCACGAAACCACTTTTCTTCAACTTGAATTGGGCTAAAAATCCATCCCTGAAAATAAAAATTCTCTGAGTAGTGTGTAAATGCTGATCCTTACCCTACCTGGGGTGTCCACTGAGCATTTCCGCGAACTCTATCTGAAGTTCTCTGGGAATGGGATTTTGACATATTCCCCAAACCAAAAGGAATGAGTGGGAAACAATCAAGACCACGGATAGAAGCACTTGCATTTGAATGAGTTTCAAGCATGCTTGGGTACTCGTGTGATCTGAGTGACTCAGTTTTGGAATATAACTGTCGCGTGGTGTACCGCGACATCCAGGCACCCCGGAGTTTCTGAAAAAAAAATTTCTGCGATTTTCACGAAACCACTTTTCTTCAACTTGAATTGGGCTAAAAATCCATCCCTGAAAATAAAAATTCTCTGAGTAGTGTGTAAATGCTAATCCTTACCATACCTGGGGTGTCCACTGAGCATTTCCGCGAACTCTATCTGAAGTTCTCTGGGCATGGGATTTTGACATGTTCCCCAAACCAAAAGGAATGAGTGGGAAACAATCAAGACCACGGATAGAAGTACTTGCATTTGAATGAGTTTCAAGCATGCTTGGGTATTCGTGTGATCTGAGTGACTCAGTTTTGGAATATAACTCTCGCGTGGTGAACCGTGACATCCAGGCACCCCGGAGTTTCTGAAAAAAAAAATTTCTGCGATTTTCACGAAACCACTTTTCTTCAACTTGAATTGGGCTAAAAATCCATCCCTGAAAATAAAAATTCTCTGAGTAGTGTGTAAATGCTGATCCTTACCCTACCTGGGGTGTCCACTGAGCATTTCCGCGAACTGTATCTGAAGTTCTCTGGGCATGGGATTTTGACATGTTTCCCAAACCAATAGGAATGAGAGGGAAACAATGAAGACCACGGATAGAAGCACTTGCATTTGAATGAGTTTCAAGCATGCTTGGGTACTCGTGTGATCTGAGTGACTCAGTTTTGGAATATAACTGTCGCGTGGTGAACCGCGACATCCAGGCACCCCGGAGTTTCTGAAAAAAAAAATTCTGCGATTTTCACGAAACCACTTTTCTTCAACTTGAATTGGGCTAAAAATCCATCCCTGAAAATAAAAATTCTCTGAGTAGTGTGTAAATGCTGATCCTTACCCTACCTGGGGTGTCCACTGAGCATTTTCGTGAACTCTATCTGAAGTTCTCTGGGCATGGGATTTTGACATGTTCCCCAAACCAAAAGGAATGAGTGGGAAACAATCAAGAAAACTGATAGAAGCACTTGCATTTGAATGAGTTTCAAGCATGGTTGGGTACTCGTGTGATCTGAGTGACTCAGTTTTGGAATACAACTGTCGCGTGGTGAATCGCGACATCCAGGCACCCTGGAGTTTCTGAAAAAAAATTTTCTGCGATTTTCACGAAACCACTTTTCTTCAACTTGAATTGGGCTAAAAATCCATCCCTGAAAATAAAAATTCTCTGAGTAGTGTGTAAATGCTGATCCTTACCCTACCTGGGGTGTCCACTGAGCATTTCCGCGAACTCTATCTGAAGTTCTCTGGGCATGGGATTTTGACATGTTCCCCAAACCAAAAGGAATGAGTGGGAAACAATCAAGAAAACGGATAGAAGCACTTGCATTTGAATGAGTTTCAAGCATGCTTGGGTACTCGTGTGATCTGAGTGACTCAGTTTTGGAATACAACTGTCGCGTGGTGAATCGCGACATCCAGGCACCCTGGAGTTTCTGAAAAAAAAATTTCTGCGATTTTCACAAAACCACTTTTCTTCAACTTGAATTGGGCTAAAAATCCATCCCTGAAAGTAAAAATTCTCAGAGTAGTGTGTAAATGCTGATCCTTACCCTACCTGGGGTGTCCACTGAGCATTTCCGCGAACTCTATCTGAAGTTCTCTGGGCATGGGATTTTGACATGTTCCCCAAACCAAAAGGAATGAGTGGGAAACAATCAAGACCACGGATAGAAGTACTTCCATTTGAATGAGTTTCAAGCATGCTTTGGTATTCGTGTGATCTGAGTGACTCAGTTTTGGAATATAACTGTCGCGTGGTGAACCGGGACATCCAGGCACCCCGGAGTTTCTGAAAAAAAAAATTCTGCGATTTTCACGAAACCACTTTTCTTCAACTTGAATTGGGCTAAAAATCCATCCCTGAAAATAAAAATTCTCTGAGTAGTGTTTAAATGCTTTACTTACCCTACCTGGGGTGTCCACTGAGCATTTCCGCGAACTCTATCTGAAGTTCTCTAGGCATGGGATTTTGACATGTTCCCCAAACCAAAAGGAATGAGTGGGAAACAATAAAGACCACGGATAGAAGCACTTGTATGTGAATGAGTTTCAAGCATGTTTGGGTATCCGTGTGATCTGAGTGACTCATTTTTGGAATATAACTGTCGCGTGGTGAACCGCGACATCCAGGCACCCCGGAGTTTCTGAAAAAAAAAATTCTGTGATTTTCATGAAACCACTTTTCTTCAACTTGAATTGGGCTAAAAATCCATCCCTGAAAATAAAAATTCTCTAAGTAGTGTGTAAATGCTGATCCTTACCCTACCTGGGGTGTCCACGAAGCATTTCCGCGAACTCTATCTGAAGTTCTCTGGGCATGGGATTTTGACATGTTCCCCAAACCAAAAGGAATGAGTGGGAAACAATCAAGAAAACGGATAGAAGCACTTGCATCTGAATGAGTTTCAAGCATGGTTGGGTACTCGTGTGATCTGAGTGACTCAGTTTTGGAATACAACTGTCGCGTGGTGAATCGCGACATCCAGGCACCCTGGAGTTTCTGAAAAAAAATTTTCTGCGATTTTCACGAAACCACTTTTCTTCAACTTGAATTGGGCTAAAAATCCATCCCTGAAAATAAAAATTCTCTGAGTAGTGTGTAAATGCTGATCCTTACCCTACCTGGGGTGTCCACTGAGCATTTCCGCGAACTCTATCTGAAGTTCTCTGGGCATGGGATTTTGACATGTTCCCCAAACCAAAAGGAATGAGTGGGAAACAATCAAGAAAACGGATAGAAGCACTTGCATTTGAATGAGTTTCAAGCATGCTTGGGTACTCGTGTGATCTGAGTGACTCAGTTTTGGAATACAACTGTCGCGTGGTGAATCGCGACATCCAGGCACCCTGGAGTTTCTGAAAAAAAAATTTCTGCGATTTTCACGAAACCACTTTTCTTCAACTTGAATTGGGCTAAAAATCCATCCCTGAAAGTAAAAATTCTCTGAGTAGTGTGTAAATGCTGATCCTTACCCTACCTGGGGTGTCCACTGAGCATTTCCGCTAACTCTATCTGAAGTTCTCTGGGCATGGGATTTTGACATGTTCCCCAAACCAAAAGGAATGAGTGGGAAACAATCAAGACCACGGATAGAAGTACTTGCATTTGAATGAGTTTCAAGCATGCTTTGGTATTCGTGTGATCTGAGTGACTCAGTTTTGGAATATAACTGTCGCGTGGTGAACCGCGACATCCAGGCACCCCGGAGTTTCTGAAAAAAAAATTTCTGCGATTTTCACGAAACCACTTTTCTTCAACTTGAATTGGGCTAAAAATCCATCCCTGAAAATAAAAATTCTCTGAGTAGTGTGTAAATGCTGATCCTTACCATACCTGGGGTGTCCACTGAGCATTTCCGCGAACTGTATCTGAAGTTCTCTGGGAATGGGATTTTGACATGTTCCCCAAACCAAAAGGAATGAGTGGGAAACAATCAAGACCACGGATAGAAGCACTTGCATTTGAATGAGTTTCAAGCATGCTTGGGTACTCGTGTGATCTGAGTGACTCAGTTTTGGAATATAACTGTCGCGTGGTGAACCGGGACATCCAGGCACCCCGGAGTTTCTGAAAAAAAAAATTCTGCGATTTTCACGAAACCACTTTTCTTCAACTTGAATTGGGCTAAAAATCCATCCCTGAAAATAAAAATTCTCTGAGTAGTGTTTAAATGCTTTACTTACCCTACCTGGGGTGTCCACTGAGCATTTCCGCGAACTCTATCTGAAGTTCTCTGGGCATGGGATTTTGACATGTTCCCCAAACCAAAAGGAATGAGTGGGAAACAATCAAGACCACGGATAGAAGTACTTGCATTTGAATGAGTTTCAAGCATGCTTTGGTATTCGTGTGATCTGAGTGACTCAGTTTTGGAATATAACTGTCGCGTGGTGAACCGCGACATCCAGGCACCCCGGAGTTTCTGAAAAAAAAATTTCTGCGATTTTCACGAAACCACTTTTCTTCAACTTGAATTGGGCTAAAAATCCATCCCTGAAAATAAAAATTCTCTGAGTAGTGTGTAAATGCTGATCCTTACCATACCTGGGGTGTCCACTGAGCATTTCCGCGAACTGTATCTGAAGTTCTCTGGGAATGGGATTTTGACATGTTCCCCAAACCAAAAGGAATGAGTGGGAAACAATCAAGACCACGGATAGAAGCACTTGCATTTGAATGAGTTTCAAGCATGCTTGGGTACTCGTGTGATCTGAGTGACTCAGTTTTGGAATATAACTGTCGCGTGGTGAACCGGGACATCCAGGCACCCCGGAGTTTCTGAAAAAAAAAATTCTGCGATTTTCACGAAACCACTTTTCTTCAACTTGAATTGGGCTAAAAATCCATCCCTGAAAATAAAAATTCTCTGAGTAGTGTGTAAATGCTGATCCTTACCCTACCTGGGGTGTCCACTGAGCATTTCCGCGAACTGTATCTGAAGTTCTCTGGGCATGGGATTTTGACATGTTTCCCAAACCAATAGGAATGAGAGGGAAACAATGAAGACCACGGATAGAAGCACTTGCATTTGAATGAGTTTCAAGCATGCTTGGGTACTCGTGTGATCTGAGTGACTCAGTTTTGGAATATAACTGTCGCGTGGTGAACCGCGACATCCAGGCACCCCGGAGTTTCTGAAAAAAAAAATTCTGCGATTTTCACGAAACCACTTTTCTTCAACTTGAATTGGGCTAAAAATCCATCCCTGAAAATAAAAATTCTCTGAGTAGTGTGTAAATGCTGATCCTTACCCTACCTGGGGTGTCCACTGAGCATTTTCGTGAACTCTATCTGAAGTTCTCTGGGCATGGGATTTTGACATGTTCCCCAAACCAAAAGGAATGAGTGGGAAACAATCAAGAAAACTGATAGAAGCACTTGCATTTGAATGAGTTTCAAGCATGGTTGGGTACTCGTGTGATCTGAGTGACTCAGTTTTGGAATACAACTGTCGCGTGGTGAATCGCGACATCCAGGCACCCTGGAGTTTCTGAAAAAAAATTTTCTGCGATTTTCACGAAACCACTTTTCTTCAACTTGAATTGGGCTAAAAATCCATCCCTGAAAATAAAAATTCTCTGAGTAGTGTGTAAATGCTGATCCTTACCCTACCTGGGGTGTCCACTGAGCATTTCCGCGAACTCTATCTGAAGTTCTCTGGGCATGGGATTTTGACATGTTCCCCAAACCAAAAGGAATGAGTGGGAAACAATCAAGAAAACGGATAGAAGCACTTGCATTTGAATGAGTTTCAAGCATGCTTGGGTACTCGTGTGATCTGAGTGACTCAGTTTTGGAATACAACTGTCGCGTGGTGAATCGCGACATCCAGGCACCCTGGAGTTTCTGAAAAAAAAATTTCTGCGATTTTCACAAAACCACTTTTCTTCAACTTGAATTGGGCTAAAAATCCATCCCTGAAAGTAAAAATTCTCAGAGTAGTGTGTAAATGCTGATCCTTACCCTACCTGGGGTGTCCACTGAGCATTTCCGCGAACTCTATCTGAAGTTCTCTGGGCATGGGATTTTGACATGTTCCCCAAACCAAAAGGAATGAGTGGGAAACAATCAAGACCACGGATAGAAGTACTTCCATTTGAATGAGTTTCAAGCATGCTTTGGTATTCGTGTGATCTGAGTGACTCAGTTTTGGAATATAACTGTCGCGTGGTGAACCGGGACATCCAGGCACCCCGGAGTTTCTGAAAAAAAAAATTCTGCGATTTTCACGAAACCACTTTTCTTCAACTTGAATTGGGCTAAAAATCCATCCCTGAAAATAAAAATTCTCTGAGTAGTGTTTAAATGCTTTACTTACCCTACCTGGGGTGTCCACTGAGCATTTCCGCGAACTCTATCTGAAGTTCTCTAGGCATGGGATTTTGACATGTTCCCCAAACCAAAAGGAATGAGTGGGAAACAATAAAGACCACGGATAGAAGCACTTGTATGTGAATGAGTTTCAAGCATGTTTGGGTATCCGTGTGATCTGAGTGACTCATTTTTGGAATATAACTGTCGCGTGGTGAACCGCGACATCCAGGCACCCCGGAGTTTCTGAAAAAAAAAATTCTGTGATTTTCATGAAACCACTTTTCTTCAACTTGAATTGGGCTAAAAATCCATCCCTGAAAATAAAAATTCTCTAAGTAGTGTGTAAATGCTGATCCTTACCCTACCTGGGGTGTCCACGAAGCATTTCCGCGAACTCTATCTGAAGTTCTCTGGGCATGGGATTTTGACATGTTCCCCAAACCAAAAGGAATGAGTGGGAAACAATCAAGAAAACGGATAGAAGCACTTGCATCTGAATGAGTTTCAAGCATGGTTGGGTACTCGTGTGATCTGAGTGACTCAGTTTTGGAATACAACTGTCGCGTGGTGAATCGCGACATCCAGGCACCCTGGAGTTTCTGAAAAAAAATTTTCTGCGATTTTCACGAAACCACTTTTCTTCAACTTGAATTGGGCTAAAAATCCATCCCTGAAAATAAAAATTCTCTGAGTAGTGTGTAAATGCTGATCCTTACCCTACCTGGGGTGTCCACTGAGCATTTCCGCGAACTCTATCTGAAGTTCTCTGGGCATGGGATTTTGACATGTTCCCCAAACCAAAAGGAATGAGTGGGAAACAATCAAGAAAACGGATAGAAGCACTTGCATTTGAATGAGTTTCAAGCATGCTTGGGTACTCGTGTGATCTGAGTGACTCAGTTTTGGAATACAACTGTCGCGTGGTGAATCGCGACATCCAGGCACCCTGGAGTTTCTGAAAAAAAAATTTCTGCGATTTTCACGAAACCACTTTTCTTCAACTTGAATTGGGCTAAAAATCCATCCCTGAAAGTAAAAATTCTCTGAGTAGTGTGTAAATGCTGATCCTTACCCTACCTGGGGTGTCCACTGAGCATTTCCGCTAACTCTATCTGAAGTTCTCTGGGCATGGGATTTTGACATGTTCCCCAAACCAAAAGGAATGAGTGGGAAACAATCAAGACCACGGATAGAAGTACTTGCATTTGAATGAGTTTCAAGCATGCTTTGGTATTCGTGTGATCTGAGTGACTCAGTTTTGGAATATAACTGTCGCGTGGTGAACCGCGACATCCAGGCACCCCGGAGTTTCTGAAAAAAAAATTTCTGCGATTTTCACGAAACCACTTTTCTTCAACTTGAATTGGGCTAAAAATCCATCCCTGAAAATAAAAATTCTCTGAGTAGTGTGTAAATGCTGATCCTTACCATACCTGGGGTGTCCACTGAGCATTTCCGCGAACTGTATCTGAAGTTCTCTGGGAATGGGATTTTGACATGTTCCCCAAACCAAAAGGAATGAGTGGGAAACAATCAAGACCACGGATAGAAGCACTTGCATTTGAATGAGTTTCAAGCATGCTTGGGTACTCGTGTGATCTGAGTGACTCAGTTTTGGAATATAACTGTCGCGTGGTGAACCGGGACATCCAGGCACCCCGGAGTTTCTGAAAAAAAAAATTCTGCGATTTTCACGAAACCACTTTTCTTCAACTTGAATTGGGCTAAAAATCCATCCCTGAAAATAAAAATTCTCTGAGTAGTGTTTAAATGCTTTACTTACCCTACCTGGGGTGTCCACTGAGCATTTCCGCGAACTCTATCTGAAGTTCTCTGGGCATGGGATTTTGACATGTTCCCCAAACCAAAAGGAATGAGTGGGAAACAATCAAGACCACGGATAGAAGCACTTGTATTTGAATGAGTTTCAAGCATGTTTGGGTATCCGTGTGATCTGAGTGACTCATTTTTGGAATATAACTGTCGCGTGGTGAACCGCGACATCCAGGCACCCCGGAGTTTCTGAAAAAAACAATTCTGCGATTTTCATGAAACCACTTTTCTTCAACTTGAATTGGGCTAAAAATCCATCCCTGAAAATAAAAATTCTCTAAGTAGTGTGTAAATGCTGATCCTTACCCTACCTGGGGTGTCCACGAAGCATTTCCGCGAACTCTATCTGAAGTTCTCTGGGCATGGGATTTTGACATGTTCCCCAAACCAAAAGGAATGAGTGGGAAACAATCAAGAAAACGGATAGAAGCACTTGCATTTGAATGAGTTTCAAGCATGCTTGGGTACTCGTGTGATCTGAGTGACTCAGTTTTGGAATACAACTGTCGCGTGGTGAATCGCGACATCCAGGCACCCTGGAGTTTCTGAAAAAAAAATTTCTGCGATTTTCACGAAACCACTTTTCTTCAACTTGAATTGGGCTAAAAATCCATCCCTGAAAGTAAAAATTCTCTGAGTAGTGTGTAAATGCTGATCCTTACCCTACCTGGGGTGTCCACTGAGCATTTCCGCGAACTCTATCTGAAGTTCTCTGGGCATGGGATTTTGACATGTTCCCCAAACCAAAAGGAATGAGTGGGAAACAATCAAGACCACGGATAGAAGTACTTGCATTTGAATGAGTTTCAAGCATGCTTTGGTATTCGTGTGATCTGAGTGACTCAGTTTTGGAATATAACTGTCGCGTGGTGAACCGTGACATCCAGGCACCCCGGAGTTTCTGAAAAAAAAATTTCTGCGATTTTCACGAAACCACTTTTCTTCAACTTGAATTGGGCTAAAAATCCATCCCTGAAAATAAAAATTCTCTGAGTAGTGTGTAAATGCTGATCCTTACCCTACCTGGGGTGTCCACTGAGCATTTCCGCGAACTCTATCTGAAGTTCTCTGGGAATGGGATTTTGACATATTCCCCAAACCAAAAGGAATGAGTGGGAAACAATCAAGACCACGGATAGAAGCACTTGCATTTGAATGAGTTTCAAGCATGCTTGGGTACTCGTGTGATCTGAGTGACTCAGTTTTGGAATATAACTGTCGCGTGGTGTACCGCGACATCCAGGCACCCCGGAGTTTCTGAAAAAAAAATTTCTGCGATTTTCACGAAACCACTTTTCTTCAACTTGAATTGGGCTAAAAATCCATCCCTGAAAATAAAAATTCTCTGAGTAGTGTGTAAATGCTAATCCTTACCATACCTGGGGTGTCCACTGAGCATTTCCGCGAACTCTATCTGAAGTTCTCTGGGCATGGGATTTTGACATGTTCCCCAAACCAAAAGGAATGAGTGGGAAACAATCAAGACCACGGATAGAAGTACTTGCATTTGAATGAGTTTCAAGCATGCTTGGGTATTCGTGTGATCTGAGTGACTCAGTTTTGGAATATAACTCTCGCGTGGTGAACCGTGACATCCAGGCACCCCGGAGTTTCTGAAAAAAAAAATTTCTGCGATTTTCACGAAACCACTTTTCTTCAACTTGAATTGGGCTAAAAATCCATCCCTGAAAATAAAAATTCTCTGAGTAGTGTGTAAATGCTGATCCTTACCCTACCTGGGGTGTCCACTGAGCATTTCCGCGAACTGTATCTGAAGTTCTCTGGGCATGGGATTTTGACATGTTTCCCAAACCAATAGGAATGAGAGGGAAACAATGAAGACCACGGATAGAAGCACTTGCATTTGAATGAGTTTCAAGCATGCTTGGGTACTCGTGTGATCTGAGTGACTCAGTTTTGGAATATAACTGTCGCGTGGTGAACCGCGACATCCAGGCACCCCGGAGTTTCTGAAAAAAAAAATTCTGCGATTTTCACGAAACCACTTTTCTTCAACTTGAATTGGGCTAAAAATCCATCCCTGAAAATAAAAATTCTCTGAGTAGTGTGTAAATGCTGATCCTTACCCTACCTGGGGTGTCCACTGAGCATTTTCGTGAACTCTATCTGAAGTTCTCTGGGCATGGGATTTT
Source organism: Lepisosteus platostomus (assembly GCF_059453375.1). NCBI lineage: Eukaryota > Metazoa > Chordata > Actinopteri > Semionotiformes > Lepisosteidae > Lepisosteus > Lepisosteus platostomus. The sequence goes on from NC_142619.1 coordinate 51,455,328, forward strand.
GACATGTTCCCCAAACCAAAAGGAATGAGTGGGAAACAATCAAGAAAACTGATAGAAGCACTTGCATTTGAATGAGTTTCAAGCATGCTTGGGTACTCGTGTGATCTGAGTGACTCAGTTTTGGAATACAACTGTCGCGTGGTGAATCGCGACATCCAGGCACCCTGGAGTTTCTGAAAAAAAAATTTCTGCGATTTTCACGAAACCACTTTTCTTCAACTTGAATTGGGCTAAAAATCCATCCCTGAAAGTAAAAATTCTCTGAGTAGTGTGTAAATGCTGATCCTTACCCTACCTGGGGTGTCCACTGAGCATTTCCGCGAACTCTATCTGAAGTTCTCTGGGAATGGGATTTTGACATATTCCCCAAACCAAAAGGAATGAGTGGGAAACAATCAAGACCACGGATAGAAGCACTTGCATTTGAGTGAGTTTCAAGCATGCTTGGGTACTCGTGTGATCTGAGTGACTCAGTTTTGGAATATAACTGTCGCGTGGTGAACCGCGACATCCAGGCACCCCGGAGTTTCTGAAAAAAAAATTTCTGCGATTTTCACGAAACCACTTTTATTCAACTTGAATTGGGCTAAAAATCCATCCCTGAAAATAAAAATTCTCTGAGTAGTGTGTAAATGCTGATCCTTACCATACCTGGGGTGTCCACTTAGCATTTCCGCGAACTGTATCTGAAGTTCTCTGGGAATGGGATTTTGACATGTTCCCCAAACCAAAAGGAATGAGTGGGAAACAATCAAGACCACGGATAGAAGCACTTGCATTTGAATGAGTTTCAAGCATGCTTGGGTACTCGTGTGATCTGAGTGACTCAGTTTTGGAATATAACTGTCGCGTGGTGAACCGGGACATCCAGGCACCCCGGAGTTTCTGAAAAAAAAAATTCTGCGATTTTCACGAAACCACTTTTCTTCAACTTGAATTGGGCTAAAAATCCATCCCTGAAAATAAAAATTCTCTGAGTAGTGTTTAAATGCTTTACTTACCCTACCTGGGGTGTCCACTGAGCATTTCCGCGAACTCTATCTGAAGTTCTCTGGGCATGGGATTTTGACATGTTCCCCAAACCAAAAGGAATGAGTGGGAAACAATCAAGACCACGGATAGAAGCACTTGTATTTGAATGAGTTTCAAGCATGTTTGGGTATCCGTGTGATCTGAGTGACTCATTTTTGGAATATAACTGTCGCGTGGTGAACCGCGACATCCAGGCACCCCGGAGTTTCTGAAAAAAAAAATTCTGCGATTTTCATGAAACCACTTTTCTTCAACTTGAATTGGGCTAAAAATCCATCCCTGAAAATAAAAATTCTCTAAGTAGTGTGTAAATGCTGATCCTTACCCTACCTGGGGTGTCCACGAAGCATTTCCGCGAACTCTATCTGAAGTTCTCTGGGCATGGGATTTTGACATGTTCCCCAAACCAAAAGGAATGAGTGGGAAACAATCAAGAAAACGGATAGAAGCACTTGCATTTGAATGAGTTTCAAGCATGCTTGGGTACTCGTGTGATCTGAGTGACTCAGTTTTGGAATACAACTGTCGCGTGGTGAATCGCGACATCCAGGCACCCTGGAGTTTCTGAAAAAAAAATTTCTGCGATTTTCACGAAACCACTTTTCTTCAACTTGAATTGGGCTAAAAATCCATCCCTGAAAGTAAAAATTCTCTGAGTAGTGTGTAAATGCTGATCCTTACCCTACCTGGGGTGTCCACTGAGCATTTCCGCTAACTCTATCTGAAGTTCTCTGGGCATGGGATTTTGACATGTTCCCCAAACCAAAAGGAATGAGTGGGAAACAATCAAGACCACGGATAGAAGTACTTGCATTTGAATGAGTTTCAAGCATGCTTTGGTATTCGTGTGATCTGAGTGACTCAGTTTTGGAATATAACTGTCGCGTGGTGAACCGCGACATCCAGGCACCCCGGAGTTTCTGAAAAAAAAATTTCTGCGATTTTCACGAAACCACTTTTCTTCAACTTGAATTGGGCTAAAAATCCATCCCTGAAAATAAAAATTCTCTGAGTAGTGTGTAAATGCTGATCCTTACCATACCTGGGGTGTCCACTTAGCATTTCCGCGAACTGTATCTGAAGTTCTCTGGGAATGGGATTTTGACATGTTCCCCAAACCAAAAGGAATGAGTGGGAAACAATCAAGACCACGGATAGAAGCACTTGCATTTGAATGAGTTTCAAGCATGCTTGGGTACTCGTGTGATCTGAGTGACTCAGTTTTGGAATATAACTGTCGCGTGGTGAACCGGGACATCCAGGCACCCCGGAGTTTCTGAAAAAAAAAATTCTGCGATTTTCACGAAACCACTTTTCTTCAACTTGAATTGGGCTAAAAATCCATCCCTGAAAATAAAAATTCTCTGAGTAGTGTTTAAATGCTTTACTTACCCTACCTGGGGTGTCCACTGAGCATTTCCGCGAACTCTATCTGAAGTTCTCTGGGCATGGGATTTTGACATGTTCCCCAAACCAAAAGGAATGAGTGGGAAACAATCAAGACCACGGATAGAAGCACTTGTATTTGAATGAGTTTCAAGCATGTTTGGGTATCCGTGTGATCTGAGTGACTCATTTTTGGAATATAACTGTCGCGTGGTGAACCGCGACATCCAGGCACCCCGGAGTTTCTGAAAAAAAAAATTCTGCGATTTTCATGAAACCACTTTTCTTCAACTTGAATTGGGCTAAAAATCCATCCCTGAAAATAAAAATTCTCTAAGTAGTGTGTAAATGCTGATCCTTACCCTACCTGGGGTGTCCACGAAGCATTTCCGCGAACTCTATCTGAAGTTCTCTGGGCATGGGATTTTGACATGTTCCCCAAACCAAAAGGAATGAGTGGGAAACAATCAAGAAAACGGATAGAAGCACTTGCATTTGAATGAGTTTCAAGCATGCTTGGGTACTCGTGTGATCTGAGTGACTCAGTTTTGGAATACAACTGTCGCGTGGTGAATCGCGACATCCAGGCACCCTGGAGTTTCTGAAAAAAAAATTTCTGCGATTTTCACGAAACCACTTTTCTTCAACTTGAATTGGGCTAAAAATCCATCCCTGAAAGTAAAAATTCTCTGAGTAGTGTGTAAATGCTGATCCTTACCCTACCTGGGGTGTCCACTGAGCATTTCCGCGAACTCTATCTGAAGTTCTCTGGGCATGGGATTTTGACATGTTCCCCAAACCAAAAGGAATGAGTGGGAAACAATCAAGACCACGGATAGAAGTACTTGCATTTGAATGAGTTTCAAGCATGCTTTGGTATTCGTGTGATCTGAGTGACTCAGTTTTGGAATATAACTGTCGCGTGGTGAACCGTGACATCCAGGCACCCCGGAGTTTCTGAAAAAAAAATTTCTGCGATTTTCACGAAACCACTTTTCTTCAACTTGAATTGGGCTAAAAATCCATCCCTGAAAATAAAAATTCTCTGAGTAGTGTGTAAATGCTGATCCTTACCCTACCTGGGGTGTCCACTGAGCATTTCCGCGAACTCTATCTGAAGTTCTCTGGGAATGGGATTTTGACATATTCCCCAAACCAAAAGGAATGAGTGGGAAACAATCAAGACCACGGATAGAAGCACTTGCATTTGAATGAGTTTCAAGCATGCTTGGGTACTCGTGTGATCTGAGTGACTCAGTTTTGGAATATAACTGTCGCGTGGTGTACCGCGACATCCAGGCACCCCGGAGTTTCTGAAAAAAAAATTTCTGCGATTTTCACGAAACCACTTTTCTTCAACTTGAATTGGGCTAAAAATCCATCCCTGAAAATAAAAATTCTCTGAGTAGTGTGTAAATGCTAATCCTTACCATACCTGGGGTGTCCACTGAGCATTTCCGCGAACTCTATCTGAAGTTCTCTGGGCATGGGATTTTGACATGTTCCCCAAACCAAAAGGAATGAGTGGGAAACAATCAAGACCACGGATAGAAGTACTTGCATTTGAATGAGTTTCAAGCATGCTTGGGTATTCGTGTGATCTGAGTGACTCAGTTTTGGAATATAACTCTCGCGTGGTGAACCGTGACATCCAGGCACCCCGGAGTTTCTGAAAAAAAAAATTTCTGCGATTTTCACGAAACCACTTTTCTTCAACTTGAATTGGGCTAAAAATCCATCCCTGAAAATAAAAATTCTCTGAGTAGTGTGTAAATGCTGATCCTTACCCTACCTGGGGTGTCCACTGAGCATTTCCGCGAACTGTATCTGAAGTTCTCTGGGCATGGGATTTTGACATGTTTCCCAAACCAATAAGAATGAGAGGGAAACAATGAAGACCACGGATAGAAGCACTTGCATTTGAATGAGTTTCAAGCATGCTTGGGTACTCGTGTGATCTGAGTGACTCAGTTTTGGAATATAACTGTCGCGTGGTGAACCGCGACATCCAGGCACCCCGGAGTTTCTGAAAAAAAAAATTCTGCGATTTTCACGAAACCACTTTTCTTCAACTTGAATTGGGCTAAAAATCCATCCCTGAAAATAAAAATTCTCTGAGTAGTGTGTAAATGCTGATCCTTACCCTACCTGGGGTGTCCACTGAGCATTTTCGTGAACTCTATCTGAAGTTCTCTGGGCATGGGATTTTGACATGTTCCCCAAACCAAAAGGAATGAGTGGGAAACAATCAAGAAAACTGATAGAAGCACTTGCATTTGAATGAGTTTCAAGCATGCTTGGGTACTCGTGTGATCTGAGTGACTCAGTTTTGGAATACAACTGTCGCGTGGTGAATCGCGACATCCAGGCACCCTGGAGTTTCTGAAAAAAAAATTTCTGCGATTTTCACGAAACCACTTTTCTTCAACTTGAATTGGGCTAAAAATCCATCCCTGAAAGTAAAAATTCTCTGAGTAGTGTGTAAATGCTGATCCTTACCCTACCTGGGGTGTCCACTGAGCATTTCCGCGAACTCTATCTGAAGTTCTCTGGGAATGGGATTTTGACATATTCCCCAAACCAAAAGGAATGAGTGGGAAACAATCAAGACCACGGATAGAAGCACTTGCATTTGAGTGAGTTTCAAGCATGCTTGGGTACTCGTGTGATCTGAGTGACTCAGTTTTGGAATATAACTGTCGCGTGGTGAACCGCGACATCCAGGCACCCCGGAGTTTCTGAAAAAAAAATTTCTGCGATTTTCACGAAACCACTTTTATTCAACTTGAATTGGGCTAAAAATCCATCCCTGAAAATAAAAATTCTCTGAGTAGTGTGTAAATGCTGATCCTTACCATACCTGGGGTGTCCACTTAGCATTTCCGCGAACTGTATCTGAAGTTCTCTGGGAATGGGATTTTGACATGTTCCCCAAACCAAAAGGAATGAGTGGGAAACAATCAAGACCACGGATAGAAGCACTTGCATTTGAATGAGTTTCAAGCATGCTTGGGTACTCGTGTGATCTGAGTGACTCAGTTTTGGAATATAACTGTCGCGTGGTGAACCGGGACATCCAGGCACCCCGGAGTTTCTGAAAAAAAAAATTCTGCGATTTTCACGAAACCACTTTTCTTCAACTTGAATTGGGCTAAAAATCCATCCCTGAAAATAAAAATTCTCTGAGTAGTGTTTAAATGCTTTACTTACCCTACCTGGGGTGTCCACTGAGCATTTCCGCGAACTCTATCTGAAGTTCTCTGGGCATGGGATTTTGACATGTTCCCCAAACCAAAAGGAATGAGTGGGAAACAATCAAGACCACGGATAGAAGCACTTGTATTTGAATGAGTTTCAAGCATGTTTGGGTATCCGTGTGATCTGAGTGACTCATTTTTGGAATATAACTGTCGCGTGGTGAACCGCGACATCCAGGCACCCCGGAGTTTCTGAAAAAAAAAATTCTGCGATTTTCATGAAACCACTTTTCTTCAACTTGAATTGGGCTAAAAATCCATCCCTGAAAATAAAAATTCTCTAAGTAGTGTGTAAATGCTGATCCTTACCCTACCTGGGGTGTCCACGAAGCATTTCCGCGAACTCTATCTGAAGTTCTCTGGGCATGGGATTTTGACATGTTCCCCAAACCAAAAGGAATGAGTGGGAAACAATCAAGAAAACGGATAGAAGCACTTGCATTTGAATGAGTTTCAAGCATGCTTGGGTACTCGTGTGATCTGAGTGACTCAGTTTTGGAATACAACTGTCGCGTGGTGAATCGCGACATCCAGGCACCCTGGAGTTTCTGAAAAAAAAATTTCTGCGATTTTCACGAAACCACTTTTCTTCAACTTGAATTGGGCTAAAAATCCATCCCTGAAAGTAAAAATTCTCTGAGTAGTGTGTAAATGCTGATCCTTACCCTACCTGGGGTGTCCACTGAGCATTTCCGCTAACTCTATCTGAAGTTCTCTGGGCATGGGATTTTGACATGTTCCCCAAACCAAAAGGAATGAGTGGGAAACAATCAAGACCACGGATAGAAGTACTTGCATTTGAATGAGTTTCAAGCATGCTTTGGTATTCGTGTGATCTGAGTGACTCAGTTTTGGAATATAACTGTCGCGTGGTGAACCGCGACATCCAGGCACCCCGGAGTTTCTGAAAAAAAAATTTCTGCGATTTTCACGAAACCACTTTTCTTCAACTTGAATTGGGCTAAAAATCCATCCCTGAAAATAAAAATTCTCTGAGTAGTGTGTAAATGCTGATCCTTACCATACCTGGGGTGTCCACTTAGCATTTCCGCGAACTGTATCTGAAGTTCTCTGGGAATGGGATTTTGACATGTTCCCCAAACCAAAAGGAATGAGTGGGAAACAATCAAGACCACGGATAGAAGCACTTGCATTTGAATGAGTTTCAAGCATGCTTGGGTACTCGTGTGATCTGAGTGACTCAGTTTTGGAATATAACTGTCGCGTGGTGAACCGGGACATCCAGGCACCCCGGAGTTTCTGAAAAAAAAAATTCTGCGATTTTCACGAAACCACTTTTCTTCAACTTGAATTGGGCTAAAAATCCATCCCTGAAAATAAAAATTCTCTGAGTAGTGTTTAAATGCTTTACTTACCCTACCTGGGGTGTCCACTGAGCATTTCCGCGAACTCTATCTGAAGTTCTCTGGGCATGGGATTTTGACATGTTCCCCAAACCAAAAGGAATGAGTGGGAAACAATCAAGACCACGGATAGAAGCACTTGTATTTGAATGAGTTTCAAGCATGTTTGGGTATCCGTGTGATCTGAGTGACTCATTTTTGGAATATAACTGTCGCGTGGTGAACCGCGACATCCAGGCACCCCGGAGTTTCTGAAAAAAAAAATTCTGCGATTTTCATGAAACCACTTTTCTTCAACTTGAATTGGGCTAAAAATCCATCCCTGAAAATAAAAATTCTCTAAGTAGTGTGTAAATGCTGATCCTTACCCTACCTGGGGTGTCCACGAAGCATTTCCGCGAACTCTATCTGAAGTTCTCTGGGCATGGGATTTTGACATGTTCCCCAAACCAAAAGGAATGAGTGGGAAACAATCAAGAAAACGGATAGAAGCACTTGCATTTGAATGAGTTTCAAGCATGCTTGGGTACTCGTGTGATCTGAGTGACTCAGTTTTGGAATACAACTGTCGCGTGGTGAATCGCGACATCCAGGCACCCTGGAGTTTCTGAAAAAAAAATTTCTGCGATTTTCACGAAACCACTTTTCTTCAACTTGAATTGGGCTAAAAATCCATCCCTGAAAGTAAAAATTCTCTGAGTAGTGTGTAAATGCTGATCCTTACCCTACCTGGGGTGTCCACTGAGCATTTCCGCGAACTCTATCTGAAGTTCTCTGGGCATGGGATTTTGACATGTTCCCCAAACCAAAAGGAATGAGTGGGAAACAATCAAGACCACGGATAGAAGTACTTGCATTTGAATGAGTTTCAAGCATGCTTTGGTATTCGTGTGATCTGAGTGACTCAGTTTTGGAATATAACTGTCGCGTGGTGAACCGTGACATCCAGGCACCCCGGAGTTTCTGAAAAAAAAATTTCTGCGATTTTCACGAAACCACTTTTCTTCAACTTGAATTGGGCTAAAAATCCATCCCTGAAAATAAAAATTCTCTGAGTAGTGTGTAAATGCTGATCCTTACCCTACCTGGGGTGTCCACTGAGCATTTCCGCGAACTCTATCTGAAGTTCTCTGGGAATGGGATTTTGACATATTCCCCAAACCAAAAGGAATGAGTGGGAAACAATCAAGACCACGGATAGAAGCACTTGCATTTGAATGAGTTTCAAGCATGCTTGGGTACTCGTGTGATCTGAGTGACTCAGTTTTGGAATATAACTGTCGCGTGGTGTACCGCGACATCCAGGCACCCCGGAGTTTCTGAAAAAAAAATTTCTGCGATTTTCACGAAACCACTTTTCTTCAACTTGAATTGGGCTAAAAATCCATCCCTGAAAATAAAAATTCTCTGAGTAGTGTGTAAATGCTAATCCTTACCATACCTGGGGTGTCCACTGAGCATTTCCGCGAACTCTATCTGAAGTTCTCTGGGCATGGGATTTTGACATGTTCCCCAAACCAAAAGGAATGAGTGGGAAACAATCAAGACCACGGATAGAAGTACTTGCATTTGAATGAGTTTCAAGCATGCTTGGGTATTCGTGTGATCTGAGTGACTCAGTTTTGGAATATAACTCTCGCGTGGTGAACCGTGACATCCAGGCACCCCGGAGTTTCTGAAAAAAAAAATTTCTGCGATTTTCACGAAACCACTTTTCTTCAACTTGAATTGGGCTAAAAATCCATCCCTGAAAATAAAAATTCTCTGAGTAGTGTGTAAATGCTGATCCTTACCCTACCTGGGGTGTCCACTGAGCATTTCCGCGAACTGTATCTGAAGTTCTCTGGGCATGGGATTTTGACATGTTTCCCAAACCAATAGGAATGAGAGGGAAACAATGAAGACCACGGATAGAAGCACTTGCATTTGAATGAGTTTCAAGCATGCTTGGGTACTCGTGTGATCTGAGTGACTCAGTTTTGGAATATAACTGTCGCGTGGTGAACCGCGACATCCAGGCACCCCGGAGTTTCTGAAAAAAAAAATTCTGCGATTTTCACGAAACCACTTTTCTTCAACTTGAATTGGGCTAAAAATCCATCCCTGAAAATAAAAATTCTCTGAGTAGTGTGTAAATGCTGATCCTTACCCTACCTGGGGTGTCCACTGAGCATTTTCGTGAACTCTATCTGAAGTTCTCTGGGCATGGGATTTTGACATGTTCCCCAAACCAAAAGGAATGAGTGGGAAACAATCAAGAAAACTGATAGAAGCACTTGCATTTGAATGAGTTTCAAGCATGCTTGGGTACTCGTGTGATCTGAGTGACTCAGTTTTGGAATACAACTGTCGCGTGGTGAATCGCGACATCCAGGCACCCTGGAGTTTCTGAAAAAAAAATTTCTGCGATTTTCACGAAACCACTTTTCTTCAACTTGAATTGGGCTAAAAATCCATCCCTGAAAGTAAAAATTCTCTGAGTAGTGTGTAAATGCTGATCCTTACCCTACCTGGGGTGTCCACTGAGCATTTCCGCGAACTCTATCTGAAGTTCTCTGGGAATGGGATTTTGACATATTCCCCAAACCAAAAGGAATGAGTGGGAAACAATCAAGACCACGGATAGAAGCACTTGCATTTGAGTGAGTTTCAAGCATGCTTGGGTACTCGTGTGATCTGAGTGACTCAGTTTTGGAATATAACTGTCGCGTGGTGAACCGCGACATCCAGGCACCCCGGAGTTTCTGAAAAAAAAATTTCTGCGATTTTCACGAAACCACTTTTATTCAACTTGAATTGGGCTAAAAATCCATCCCTGAAAATAAAAATTCTCTGAGTAGTGTGTAAATGCTGATCCTTACCATACCTGGGGTGTCCACTTAGCATTTCCGCGAACTGTATCTGAAGTTCTCTGGGAATGGGATTTTGACATGTTCCCCAAACCAAAAGGAATGAGTGGGAAACAATCAAGACCACGGATAGAAGCACTTGCATTTGAATGAGTTTCAAGCATGCTTGGGTACTCGTGTGATCTGAGTGACTCAGTTTTGGAATATAACTGTCGCGTGGTGAACCGGGACATCCAGGCACCCCGGAGTTTCTGAAAAAAAAAATTCTGCGATTTTCACGAAACCACTTTTCTTCAACTTGAATTGGGCTAAAAATCCATCCCTGAAAATAAAAATTCTCTGAGTAGTGTTTAAATGCTTTACTTACCCTACCTGGGGTGTCCACTGAGCATTTCCGCGAACTCTATCTGAAGTTCTCTGGGCATGGGATTTTGACATGTTCCCCAAACCAAAAGGAATGAGTGGGAAACAATCAAGACCACGGATAGAAGCACTTGTATTTGAATGAGTTTCAAGCATGTTTGGGTATCCGTGTGATCTGAGTGACTCATTTTTGGAATATAACTGTCGCGTGGTGAACCGCGACATCCAGGCACCCCGGAGTTTCTGAAAAAAAAAATTCTGCGATTTTCATGAAACCACTTTTCTTCAACTTGAATTGGGCTAAAAATCCATCCCTGAAAATAAAAATTCTCTAAGTAGTGTGTAAATGCTGATCCTTACCCTACCTGGGGTGTCCACGAAGCATTTCCGCGAACTCTATCTGAAGTTCTCTGGGCATGGGATTTTGACATGTTCCCCAAACCAAAAGGAATGAGTGGGAAACAATCAAGAAAACGGATAGAAGCACTTGCATTTGAATGAGTTTCAAGCATGCTTGGGTACTCGTGTGATCTGAGTGACTCAGTTTTGGAATACAACTGTCGCGTGGTGAATCGCGACATCCAGGCACCCTGGAGTTTCTGAAAAAAAAATTTCTGCGATTTTCACGAAACCACTTTTCTTCAACTTGAATTGGGCTAAAAATCCATCCCTGAAAGTAAAAATTCTCTGAGTAGTGTGTAAATGCTGATCCTTACCCTACCTGGGGTGTCCACTGAGCATTTCCGCTAACTCTATCTGAAGTTCTCTGGGCATGGGATTTTGACATGTTCCCCAAACCAAAAGGAATGAGTGGGAAACAATCAAGACCACGGATAGAAGTACTTGCATTTGAATGAGTTTCAAGCATGCTTTGGTATTCGTGTGATCTGAGTGACTCAGTTTTGGAATATAACTGTCGCGTGGTGAACCGCGACATCCAGGCACCCCGGAGTTTCTGAAAAAAAAATTTCTGCGATTTTCACGAAACCACTTTTCTTCAACTTGAATTGGGCTAAAAATCCATCCCTGAAAATAAAAATTCTCTGAGTAGTGTGTAAATGCTGATCCTTACCATACCTGGGGTGTCCACTTAGCATTTCCGCGAACTGTATCTGAAGTTCTCTGGGAATGGGATTTTGACATGTTCCCCAAACCAAAAGGAATGAGTGGGAAACAATCAAGACCACGGATAGAAGCACTTGCATTTGAATGAGTTTCAAGCATGCTTGGGTACTCGTGTGATCTGAGTGACTCAGTTTTGGAATATAACTGTCGCGTGGTGAACCGGGACATCCAGGCACCCCGGAGTTTCTGAAAAAAAAAATTCTGCGATTTTCACGAAACCACTTTTCTTCAACTTGAATTGGGCTAAAAATCCATCCCTGAAAATAAAAATTCTCTGAGTAGTGTTTAAATGCTTTACTTACCCTACCTGGGGTGTCCACTGAGCATTTCCGCGAACTCTATCTGAAGTTCTCTGGGCATGGGATTTTGACATGTTCCCCAAACCAAAAGGAATGAGTGGGAAACAATCAAGACCACGGATAGAAGCACTTGTATTTGAATGAGTTTCAAGCATGTTTGGGTATCCGTGTGATCTGAGTGACTCATTTTTGGAATATAACTGTCGCGTGGTGAACCGCGACATCCAGGCACCCCGGAGTTTCTGAAAAAAAAAATTCTGCGATTTTCATGAAACCACTTTTCTTCAACTTGAATTGGGCTAAAAATCCATCCCTGAAAATAAAAATTCTCTAAGTAGTGTGTAAATGCTGATCCTTACCCTACCTGGGGTGTCCACGAAGCATTTCCGCGAACTCTATCTGAAGTTCTCTGGGCATGGGATTTTGACATGTTCCCCAAACCAAAAGGAATGAGTGGGAAACAATCAAGAAAACGGATAGAAGCACTTGCATTTGAATGAGTTTCAAGCATGCTTGGGTACTCGTGTGATCTGAGTGACTCAGTTTTGGAATACAACTGTCGCGTGGTGAATCGCGACATCCAGGCACCCTGGAGTTTCTGAAAAAAAAATTTCTGCGATTTTCACGAAACCACTTTTCTTCAACTTGAATTGGGCTAAAAATCCATCCCTGAAAGTAAAAATTCTCTGAGTAGTGTGTAAATGCTGATCCTTACCATACCTGGGGTGTCCACTGAGCATTTCCGCGAACTCTATCTGAAGTTCTCTGGGCATGGGATTTTGACATGTTCCCCAAACCAAAAGGAATGAGTGGGAAACAATCAAGACCACGGATAGAAGTACTTGCATTTGAATGAGTTTCAAGCATGCTTTGGTATTCGTGTGATCTGAGTGACTCAGTTTTGGAATATAACTGTCGCGTGGTGAACCGTGACATCCAGGCACCCCGGAGTTTCTGAAAAAAAAATTTCTGCGATTTTCACGAAACCACTTTTCTTCAACTTGAATTGGGCTAAAAATCCATCCCTGAAAATAAAAATTCTCTGAGTAGTGTGTAAATGCTGATCCTTACCCTACCTGGGGTGTCCACTGAGCATTTCCGCGAACTCTATCTGAAGTTCTCTGGGAATGGGATTTTGACATATTCCCCAAACCAAAAGGAATGAGTGGGAAACAATCAAGACCACGGATAGAAGCACTTGCATTTGAATGAGTTTCAAGCATGCTTGGGTACTCGTGTGATCTGAGTGACTCAGTTTTGGAATATAACTGTCGCGTGGTGTACCGCGACATCCAGGCACCCCGGAGTTTCTGAAAAAAAAATTTCTGCGATTTTCACGAAACCACTTTTCTTCAACTTGAATTGGGCTAAAAATCCATCCCTGAAAATAAAAATTCTCTGAGTAGTGTGTAAATGCTAATCCTTACCATACCTGGGGTGTCCACTGAGCATTTCCGCGAACTCTATCTGAAGTTCTCTGGGCATGGGATTTTGACATGTTCCCCAAACCAAAAGGAATGAGTGGGAAACAATCAAGACCACGGATAGAAGTACTTGCATTTGAATGAGTTTCAAGCATGCTTGGGTATTCGTGTGATCTGAGTGACTCAGTTTTGGAATATAACTCTCGCGTGGTGAACCGTGACATCCAGGCACCCCGGAGTTTCTGAAAAAAAAAATTTCTGCGATTTTCACGAAACCACTTTTCTTCAACTTGAATTGGGCTAAAAATCCATCCCTGAAAATAAAAATTCTCTGAGTAGTGTGTAAATGCTGATCCTTACCCTACCTGGGGTGTCCACTGAGCATTTCCGCGAACTGTATCTGAAGTTCTCTGGGCATGGGATTTTGACATGTTTCCCAAACCAATAGGAATGAGAGGGAAACAATGAAGACCACGGATAGAAGCACTTGCATTTGAATGTGTTTCAAGCATGCTTGGGTACTCGTGTGATCTGAGTGACTCAGTTTTGGAATATAACTGTCGCGTGGTGAACCGCGACATCCAGGCACCCCGGAGTTTCTGAAAAAAAAAATTCTGCGATTTTCACGAAACCACTTTTCTTCAACTTGAATTGGGCTAAAAATCCATCCCTGAAAATAAAAATTCTCTGAGTAGTGTGTAAATGCTGATCCTTACCCTACCTGGGGTGTCCACTGAGCATTTTCGTGAACTCTATCTGAAGTTCTCTGGGCATGGGATTTTGACATGTTCCCCAAACCAAAAGGAATGAGTGGGAAACAATCAAGAAAACTGATAGAAGCACTTGCATTTGAATGAGTTTCAAGCATGCTTGGGTACTCGTGTGATCTGAGTGACTCAGTTTTGGAATACAACTGTCGCGTGGTGAATCGCGACATCCAGGCACCCTGGAGTTTCTGAAAAAAAAATTTCTGCGATTTTCACGAAACCACTTTTCTTCAACTTGAATTGGGCTAAAAATCCATCCCTGAAAGTAAAAATTCTCTGAGTAGTGTGTAAATGCTGATCCTTACCCTACCTGGGGTGTCCACTGAGCATTTCCGCGAACTCTATCTGAAGTTCTCTGGGAATGGGATTTTGACATATTCCCCAAACCAAAAGGAATGAGTTGGAAACAATCAAGACCACGGATAGAAGCACTTGCATTTGAGTGAGTTTCAAGCATGCTTGGGTACTCGTGTGATCTGAGTGACTCAGTTTTGGAATATAACTGTCGCGTGGTGAACCGCGACATCCAGGCACCCCGGAGTTTCTGAAAAAAAAATTTCTGCGATTTTCACGAAACCACTTTTCTTCAACTTGAATTGGGCTAAAAATCCATCCCTGAAAATAAAAATTCTCTGAGTAGTGTGTAAATGCTGATCCTTACCCTACCTGGGGTGTCCACTGAGCATTTCCGCGAACTGTATCTGAAGTTCTCTGGGCATGGGATTTTGACATGTTTCCCAAACCAATAGGAATGAGAGGGAAACAATGAAGACCACGGATAGAAGCACTTGCATTTGAATGAGTTTCAAGCATGCTTGGGTACTCGTGTGATCTGAGTGACTCAGTTTTGGAATATAACTGTCGCGTGGTGAACCGCGACATCCAGGCACCCCGGAGTTTCTGAAAAAAAAAATTCTGCGATTTTCACGAAACCACTTTTCTTCAACTTGAATTGGGCTAAAAATCCATCCCTGAAAATAAAAATTCTCTGAGTAGTGTGTAAATGCTGATCCTTACCCTACCTGGGGTGTCCACTGAGCATTTTCGTGAACTCTATCTGAAGTTCTCTGGGCATGGGATTTTGACATGTTCCCCAAACCAAAAGGAATGAGTGGGAAACAATCAAGAAAACTGATAGAATCACTTGCATTTGAATGAGTTTCAAGCATGCTTGGGTACTCGTGTGATCTGAGTGACTCAGTTTTGGAATACAACTGTCGCGTGGTGAATCGCGGCATCCAGGCACCCTGGAGTTTCTGAAAAAAAAATTTCTGCGATTTTCACGAAACCACTTTTCTTCAACTTGAATTGGGCTAAAAATCCATCCCTGAAAGTAAAAATTCTCTGAGTAGTGTGTAAATGCTGATCCTTACCCTACCTGGGGTGTCCACTGAGCATTTCCGCGAACTCTATCTGAAGTTCTCTGGGAATGGGATTTTGACATATTCCCCAAACCAAAAGGAATGAGTGGGAAACAATCAAGACCACGGATAGAAGCACTTGCATTTGAGTGAGTTTCAAGCATGCTTGGGTACTCGTGTGATCTGAGTGACTCAGTTTTGGAATATAACTGTCGCGTGGTGAACCGCGACATCCAGGCACCCCGGAGTTTCTGAAAAAAAAATTTCTGCGATTTTCACGAAACCACTTTTATTCAACTTGAATTGGGCTAAAAATCCATCCCTGAAAATAAAAATTCTCTGAGTAGTGTGTAAATGCTGATCCTTACCATACCTGGGGTGTCCACTTAGCATTTCCGCGAACTGTATCTGAAGTTCTCTGGGAATGGGATTTTGACATGTTCCCCAAACCAAAAGGAATGAGTGGGAAACAATCAAGACCACGGATAGAAGCACTTGCATTTGAATGAGTTTCAAGCATGCTTGGGTACTCGTGTGATCTGAGTGACTCAGTTTTGGAATATAACTGTCGCGTGGTGAACCGGGACATCCAGGCACCCCGGAGTTTCTGAAAAAAAAAATTCTGCGATTTTCACGAAACCACTTTTCTTCAACTTGAATTGGGCTAAAAATCCATCCCTGAAAATAAAAATTCTCTGAGTAGTGTTTAAATGCTTTACTTACCCTACCTGGGGTGTCCACTGAGCATTTCCGCGAACTCTATCTGAAGTTCTCTGGGCATGGGATTTTGACATGTTCCCCAAACCAAAAGGAATGAGTGGGAAACAATCAAGACCACGGATAGAAGCACTTGTATTTGAATGAGTTTCAAGCATGTTTGGGTATCCGTGTGATCTGAGTGACTCATTTTTGGAATATAACTGTCGCGTGGTGAACCGCGACATCCAGGCACCCCGGAGTTTCTGAAAAAAAAAATTCTGCGATTTTCATGAAACCACTTTTCTTCAACTTGAATTGGGCTAAAAATCCATCCCTGAAAATAAAAATTCTCTAAGTAGTGTGTAAATGCTGATCCTTACCCTACCTGGGGTGTCCACGAAGCATTTCCGCGAACTCTATCTGAAGTTCTCTGGGCATGGGATTTTGACATGTTCCCCAAACCAAAAGGAATGAGTGGGAAACAATCAAGAAAACGGATAGAAGCACTTGCATTTGAATGAGTTTCAAGCATGCTTGGGTACTCGTGTGATCTGAGTGACTCAGTTTTGGAATACAACTGTCGCGTGGTGAATCGCGACATCCAGGCACCCTGGAGTTTCTGAAAAAAAAATTTCTGCGATTTTCACGAAACCACTTTTCTTCAACTTGAATTGGGCTAAAAATCCATCCCTGAAAGTAAAAATTCTCTGAGTAGTGTGTAAATGCTGATCCTTACCCTACCTGGGGTGTCCACTGAGCATTTCCGCGAACTCTATCTGAAGTTCTCTGGGCATGGGATTTTGACATGTTCCCCAAACCAAAAGGAATGAGTGGGAAACAATCAAGACCACGGATTGAAGTACTTGCATTTGAATGAGTTTCAAGCATGCTTTGGTATTCGTGTGATCTGAGTGACTCAGTTTTGGAATATAACTGTCGCGTGGTGAACCGTGACATCCAGGCACCCCGGAGTTTCTGAAAAAAAAATTTCTGCGATTTTCACGAAACCACTTTTCTTCAACTTGAATTGGGCTAAAAATCCATCCCTGAAAATAAAAATTCTCTGAGTAGTGTGTAAATGCTGATCCTTACCCTACCTGGGGTGTCCACTGAGCATTTCCGCGAACTCTATCTGAAGTTCTCTGGGAATGGGATTTTGACATATTCCCCAAACCAAAAGGAATGAGTGGGAAACAATCAAGACCACGGATAGAAGCACTTGCATTTGAATGAGTTTCAAGCATGCTTGGGTACTCGTGTGATCTGAGTGACTCAGTTTTGGAATATTACTGTCGCATGGTGTACCCCGACATCCAGGCACCCCGGAGTTTCTGAAAAAAAAATTTCTGCGATTTTCACGAAACCACTTTTCTTCAACTTGAATTGGGCTAAAAATCCATCCCTGAAAATAAAAATTCTCTGAGTAGTGTGTAAATGCTAATCCTTACCATACCTGGGGTGTCCACTGAGCATTTCCGCGAACTCTATCTGAAGTTCTCTGGGCATGGGATTTTGACATGTTCCCCAAACCAAAAGGAATGAGTGGGAAACAATCAAGACCACGGATAGAAGTACTTGCATTTGAATGAGTTTCAAGCATGCTTGGGTATTCGTGTGATCTGAGTGACTCAGTTTTGGAATATAACTCTCGCGTGGTGAACCGTGACATCCAGGCACCCCGGAGTTTCTGAAAAAAAAAATTTCTGCGATTTTCACGAAACCACTTTTCTTCAACTTGAATTGGGCTAAAAATCCATCCCTGAAAATAAAAATTCTCTGAGTAGTGTGTAAATGCTGATCCTTACCCTACCTGGGGTGTCCACTGAGCATTTCCGCGAACTGTATCTGAAGTTCTCTGGGCATGGGATTTTGACATGTTTCCCAAACCAATAGGAATGAGAGGGAAACAATGAAGACCACGGATAGAAGCACTTGCATTTGAATGAGTTTCAAGCATGCTTGGGTACTCGTGTGATCTGAGTGACTCAGTTTTGGAATATAACTGTCGCGTGGTGAACCGCGACATCCAGGCACCCCGGAGTTTCTGAAAAAAAAAATTCTGCGATTTTCACGAAACCACTTTTCTTCAACTTGAATTGGGCTAAAAATCCATCCCTGAAAATAAAAATTCTCTGAGTAGTGTGTAAATGCTGATCCTTACCCTACCTGGGGTGTCCATTGAGCATTTTCGTGAACTCTATCTGAAGTTCTCTGGGCATGGGATTTTGACATGTTCCCCAAACCAAAAGGAATGAGTGGGAAACAATCAAGAAAACTGATAGAAGCACTTGCATTTGAATGAGTTTCAAGCATGCTTGGGTACTCGTGTGATCTGAGTGACTCAGTTTTGGAATACAACTGTCGCGTGGTGAATCGCGACATCCAGGCACCCTGGAGTTTCTGAAAAAAAAATTTCTGCGATTTTCACGAAACCACTTTTCTTCAACTTGAATTGGGCTAAAAATCCATCCCTGAAAGTAAAAATTCTCTGAGTAGTGTGTAAATGCTGATCCTTACCCTACCTGGGGTGTCCACTGAGCATTTCCGCGAACTCTATCTGAAGTTCTCTGGGAATGGGATTTTGACATATTCCCCAAACCAAAAGGAATGAGTGGGAAACAATCAAGACCACGGATAGAAGCACTTGCATTTGAGTGAGTTTCAAGCATGCTTGGGTACTCGTGTGATCTGAGTGACTCAGTTTTGGAATATAACTGTCGCGTGGTGAACCGCGACATCCAGGCACCCCGGAGTTTCTGAAAAAAAAATTTCTGCGATTTTCACGAAACCACTTTTATTCAACTTGAATTGGGCTAAAAATCCATCCCTGAAAATAAAAATTCTCTGAGTAGTGTGTAAATGCTGATCCTTACCATACCTGGGGTGTCCACTTAGCATTT
This sequence comes from Lepisosteus platostomus, assembly GCF_059453375.1. NCBI lineage: Eukaryota > Metazoa > Chordata > Actinopteri > Semionotiformes > Lepisosteidae > Lepisosteus > Lepisosteus platostomus. The sequence continues at coordinate 51,474,154 of NC_142619.1, forward strand.
CCGCGAACTGTATCTGAAGTTCTCTGGGAATGGGATTTTGACATGTTCCCCAAACCAAAAGGAATGAGTGGGAAACAATCAAGACCACGGATAGAAGCACTTGCATTTGAATGAGTTTCAAGCATGCTTGGGTACTCGTGTGATCTGAGTGACTCAGTTTTGGAATATAACTGTCGCGTGGTGAACCGGGACATCCAGGCACCCCGGAGTTTCTGAAAAAAAAAATTCTGCGATTTTCACGAAACCACTTTTCTTCAACTTGAATTGGGCTAAAAATCCATCCCTGAAAATAAAAATTCTCTGAGTAGTGTTTAAATGCTTTACTTACCCTACCTGGGGTGTCCACTGAGCATTTCCGCGAACTCTATCTGAAGTTCTCTGGGCATGGGATTTTGACATGTTCCCCAAACCAAAAGGAATGAGTGGGAAACAATCAAGAAAACTGATAGAAGCACTTGCATTTGAATGAGTTTCAAGCATGCTTGGGTACTCGTGTGATCTGAGTGACTCAGTTTTGGAATACAACTGTCGCGTGGTGAATCGCGACATCCAGGCACCCTGGAGTTTCTGAAAAAAAAATTTCTGCGATTTTCACGAAACCACTTTTCTTCAACTTGAATTGGGCTAAAAATCCATCCCTGAAAGTAAAAATTCTCTGAGTAGTGTGTAAATGCTGATCCTTACCCTACCTGGGGTGTCCACTGAGCATTTCCGCGAACTCTATCTGAAGTTCTCTGGGAATGGGATTTTGACATATTCCCCAAACCAAAAGGAATGAGTGGGAAACAATCAAGACCACGGATAGAAGCACTTGCATTTGAGTGAGTTTCAAGCATGCTTGGGTACTCGTGTGATCTGAGTGACTCAGTTTTGGAATATAACTGTCGCGTGGTGAACCGCGACATCCAGGCACCCCGGAGTTTCTGAAAAAAAAATTTCTGCGATTTTCACGAAACCACTTTTATTCAACTTGAATTGGGCTAAAAATCCATCCCTGAAAATAAAAATTCTCTGAGTAGTGTGTAAATGCTGATCCTTACCATACCTGGGGTGTCCACTTAGCATTTCCGCGAACTGTATCTGAAGTTCTCTGGGAATGGGATTTTGACATGTTCCCCAAACCAAAAGGAATGAGTGGGAAACAATCAAGACCACGGATAGAAGCACTTGCATTTGAATGAGTTTCAAGCATGCTTGGGTACTCGTGTGATCTGAGTGACTCAGTTTTGGAATATAACTGTCGCGTGGTGAACCGGGACATCCAGGCACCCCGGAGTTTCTGAAAAAAAAAATTCTGCGATTTTCACGAAACCACTTTTCTTCAACTTGAATTGGGCTAAAAATCCATCCCTGAAAATAAAAATTCTCTGAGTAGTGTTTAAATGCTTTACTTACCCTACCTGGGGTGTCCACTGAGCATTTCCGCGAACTCTATCTGAAGTTCTCTGGGCATGGGATTTTGACATGTTCCCCAAACCAAAAGGAATGAGTGGGAAACAATCAAGACCACGGATAGAAGCACTTGTATTTGAATGAGTTTCAAGCATGTTTGGGTATCCGTGTGATCTGAGTGACTCATTTTTGGAATATAACTGTCGCGTGGTGAACCGCGACATCCAGGCACCCCGGAGTTTCTGAAAAAAAAAATTCTGCGATTTTCATGAAACCACTTTTCTTCAACTTGAATTGGGCTAAAAATCCATTCCTGAAAATAAAAATTCTCTAAGTAGTGTGTAAATGCTGATCCTTACCCTACCTGGGGTGTCCACGAAGCATTTCCGCGAACTCTATCTGAAGTTCTCTGGGCATGGGATTTTGACATGTTCCCCAAACCAAAAGGAATGAGTGGGAAACAATCAAGAAAACGGATAGAAGCACTTGCATTTGAATGAGTTTCAAGCATGGTTGGGTACTCGTGTGATCTGAGTGACTCAGTTTTGGAATACAACTGTCGCGTGGTGAATCGCGACATCCAGGCACCCTGGAGTTTCTGAAAAAAAATTTTCTGCGATTTTCACGAAACCACTTTTCTTCAACTTGAATTGGGCTAAAAATCCATCCCTGAAAATAAAAATTCTCTGAGTAGTGTGTAAATGCTGATCCTTACCCTACCTGGGGTGTCCACTGAGCATTTCCGCGAACTCTATCTGAAGTTCTCTGGGCATGGGATTTTGACATGTTCCCCAAACCAAAAGGAATGAGTGGGAAACAATCAAGAAAACGGATAGAAGCACTTGCATTTGAATGAGTTTCAAGCATGCTTGGGTACTCGTGTGATCTGAGTGACTCAGTTTTGGAATACAACTGTCGCGTGGTGAATCGCGACATCCAGGCACCCTGGAGTTTCTGAAAAAAAAATTTCTGCGATTTTCACGAAACCACTTTTCTTCAACTTGAATTGGGCTAAAAATCCATCCCTGAAAGTAAAAATTCTCTGAGTAGTGTGTAAATGCTGATCCTTACCCTACCTGGGGTGTCCACTGAGCATTTCCGCGAACTCTATCTGAAGTTCTCTGGGAATGGGATTTTGACATATTCCCCAAACCAAAAGGAATGAGTGGGAAACAATCAAGACCACGGATAGAAGCACTTGCATTTGAGTGAGTTTCAAGCATGCTTGGGTACTCGTGTGATCTGAGTGACTCAGTTTTGGAATATAACTGTCGCGTGGTGAACCGCGACATCCAGGCACCCCGGAGTTTCTGAAAAAAAAATTTCTGCGATTTTCACGAAACCACTTTTCTTCAACTTGAATTGGGCTAAAAATCCATCCCTGAAAATAAAAATTCTCTGAGTAGTGTGTAAATGCTGATCCTTACCATAACTGGGGTGTCCACTTAGCATTTCCGCGAACTGTATCTGAAGTTCTCTGGGAATGGGATTTTGACATGTTCCCCAAACCAAAAGGAATGAGTGGGAAACAATCAAGACCACGGATAGAAGCACTTGCATTTGAATGAGTTTCAAGCATGCTTGGGTACTCGTGTGATCTGAGTGACTCAGTTTTGGAATATAACTGTCGCGTGGTGAACCGGGACATCCAGGCACCCCGGAGTTTCTGAAAAAAAAAATTCTGCGATTTTCACGAAACCACTTTTCTTCAACTTGAATTGGGCTAAAAATCCATCCCTGAAAATAAAAATTCTCTGAGTAGTGTTTAAATGCTTTACTTACCCTACCTGGGGTGTCCACTGAGCATTTCCGCGAACTCTATCTGAAGTTCTCTGGGCATGGGATTTTGACATGTTCCCCAAACCAAAAGGAATGAGTGGGAAACAATCAAGACCACGGATAGAAGCACTTGTATTTGAATGAGTTTCAAGCATGTTTGGGTATCCGTGTGATCTGAGTGACTCATTTTTGGAATATAACTGTCGCGTGGTGAACCGCGACATCCAGGCACCCCGGAGTTTCTGAAAAAAAAAATTCTGCGATTTTCATGAAACCACTTTTCTTCAACTTGAATTGGGCTAAAAATCCATCCCTGAAAATAAAAATTCTCTAAGTAGTGTGTAAATGCTGATCCTTACCCTACCTGGGGTGTCCACGAAGCATTTCCGCGAACTCTATCTGAAGTTCTCTGGGCATGGGATTTTGACATGTTCCCCAAACCAAAAGGAATGAGTGGGAAACAATCAAGAAAACGGATAGAAGCACTTGCATTTGAATGAGTTTCAAGCATGGTTGGGTACTCGTGTGATCTGAGTGACTCAGTTTTGGAATACAACTGTCGCGTGGTGAATCGCGACATCCAGGCACCCTGGAGTTTCTGAAAAAAAAAATTTCTGCGATTTTCACGAAACCACTTTTCTTCAACTTGAATTGGGCTAAAAATCCATCCCTGAAAGTAAAAATTCTCTGAGTAGTGTGTAAATGCTGATCCTTACCCTACCTGGGGTGTCCACTGAGCATTTCCGCGAACTCTATCTGAAGTTCTCTGGGCATGGGATTTTGACATGTTCCCCAAACCAAAAGGAATGAGTGGGAAACAATCAAGACCACGGATAGAAGTACTTGCATTTGAATGAGTTTCAAGCATGCTTTGGTATTCGTGTGATCTGAGTGACTCAGTTTTGGAATATAACTGTCGCGTGGTGAACCGCGACATCCAGGCACCCCGGAGTTTCTGAAAAAAAAATTTCTGCGATTTTCACGAAACCACTTTTCTTCAACTTGAATTGGGCTAAAAATCCATCCCTGAAAATAAAAATTCTCTGAGTAGTGTGTAAATGCTGATCCTTACCATACCTGGGGTGTCCACTTAGCATTTCCGCGAACTGTATCTGAAGTTCTCTGGGAATGGGATTTTGACATGTTCCCCAAACCAAAAGGAATGAGTGGGAAACAATCAAGACCACGGATAGAAGCACTTGCATTTGAATGAGTTTCAAGCATGCTTGGGTACTCGTGTGATCTGAGTGACTCAGTTTTGGAATATAACTGTCGCGTGGTGAACCGGGACATCCAGGCACCCCGGAGTTTCTGAAAAAAAAAATTCTGCGATTTTCACGAAACCACTTTTCTTCAACTTGAATTGGGCTAAAAATCCATCCCTGAAAATAAAAATTCTCTGAGTAGTGTTTAAATGCTTTACTTACCCTACCTGGGGTGTCCACTGAGCATTTCCGCGAACTCTATCTGAAGTTCTCTGGGCATGGGATTTTGACATGTTCCCCAAACCAAAAGGAATGAGTGGGAAACAATCAAGACCACGGATAGAAGCACTTGTATTTGAATGAGTTTCAAGCATGTTTGGGTATCCGTGTGATCTGAGTGACTCATTTTTGGAATATAACTGTCGCGTGGTGAACCGCGACATCCAGGCACCCCGGAGTTTCTGAAAAAAAAAATTCTGCGATTTTCATGAAACCACTTTTCTTCAACTTGAATTGGGCTAAAAATCCATCCCTGAAAATAAAAATTCTCTAAGTAGTGTGTAAATGCTGATCCTTACCCTACCTGGGGTGTCCACGAAGCATTTCCGCGAACTCTATCTGAAGTTCTCTGGGCATGGGATTTTGACATGTTCCCCAAACCAAAAGGAATGAGTGGGAAACAATCAAGAAAACGGATACAAGCACTTGCATTTGAATGAGTTTCAAGCATGGTTGGGTACTCGTGTGATCTGAGTGACTCAGTTTTGGAATACAACTGTCGCGTGGTGAATCGCGACATCCAGGCACCCTGGAGTTTCTGAAAAAAAAATTTCTGCGATTTTCACGAAACCACTTTTCTTCAACTTGAATTGGGCTAAAAATCCATCCCTGAAAATAAAAATTCTCTGAGTAGTGTGTAAATGCTGATCCTTACCCTACCTGGGGTGTCCACTGAGCATTTCCGCGAACTCTATCTGAAGTTCTCTGGGCATGGGATTTTGACATGTTCCCCAAACCAAAAGGAATGAGTGGGAAACAATCAAGAAAACGGATAGAAGCACTTGCATTTGAATGAGTTTCAAGCATGCTTGGGTACTCGTGTGATCTGAATGACTCAGTTTTGGAATACAACTGTCGCGTGGTGAATCGCGACATCCAGGCACCCTGGAGTTTCTGAAAAAAAAATTTCTGCGATTTTCACGAAACCACTTTTCTTCAACTTGAATTGGGCTAAAAATCCATCCCTGAAAGTAAAAATTCTCTGAGTAGTGTGTAAATGCTGATCCTTACCCTACCTGGGGTGTCCACTGAGCATTTCCGCGAACTCTATCTGAAGTTCTCTGGGAATGGGATTTTGACATATTCCCCAAACCAAAAGGAATGAGTGGGAAACAATCAAGACCACGGATAGAAGCACTTGCATTTGAGTGAGTTTCAAGCATGCTTGGGTACTCGTGTGATCTGAGTGACTCAGTTTTGGAATATAACTGTCGCGTGGTGAACCGCGACATCCAGGCACCCCGGAGTTTCTGAAAAAAAAATTTCTGCGATTTTCACGAAACCACTTTTATTCAACTTGAATTGGGCTAAAAATCCATCCCTGAAAATAAAAATTCTCTGAGTAGTGTGTAAATGCTGATCCTTACCATACCTGGGGTGTCCACTTAGCATTTCCGCGAACTGTATCTGAAGTTCTCTGGGAATGGGATTTTGACATGTTCCCCAAACCAAAAGGAATGAGTGGGAAACAATCAAGACCACGGATAGAAGCACTTGCATTTGAATGAGTTTCAAGCATGCTTGGGTACTCGTGTGATCTGAGTGACTCAGTTTTGGAATATAACTGTCGCGTGGTGAACCGGGACATCCAGGCACCCCGGAGTTTCTGAAAAAAAAAATTCTGCGATTTTCACGAAACCACTTTTCTTCAACTTGAATTGGGCTAAAAATCCATCCCTGAAAATAAAAATTCTCTGAGTAGTGTGTAAATGCTGATCCTTACCCTACCTGGGGTGTCCACTGAGCATTTCCGCGAACTCTATCTGAAGTTCTCTGGGCATGGGATTTTGACATGTTCCCCAAACCAAAAGGAATGAGTGGGAAACAATCAAGAAAACGGATAGAAGCACTTGCATTTGAATGAGTTTCAAGCATGCTTGGGTACTCGTGTGATCTGAGTGACTCAGTTTTGGAATACAACTGTCGCGTGGTGAATCGCGACATCCAGGCACCCTGGAGTTTCTGAAAAAAAAATTTCTGCGATTTTCACGAAACCACTTTTCTTCAACTTGAATTGGGCTAAAAATCCATCCCTGAAAGTAAAAATTCTCTGAGTAGTGTGTAAATGCTGATCCTTACCCTACCTGGGGTGTCCACTGAGCATTTCCGCGAACTCTATCTGAAGTTCTCTGGGAATGGGATTTTGACATATTCCCCAAACCAAAAGGAATGAGTGGGAAACAATCAAGACCACGGATAGAAGCACTTGCATTTGAGTGAGTTTCAAGCATGCTTGGGTACTCGTGTGATCTGAGTGACTCAGTTTTGGAATATAACTGTCGCGTGGTGAACCGCGACATCCAGGCACCCCGGAGTTTCTGAAAAAAAAATTTCTGCGATTTTCACGAAACCACTTTTCTTCAACTTGAATTGGGCTAAAAATCCATCCCTGAAAATAAAAATTCTCTGAGTAGTGTGTAAATGCTGATCCTTACTATACCTGGGGTTTCCACTTAGCATTTCCGCGAACTGTATCTGAAGTTCTCTGGGAATGGGATTTTGACATGTTCCCCAAACCAAAAGGAATGAGTGGGAAACAATCAAGACCACGGATAGAAGCACTTGCATTTGAATGAGTTTCAAGCATGCTTGGGTACTCGTGTGATCTGAGTGACTCAGTTTTGGAATATAACTGTCGCGTGGTGAACCGGGACATCCAGGCACCCCGGAGTTTCTGAAAAAAAAAATTCTGCGATTTTCACGAAACCACTTTTCTTCAACTTGAATTGGGCTAAAAATCCATCCCTGAAAATAAAAATTCTCTGAGTAGTGTTTAAATGCTTTACTTACCCTACCTGGGGTGTCCACTGAGCATTTCCGCGAACTCTATCTGAAGTTCTCTGGGCATGGGATTTTGACATGTTCCCCAAACCAAAAGGAATGAGTGGGAAACAATCAAGACCACGGATAGAAGCACTTGTATTTGAATGAGTTTCAAGCATGTTTGGGTATCCGTGTGATCTGAGTGACTCATTTTTGGAATATAACTGTCGCGTGGTGAACCGCGACATCCAGGCACCCCGGAGTTTCTGAAAAAAAAAATTCTGCGATTTTCATGAAACCACTTTTCTTCAACTTGAATTGGGCTAAAAATCCATCCCTGAAAATAAAAATTCTCTAAGTAGTGTGTAAATGCTGATCCTTACCCTACCTGGGGTGTCCACGAAGCATTTCCGCGAACTCTATCTGAAGTTCTCTGGGCATGGGATTTTGACATGTTCCCCAAACCAAAAGGAATGAGTGGGAAACAATCAAGAAAACGGATAGAAGCACTTGCATTTGAATGAGTTTCAAGCATGGTTGGGTACTCGTGTGATCTGAGTGACTCAGTTTTGGAATACAACTGTCGCGTGGTGAATCGCGACATCCAGGCACCCTGGAGTTTCTGAAAAAAAAAATTTCTGCGATTTTCACGAAACCACTTTTCTTCAACTTGAATTGGGCTAAAAATCCATCCCTGAAAGTAAAAATTCTCTGAGTAGTGTGTAAATGCTGATCCTTACCCTACCTGGGGTGTCCACTGAGCATTTCCGCGAACTCTATCTGAAGTTCTCTGGGCATGGGATTTTGACATGTTCCCCAAACCAAAAGGAATGAGTGGGAAACAATCAAGACCACGGATAGAAGTACTTGCATTTGAATGAGTTTCAAGCATGCTTTGGTATTCGTGTGATCTGAGTGACTCAGTTTTGGAATATAACTGTCGCGTGGTGAACCGCGACATCCAGGCACCCCGGAGTTTCTGAAAAAAAAATTTCTGCGATTTTCACGAAACCACTTTTCTTCAACTTGAATTGGGCTAAAAATCCATCCCTGAAAATAAAAATTCTCTGAGTAGTGTGTAAATGCTGATCCTTACCATACCTGGGGTGTCCACTTAGCATTTCCGCGAACTGTATCTGAAGTTCTCTGGGAATGGGATTTTGACATGTTCCCCAAACCAAAAGGAATGAGTGGGAAACAATCAAGACCACGGATAGAAGCACTTGCATTTGAATGAGTTTCAAGCATGCTTGGGTACTCGTGTGATCTGAGTGACTCAGTTTTGGAATATAACTGTCGCGTGGTGAACCGGGACATCCAGGCACCCCGGAGTTTCTGAAAAAAAAAATTCTGCGATTTTCACGAAACCACTTTTCTTCAACTTGAATTGGGCTAAAAATCCATCCCTGAAAATAAAAATTCTCTGAGTAGTGTTTAAATGCTTTACTTACCCTACCTGGGGTGTCCACTGAGCATTTCCGCGAACTCTATCTGAAGTTCTCTGGGCATGGGATTTTGACATGTTCCCCAAACCAAAAGGAATGAGTGGGAAACAATCAAGACCACGGATAGAAGCACTTGTATTTGAATGAGTTTCAAGCATGTTTGGGTATCCGTGTGATCTGAGTGACTCATTTTTGGAATATAACTGTCGCGTGGTGAACCGCGACATCCAGGCACCCCGGAGTTTCTGAAAAAAAAAATTCTGCGATTTTCATGAAACCACTTTTCTTCAACTTGAATTGGGCTAAAAATCCATCCCTGAAAATAAAAATTCTCTAAGTAGTGTGTAAATGCTGATCCTTACCCTACCTGGGGTGTCCACGAAGCATTTCCGCGAACTCTATCTGAAGTTCTCTGGGCATGGGATTTTGACATGTTCCCCAAACCAAAAGGAATGAGTGGGAAACAATCAAGAAAACGGATAGAAGCACTTGCATTTGAATGAGTTTCAAGCATGGTTGGGTACTCGTGTGATCTGAGTGACTCAGTTTTGGAATACAACTGTCGCGTGGTGAATCGCGACATCCAGGCACCCTGGAGTTTCTGAAAAAAAAATTTCTGCGATTTTCACGAAACCACTTTTCTTCAACTTGAATTGGGCTAAAAATCCATCCCTGAAAATAAAAATTCTCTGAGTAGTGTGTAAATGCTGATCCTTACCCTACCTGGGGTGTCCACTGAGCATTTCCGCGAACTCTATCTGAAGTTCTCTGGGCATGGGATTTTGACATGTTCCCCAAACCAAAAGGAATGAGTGGGAAACAATCAAGAAAACGGATAGAAGCACTTGCATTTGAATGAGTTTCAAGCATGCTTGGGTACTCGTGTGATCTGAATGACTCAGTTTTGGAATACAACTGTCGCGTGGTGAATCGCGACATCCAGGCAACCTGGAGTTTCTGAAAAAAAAATTTCTGCGATTTTCACGAAACCACTTTTCTTCAACTTGAATTGGGCTAAAAATCCATCCCTGAAAGTAAAAATTCTCTGAGTAGTGTGTAAATGCTGATCCTTACCCTACCTGGGGTGTCCACTGAGCATTTCCGCGAACTCTATCTGAAGTTCTCTGGGAATGGGATTTTGACATATTCCCCAAACCAAAAGGAATGAGTGGGAAACAATCAAGACCACGGATAGAAGCACTTGCATTTGAGTGAGTTTCAAGCATGCTTGGGTACTCGTGTGATCTGAGTGACTCAGTTTTGGAATATAACTGTCGCGTGGTGAACCGCGACATCCAGGCACCCCGGAGTTTCTGAAAAAAAAATTTCTGCGATTTTCACGAAACCACTTTTATTCAACTTGAATTGGGCTAAAAATCCATCCCTGAAAATAAAAATTCTCTGAGTAGTGTGTAAATGCTGATCCTTACCATACCTGGGGTGTCCACTTAGCATTTCCGCGAACTGTATCTGAAGTTCTCTGGGAATGGGATTTTGACATGTTCCCCAAACCAAAAGGAATGAGTGGGAAACAATCAAGACCACGGATAGAAGCACTTGCATTTGAATGAGTTTCAAGCATGCTTGGGTACTCGTGTGATCTGAGTGACTCAGTTTTGGAATATAACTGTCGCGTGGTGAACCGGGACATCCAGGCACCCCGGAGTTTCTGAAAAAAAAAATTCTGCGATTTTCACGAAACCACTTTTCTTCAACTTGAATTGGGCTAAAAATCCATCCCTGAAAATAAAAATTCTCTGAGTAGTGTTTAAATGCTTTACTTACCCTACCTGGGGTGTCCACTGAGCATTTCCGCGAACTCTATCTGAAGTTCTCTGGGCATGGGATTTTGACATGTTCCCCAAACCAAAAGGAATGAGTGGGAAACAATCAAGACCACGGATAGAAGCACTTGTATTTGAATGAGTTTCAAGCATGTTTGGGTATCCGTGTGATCTGAGTGACTCATTTTTGGAATATAACTGTCGCGTGGTGAACCGCGACATCCAGGCACCCCGGAGTTTCTGAAAAAAAAAATTCTGCGATTTTCATGAAACCACTTTTCTTCAACTTGAATTGGGCTAAAAATCCATCCCTGAAAATAAAAATTCTCTAAGTAGTGTGTAAATGCTGATCCTTACCCTACCTGGGGTGTCCACGAAGCATTTCCGCGAACTCTATCTGAAGTTCTCTGGGCATGGGATTTTGACATGTTCCCCAAACCAAAAGGAATGAGTGGGAAACAATCAAGAAAACGGATAGAAGCACTTGCATTTGAATGAGTTTCAAGCATGGTTGGGTACTCGTGTGATCTGAGTGACTCAGTTTTGGAATACAACTGTCGCGTGGTGAATCGCGACATCCAGGCACCCTGGAGTTTCTGAAAAAAAATTTTCTGCGATTTTCACGAAACCACTTTTCTTCAACTTGAATTGGGCTAAAAATCCATCCCTGAAAATAAAAATTCTCTGAGTAGTGTGTAAATGCTGATCCTTACCCTACCTGGGGTGTCCACTGAGCATTTCCGCGAACTCTATCTGAAGTTCTCTGGGCATGGGATTTTGACATGTTCCCCAAACCAAAAGGAATGAGTGGGAAACAATCAAGAAAACGGATAGAAGCACTTGCATTTGAATGAGTTTCAAGCATGCTTGGGTACTCGTGTGATCTGAGTGACTCAGTTTTGGAATACAACTGTCGCGTGGTGAATCGCGACATCCAGGCACCCTGGAGTTTCTGAAAAAAAAATTTCTGCGATTTTCACGAAACCACTTTTCTTCAACTTGAATTGGGCTAAAAATCCATCCCTGAAAGTAAAAATTCTCTGAGTAGTGTGTAAATGCTGATCCTTACCCTACCTGGGGTGTCCACTGAGCATTTCCGCGAACTCTATCTGAAGTTCTCTGGGAATGGGATTTTGACATATTCCCCAAACCAAAAGGAATGAGTGGGAAACAATCAAGACCACGGATAGAAGCACTTGCATTTGAGTGAGTTTCAAGCATGCTTGGGTACTCGTGTGATCTGAGTGACTCAGTTTTGGAATATAACTGTCGCGTGGTGAACCGCGACATCCAGGCACCCCGGAGTTTCTGAAAAAAAAATTTCTGCGATTTTCACGAAACCACTTTTATTCAACTTGAATTGGGCTAAAAATCCATCCCTGAAAATAAAAATTCTCTGAGTAGTGTGTAAATGCTGATCCTTACCATACCTGGGGTGTCCACTTAGCATTTCCGCGAACTGTATCTGAAGTTCTCTGGGAATGGGATTTTGACATGTTCCCCAAACCAAAAGGAATGAGTGGGAAACAATCAAGACCACGGATAGAAGCACTTGCATTTGAATGAGTTTCAAGCATGCTTGGGTACTCGTGTGATCTGAGTGACTCAGTTTTGGAATATAACTGTCGCGTGGTGAACCGGGACATCCAGGCACCCCGGAGTTTCTGAAAAAAAAAATTCTGCGATTTTCACGAAACCACTTTTCTTCAACTTGAATTGGGCTAAAAATCCATCCCTGAAAATAAAAATTCTCTGAGTAGTGTTTAAATGCTTTACTTACCCTACCTGGGGTGTCCACTGAGCATTTCCGCGAACTCTATCTGAAGTTCTCTGGGCATGGGATTTTGACATGTTCCCCAAACCAAAAGGAATGAGTGGGAAACAATCAAGACCACGGATAGAAGCACTTGTATTTGAATGAGTTTCAAGCATGTTTGGGTATCCGTGTGATCTGAGTGACTCATTTTTGGAATATAACTGTCGCGTGGTGAACCGCGACATCCAGGCACCCCGGAGTTTCTGAAAAAAAAAATTCTGCGATTTTCATGAAACCACTTTTCTTCAACTTGAATTGGGCTAAAAATCCATCCCTGAAAATAAAAATTCTCTAAGTAGTGTGTAAATGCTGATCCTTACCCTACCTGGGGTGTCCACGAAGCATTTCCGCGAACTCTATCTGAAGTTCTCTGGGCATGGGATTTTGACATGTTCCCCAAACCAAAAGGAATGAGTGGGAAACAATCAAGAAAACGGATAGAAGCACTTGCATTTGAATGAGTTTCAAGCATGGTTGGGTACTCGTGTGATCTGAGTGACTCAGTTTTGGAATACAACTGTCGCGTGGTGAATCGCGACATCCAGGCACCCTGGAGTTTCTGAAAAAAAAAATTTCTGCGATTTTCACGAAACCACTTTTCTTCAACTTGAATTGGGCTAAAAATCCATCCCTGAAAGTAAAAATTCTCTGAGTAGTGTGTAAATGCTGATCCTTACCCTACCTGGGGTGTCCACTGAGCATTTCCGCGAACTCTATCTGAAGTTCTCTGGGCATGGGATTTTGACATGTTCCCCAAACCAAAAGGAATGAGTGGGAAACAATCAAGACCACGGATAGAAGTACTTGCATTTGAATGAGTTTCAAGCATGCTTTGGTATTCGTGTGATCTGAGTGACTCAGTTTTGGAATATTACTGTCGCGTGGTGAACCGCGACATCCAGGCACCCCGGAGTTTCTGAAAAAAAAATTTCTGCGATTTTCACGAAACCACTTTTCTTCAACTTGAATTGGGCTAAAAATCCATCCCTGAAAATAAAAATTCTCTGAGTAGTGTGTAAATGCTGATCCTTACCATACCTGGGGTGTCCACTTAGCATTTCCGCGAACTGTATCTGAAGTTCTCTGGGAATGGGATTTTGACATGTTCCCCAAACCAAAAGGAATGAGTGGGAAACAATCAAGACCACGGATAGAAGCACTTGCATTTGAATGAGTTTCAAGCATGCTTGGGTACTCGTGTGATCTGAGTGACTCAGTTTTGGAATATAACTGTCGCGTGGTGAACCGGGACATCCAGGCACCCCGGAGTTTCTGAAAAAAAAAATTCTGCGATTTTCACGAAACCACTTTTCTTCAACTTGAATTGGGCTAAAAATCCATCCCTGAAAATAAAAATTCTCTGAGTAGTGTTTAAATGCTTTACTTACCCTACCTGGGGTGTCCACTGAGCATTTCCGCGAACTCTATCTGAAGTTCTCTGGGCATGGGATTTTGACATGTTCCCCAAACCAAAAGGAATGAGTGGGAAACAATCAAGACCACGGATAGAAGCACTTGTATTTGAATGAGTTTCAAGCATGTTTGGGTATCCGTGTGATCTGAGTGACTCATTTTTGGAATATAACTGTCGCGTGGTGAACCGCGACATCCAGGCACCCCGGAGTTTCTGAAAAAAAAAATTCTGCGATTTTCATGAAACCACTTTTCTTCAACTTGAATTGGGCTAAAAATCCATCCCTGAAAATAAAAATTCTCTAAGTAGTGTGTAAATGCTGATCCTTACCCTACCTGGGGTGTCCACGAAGCATTTCCGCGAACTCTATCTGAAGTTCTCTGGGCATGGGATTTTGACATGTTCCCCAAACCAAAAGGAATGAGTGGGAAACAATCAAGAAAACGGATAGAAGCACTTGCATTTGAATGAGTTTCAAGCATGGTTGGGTACTCGTGTGATCTGAGTGACTCAGTTTTGGAATACAACTGTCGCGTGGTGAATCGCGACATCCAGGCACCCTGGAGTTTCTGAAAAAAAAATTTCTGCGATTTTCACGAAACCACTTTTCTTCAACTTGAATTGGGCTAAAAATCCATCCCTGAAAATAAAAATTCTCTGAGTAGTGTGTAAATGCTGATCCTTACCCTACCTGGGGTGTCCACTGAGCATTTCCGCGAACTCTATCTGAAGTTCTCTGGGCATGGGATTTTGACATGTTCCCCAAACCAAAAGGAATGAGTGGGAAACAATCAAGAAAACGGATAGAAGCACTTGCATTTGAATGAGTTTCAAGCATGCTTGGGTACTCGTGTGATCTGAATGACTCAGTTTTGGAATACAACTGTCGCGTGGTGAATCGCGACATCCAGGCACCCTGGAGTTTCTGAAAAAAAAATTTCTGCGATTTTCACGAAACCACTTTTCTTCAACTTGAATTGGGCTAAAAATCCATCCCTGAAAGTAAAAATTCTCTGAGTAGTGTGTAAATGCTGATCCTTACCCTACCTGGGGTGTCCACTGAGCATTTCCGCGAACTCTATCTGAAGTTCTCTGGGCATGGGATTTTGACATGTTCCCCAAACCAAAAGGAATGAGTGGGAAACAATCAAGACCACGGATAGAAGTACTTGCATTTGAATGAGTTTCAAGCATGCTTTGGTATTCGTGTGATCTGAGTGACTCAGTTTTGGAATATAACTGTCGCGTGGTGAACCGCGACATCCAGGCACCCCGGAGTTTCTGAAAAAAAAATTTCTGCGATTTTCACGAAACCACTTTTCTTCAACTTGAATTGGGCTAAAAATCCATCCCTGAAAATAAAAATTCTCTGAGTAGTGTGTAAATGCTGATCCTTACCATACCTGGGGTGTCCACTTAGCATTTCCGCGAACTGTATCTGAAGTTCTCTGGGAATGGGATTTTGACATGTTCCCCAAACCAAAAGGAATGAGTGGGAAACAATCAAGACCACGGATAGAAGCACTTGCATTTGAATGAGTTTCAAGCATGCTTGGGTACTCGTGTGATCTGAGTGACTCAGTTTTGGAATATAACTGTCGCGTGGTGAACCGGGACATCCAGGCACCCCGGAGTTTCTGAAAAAAAAAATTCTGCGATTTTCACGAAACCACTTTTCTTCAACTTGAATTGGGCTAAAAATCCATCCCTGAAAATAAAAATTCTCTGAGAAGTGTTTAAATGCTTTACTTACCCTACCTGGGGTGTCCACTGAGCATTTCCGCGAACTCTATCTGAAGTTCTCTGGGCATGGGATTTTGACATGTTCCCCAAACCAAAAGGAATGAGTGGGAAACAATCAAGACCACGGATAGAAGCACTTGTATTTGAATGAGTTTCAAGCATGTTTGGGTATCCGTGTGATCTGAGTGACTCATTTTTGGAATATAACTGTCGCGTGGTGAACCGCGACATCCAGGCACCCCGGAGTTTCTGAAAAAAAAAATTCTGTGATTTTCATGAAACCACTTTTCTTCAACTTGAATTGGGCTAAAAATCCATCCCTGAAAATAAAAATTCTCTAAGTAGTGTGTAAATGCTGATCCTTACCCTACCTGGGGTGTCCACGAAGTATTTCCGTGAACTGTATCTGAAGTTCTCTGTTCATGGGATTTTGACATGTTTCCCAAACCAAAAGGAATGAGTGGGAAACAATGAAGACCACGGATAGAAGCACTTGCATTTGAATGAGTTTCAAGCATGCTTGGGTACTCGTGTGATCTGAGTGACTCAGTTTTGGAATATAACTGTCGCGTGGTGAACGGCGACATCCAGGCACCCCGGAGTTTCTGAAAAAAAAATTTCTGCGATTTTCACGAAACCACTTTTCTTCAACTTGAATTGGGCTAAAAATCCATCCCTGAAAATAAAAATCCTCTGAGTAGTGTGTAAATGCTAATCCTTACCATACCTGGGGTGTCCACTGAGCATTTCCGCGAACTCTATCTGAAGTTCTCTGGGCATGGGATTTTGACATGTTCCCCAAACCAAAAGGAATGAGTGGGAAGCAATCAAGACCACGGATAGAAGTACTTGCATTTGAATGAGTTTCAAGCATGCTTGGGTATTCGTGTGATCTGAGTGACTCAGTTTTGGAATATAACTCTCGCGTGGTGAACCGTGACATCCAGGCACCCCGGAGTTTCTGAAAAAAAAAATTCTGCGATTTTCACGAAACCACTTTTCTTCAACTTGAATTGGGCTAAAAATCCATCCCTGAAAATAAAAATTCTCTGAGTAGTGTGTAAATGCTGATCCTTACCCTACCTGGGGTGTCCACTGAGCATTTCCGCGAACTCTATCTGAAGTTCTCTGGGAATGGGATTTTGACATATTCCCCAAACCAAAAGGAATGAGTGGGAAACAATCAAGACCACGGATAGAAGCACTTGCATTTGAATGAGTTTCAAGCATGCTTGGGTATTCGTGTGATCTGAGTGACTCAGTTTTGGAATATAACTCTCGCGTGGTGAACCGTGACATCCAGGCACCCCGGAGTTTCTGAAAAAAAAAATTTCTGCGATTTTCATGAAACCACTTTTCTTCAACTTGAATTGGGCTAAAAATCCATCCCTGAAAATAAAAATTCTCTGAGTAGTGTGTAAATGCTGATCCTTACCCTACCTGGGGTGTCCACTGAGCATTTCCGCGAACTGTATCTGAAGTTCTCTGTTCATGGGATTTTGACATGTTTCCCAAACCAAAAGGAATGAGTGGGAAACAATGAAGACCACGGATAGAAGCACTTGCATTTGAATGAGTTTCAAGCATGCTTGGGTACTCGTGTGATCTGAGTGACTCAGTTTTGGAATATAACTGTCGCGTGGTGAACCGCGACATCCAGGCACCCCGGAGTTTCTGAAAAAAAAATTTCTGCGATTTTCACGAAACCACTTTTCTTCAACTTGAATTGGGCTAAAAATCCATCCCTGAAAATAAAAATTCTCTGAGTAGTGTGTAAATGCTAATCCTTACCATACCTGGGGTGTCCACTGAGCATTTCCGCGAACTCTATCTGAAGTTCTCTGGGCATGGGATTTTGACATGTTCCCCAAACCAAAAGGAATGAGTGGGAAACAATCAAGACCACGGATAGAAGTACTTGCATTTGAATGAGTTTCAAGCATGCTTGGGTATTCGTGTGATCTGAGTGACTCAGTTTTGGAATATAACTCTCGCGTGGTGAACCGTGACATCCAGGCACCCCGGAGTTTCTGAAAAAAAAAATTCTGCGATTTTCACGAAACCACTTTTCTTCAACTTGAATTGGGCTAAAAATCCATCCCTGAAAATAAAAATTCTCTGAGTAGTGTGTAAATGCTGATCCTTACCCTACCTGGGGTGTCCACTGAGCATTTCCGCGAACTCTATCTGAAGTTCTCTGGGCATGGGATTTTGACATGTTCCCCAAACCAAAAGGAATGAGTGGGAAACAATCAAGACCACGGATAGAAGTACTTGCATTTGAATGAGTTTCAAGCATGCTTTGGTATTCGTGTGATCTGAGTGACTCAGTTTTGGAATATAACTGTCGCGTGGTGAACCGTGACATCCAGGCACCCCGGAGTTTCTGAAAAAAAAATTTCTGCGATTTTCACTTAACCACTTTTCTTCAACTTGAATTGGGCTAAAAATCCATCCCTGAAAATAAAAATTCTCTGAGTAGTGTGTAAATGCTGATCCTTACCCTACCTGGGGTGTCCACTGAGCATTTCCGCGAACTCTATCTGAAGTTCTCTGGGAATGGGATTTTGACATATTCCCCAAACCAAAAGGAATGAGTGGGAAACAATCAAGACCACGGATAGAAGCACTTGCATTTGAATGAGTTTCAAGCATGCTTGGGTACTCGTGTGATCTGAGTGACTCAGTTTTGGAATATAACTGTCGCGTGGTGAACCGCGACATCCAGGCACCCCGGAGTTTCTGAAAAAAAATTTTCTGCGATTTTCACGAAACCACTTTTCTTCAACTTGAATTGGGCTAAAAATCCATCCCTGAAAATAAAAATTCTCTGAGTAGTGTGTAAATGCTAATTCTTACCATACCTGGGGTGTCCACTGAGCATTTCCGCGAACTGTATCTGAAGTTCTCTGGGCATGGGATTTTGACATGTTTCCCAAACCAAAAGGAATGAGTGGGAAACAATGAAGACCACGGATAGAAGCACTTGCATTAGAATGAGTTTCAAGCATGCTTGGGTATCCGTGTGATCTGAGTGACTCATTTTTGGAATATAACTGTCGCGTGGTGAACCGCGACATCCAGGCACCCCGGAGTTTCTGAAAAAAAAAATTCTGCGATTTTCATGAAACCACTTTTCTTCAACTTGAATTGGGCTAAAAATCCATCCCTGAAAATAAAAATTCTCTAAGTAGTGTGTAAATGCTGATCCTTACCCTACCTGGGGTGTCCACTGAGCATTTCCGCGAACTCTATCTGAAGTTCTCTGGGCATGGGATTTTGACATGTTCCCCAAACCAAAAGGAATGAGTGGGAAACAATCAAGACCACGGATATAAGCACTTGCATTTGAATGAGTTTCAAGCATGCTTGGGTACTCGTGTGATCTGAGGAACTCAGTTTTGGAATATAACTGTCGC
This sequence comes from Lepisosteus platostomus, assembly GCF_059453375.1. Lineage (NCBI taxonomy): Eukaryota > Metazoa > Chordata > Actinopteri > Semionotiformes > Lepisosteidae > Lepisosteus > Lepisosteus platostomus. The sequence continues at coordinate 51,493,193 of NC_142619.1, forward strand.
GTGGTGAACCGCGACATCCAGGCACCCCGGAGTTTCTGAAAAAAAAAATTCTGCGATTTTCACGAAACCACTTTTCTTCAACTTGAATTGGGCTAAAAATCCATCCCTGAAAATAAAAATTCTCTGAGTAGTGTTTAAATGCTTTACTTACCCTACCTGGGGTGTCCACTGAGCATTTCCGCGAACTCTATCTGAAGTTCTCTGGGCATGGGATTTTGACATGTTCCCCAAACCAAAAGGAATGAGTGGGAAACAATCAAGACCACGGATAGAAGCACTTGTATTTGAATGAGTTTCAAGCATGTTTGGGTATCCGTGTGATCTGAGTGACTCATTTTTGGAATATAACTGTCGCGTGGTGAACCGCGACATCCAGGCACCCCGGAGTTTCTGAAAAAAAAAATTCTGCGATTTTCATGAAACCACTTTTCTTCAACTTGAATTGGGCTAAAAATTCATCCCTGAAAATAAAAATTCTCTAAGTAGTGTGTAAAAGCTGATCCTTACCCTACCTGGGGTGTCCACGAAGCATTTCCGTGAACTCTATCTGAAGTTCTCTGGGCATGGGATTTTGACATGTTCCCCAAACCAAAAGGAATTAGTGGGAAACAGTCAAGAAAACGGATAGAAGCACTTGCATTTGAATGAGTTTCAAGCATGGTTGGGTACTCGTGTGATCTGAGTGACTCAGTTTTGGAATACAACTGTCGCGTGGTGAATCGCGACATCCAGGCACCCTGGAGTTTCTGAAAAAAAATTTTCTGCGATTTTCACGAAACCACTTTTCTTCAACTTGAATTGGGCTAAAAATCCATCCCTGAAAATAAAAATTCTCTGAGTAGTGTGTAAATGCTGATCCTTACCCTACCTGGGGTGTCCACTGAGCATTTCCGCGAACTCTATCTGAAGTTCTCTGGGCATGGGATTTTGACATGTTCCCCAAACCAAAAGGAATGAGTGGGAAACAATCAAGAAAACGGATAGAAGCACTTGCATTTGAATGAGTTTCAAGCATGCTTGGGTACTCGTGTGATCTGAGTGACTCAGTTTTGGAATATAACTGTCGCGTGGTGAACCGCGACATCCAGGCACCCCGGAGTTTCTGAAAAAAAAATTTCTGCGATTTTCACGAAACCACTTTTCTTCAACTTGAATTGGGCTAAAAATCCATCCCTGAAAATAAAAATTCTCTGAGTAGTGTGTAAATGCTAATCCTTACCATACCTGGGGTGTCCACTGAGCATTTCCGCGAACTCTATCTGAAGTTCTCTGGGCATGGGATTTTGACATGTTCCCCAAACCAAAAGGAATGAGTGGGAAACAATCAAGACCACGGATAGAAGTACTTGCATTTGAATGAGTTTCAAGCATGCTTGGGTATTCGTGTGATCTGAGTGACTCAGTTTTGGAATATAACTCTCGCGTGGTGAACCGTGACATCCAGGCACCCCGGAGTTTCTGAAAAAAAAAATTTCTGCGATTTTCACGAAACCACTTTTCTTCAACTTGAATTGGGCTAAAAATCCATCCCTGAAAATAAAAATTCTCTGAGTAGTGTGTAAATGCTGATCCTTACCCTACCTGGGGTGTCCACTGAGCATTTCCGCGAACTGTATCTGAAGTTCTCTGGGCATGGGATTTTGACATGTTTCCCAAACCAAAAGGAATGAGTGGGAAACAATGAAGACCACGGATAGAAGCACTTGCATTTGAATGAGTTTCAAGCATGCTTGGGTACTCGTGTGATCTGAGTGACTCAGTTTTGGAATATAACTGTCGCGTGGTGAACCGCGACATCCAGGCACCCCGGAGTTTCTGAAAAAAAAATTTCTGCGATTCTCACAAAACCACTTTTCTTCAACTTGAATTGGGCTAAAAATCCATCCCTGAAAATAAAAATTCTCTGAGTAGTGTGTAAATGCTAATCCTTACCATACCTGGGGTGTCCACTGAGCATTTCCGCGAACTCTATCTGAAGTTCTCTGGGCATGGGATTTTGACATGTTCCCCAAACCAAAAGGAATGAGTGGGAAACAATCAAGACCACGGATAGAAGTACTTGCATTTGAATGAGTTTCAAGCATGCTTGGGTATCCGTGTGATGTGAGTGACTCATTTTTGGAATATAACTGTCGCGTGGTGAACCGCGACATCCAGGCACCCCGGAGTTTCTGAAAAAAAAAATTCTGCGATTTTCATGAAACCACTTTTCTTCAACTTGAATTGGGCTAAAAATCCATCCCTGAAAATAAAAATTCTCTAAGTAGTGTGTAAATGCTGATCCTTACCCTTCCTGGGGTGTCCACTGAGCATTTCCGCGAACTCTATCTGAAGTTCTCTGGGCATGGGATTTTGACATGTTCCCCAAACCAAAAGGAATGAGTGGGAAACAATCAAGACCACGGATAGAAGCACTTGCATTTGAATGAGTTTCAAGCATGCTTGGGTACTCGTGTGATCTGAGTGACTCAGTTTTGGAATACAACTGTCGCGTGGTGAATCGCGACATCCAGGCACCCTGGAGTTTCTGAAAAAAAAATTTCTGCGATTTTCGCGAAACCACTTTTCTTCAACTTGAATTGGGCTAAAAATCCATCCCTGAAAGTAAAAATTCTCTGAGTAGTGTGTAAATGCTGATCCTTACCCTTGTAGTGATTCATAGCCGTTTCAGGGACGCCAAATATGTAATCATAGTGGCTCTCTGAAGGCACCAGTTCTGTAGGGTTTGGGCATTTACTGAGACAATTTTTAATTGTAGCAGTAAATCACAAAGTTGATTCTTTTGGTGGCTTTAGAATCCAACCATGCGACATAACTCAAACAACGCACTCACACAGGTACTAATACACGAGGATACATTTATTAATACATAGAATATGCCTTAAACTAACAGATCTTATCGAGAGGGTTATCAGAATACAAAAGATATATATATTCAATCAGTTACGAAGTGTTACATATATCAAGAGGACATACGTTCAGTATATCATTCATTAAGACCGTTTCATAAATGAACTTGGTTATAACTTCTACATTAGATACTCGAAACAAGTACATAACTCTTAGGAATTAAATTTATATCAACTGGTTGGGATAACAATTGAATTCTCGAGCTGTAATGCATTGAAGTTGAATACTCATCCAATCTCTGGGGATTCAGATCTCCTGCGGGCACAAAGAAACAGTTGCAGGCTGTTGCTGTCCAATCCGCGCTCTCTGGCTCGGTGCCAGGCTGTGCTGTGCGGCTTGCGACGGTGCGCTGCTGATGCTCACTGACCGGCTAGTTAGTGTTGGCTTTAACTAGCAAAGTTTGTGCACAGGAGAAAAGATGACTGTGGGTCCCAGCAAGTCAGGAAGAGGACCAGTTCGTTTATGATGAAGAGCTAGTTCTGAATAGTGATTCAGCTGTCCACAGTTCCGACCTGTTCACGAGGCCTGCTGCTGGTTACTCTCTGGCAACCTCCACTCTAGACTCTTAGAACAAAGGAAAGTTCTGGCACTCGGACACACTGGCCGTTCCGTGGTTGTCCGGGCTGAGTCTCAGGATGGTCAGGAGGCGCGCTGCGAGAATGTCCTGCCCTTGGGAGCCTTCTTCTCCTGGGCCGTCCTGCCCTGGAATTCTCACAGAATCTTGTTGAATCTGAATCTGAATCTGAATCTCTCAGGCTCTCTGTGTTGCCTGTTTTTACCTGGAGGAACTTCAGCTCATTGATTGGCTGAAAGTTCCATGGGCATCAGAGTCCCACGTGGGTTACTCGGCCCTACCAGTCCCTGATTGGTTGATCAAGGTGAGATATGAGTCACTTAGTCCTGACACTTAGGAATGCAATCCAGATGTCCAACTCGCACTCCCTAGACAGATAGGCACCAATGGATGACCATTGATCATGATAGCCAGGCTTAGCTAAGTGCATCCCCCTTTGGGAGCTGTCCTTGGACCTTAAATCACCTTGCATGAATGGTTTCTCTGTGGCTGCACCACAGAGATGAACAGAGAAATGAGGCCTAATTTGGGAAAGCTCAGAAACACTTAATTCTGCCTTATTATTAAGCCTCGCCGCTACATATCCCCCCTTTTAGAAGGTCACGAGGTCCTGAGGCGTTGTTGCCTTCAAAACAAAACAGAGTTAAGTGATGTCCCTTGCCATTAGAACATTAATCTTAAATGTCTACATTACTCCTCGAGAATTCATACCGGAACCAGCATTGGATACAAACAGGATGAATAACATCTGGAGTATGTATAAACACGGTAGGAGACATTATCTCAGTCTAGGAATTACACATCAGGAAGTTCACTGTCAATATCTGATACCTCTGTGGTAGATATTTGGGGAGAAGTCACTTCCTTTCTTTTGACATGCTACCTTTGACTCATTCATGCTACCCAGAGTACATCTTGATGTGAGAGTACATCATTCAGAGTACACTGTCAGTCATGATCCAGCTACCCAGCAGTAGTGTTAAAATAACAACGGTTCCTGTTCCCAGCCCTCCGATAAACCACAACACCTGTGTTGGGTATCTGCTAGGGTGGTTTGGAGGTTTGTTCCATTAAAGCAAACTAACTACCTGTACCTCTTCAGGGCTTACTGTTTCTTGGATTTCTATCCAATTCCTTAGTGTGGCACCTGAAGGCATCCACGACCTCAAGTTTGGTCTTAAATTGTCTGGTTCCAGACCGTACAGTATTAAGTTCAAGAACACTGTGGCCTCCTCGGGAACTTGCAGGAAAACTGTTTGATTAGGTAGCTGCATTGCGGTAGCTGTATCATGCCTGTCACAAGTCATAGTGTCAGTTAAATGTGGTGTGCTGACCAGCCATTTACTTCCCACCTGCTCTTCGTGGGGTTCATTAACCTCCCTCTGCTCGTTAGTAGCTTTACACCCTTCATTGGTGAATCGTTTAGACACAGCCAATGGATAGCTTTGGTAGCCATACCCATCTCAAGATTTGGAACCAAATTCAATCTTGGATTGCCTTCTGGGTGAGCTATGAGCGATGGGGTTAATGTCACATACTCCTCTACTGAGAAGAGTGGAATCAAGTGGGTTGGGAATTGTGCCATGGCTAGACTGGCCACAGTGGCACTAAACTCCCTTAACAGGTCTTGTGTCAACATTCTGGCCTGTTGCACACAAGCATAAACCCACTGTATAACACCAACAATCATGTCCACTGGTTGGGGAATAAGGTTTAACCCTGTTGCATAGGAAGTTGCCTGTAGGGTTTTCCCTAAGCTTTCCAACTTTTGCTGCTGTCGATACAGTCTGTCACTACCCTCTGGCCTCTCTGACACCTGCCTTCTTGGGGCAGTCAGGGTGAGAGTGCCAGTAGCACACAAACCTACCAGAAAAAGCAAACGTGCAACAGTGGCGGCAGCAATCAGTCCTCCCAAAAGTCTTTTCGGGTGGCTGATCCCAGTCATCTCCTTCTGAGTGACTGTTGCCATTCTAAGCTGGCGCAGCGTGTACATGGTGTCTTTCTCAGTATGCCCTGTGGCATCTTGGGCACCAACATCCTGGAAATCTGGGGAGATCTGACGCAGCGGCTGATGCTGCTCATCCGTTTCCAGGACATTTGCTTTTTCGATTTGTTCATGCCTGTGCTCTAGGAACCCTGCAGGGGGTGGTGCAGTGGTGGAGCATGCCTGACCCTCGGCTGAGTGGTCATCTGGAGCACCTGAGTGATCTGGGATTGTTATCCTATTCTCACTGTTCAGGTCCACCCTGCACACTTCCTGATTGAGGAATCCCTCTATCGGCATGTTTCCAATCGTTTGCTGGGGGTAGGTGTAGGACACCTGCTCGCTCCCCCCTTCCCTCGCTAGGGGTTCAGGGAGCTGCCCCAGCACTGGGATAGCTAGTTCACTGTCTTTGAACTTACTATCACTCACCAGGCCCATGTCAGTGCAGGCGGGGATTCTGACACCTCTCTTTGCGATGTCCTGCACTGGCAGGCGGGTGACTTGACCATCCAGCTCCAGTCTGGCTGAACCACTGTTGGTCAGACTCAGACTGACAGACTGAGCTGGTGGCTGTAAGAAAACCGGCTCGGCTTTCATTCCCTGTCCCTTCTGGGGGACTGGGTGTGTTGGAAACCCTGCCGTTGAGGCAGGAACAATCAGGTCAGTCTCACTCACTACCTGGTAGTCGTGAGAAATAATGTTACCTGACTGCAGGTTCCCTGGGTCAAAGCAGAGGGAATCAGCATCTGGGATCAGGTGTGTCCACAGCGCAGTAGTCTCAGCGTCCAGCTGGACCTCCTGTCTAACCTGTGAATGTTGCACCAGGGGCACCTGGCAGTGGCCCTGTGACAGCTGCTCAAGCAGATCCTCACTAATAGAGGACCTCTCAGGGCTAAGGGTGGGGGCTACATCACCAACCTGCTCTCCTGCCATCTGGATGCTTTCCACCACTGCGGGGTGGTGGTCCTGACCCCTCTTGGGTGCCAGGGTGCACAGGGAAAGCTCCTTTTCATCGCCAGGTGGGGAGATCTGCTCCTCTTTAGGGATGTAAAAGGTGTGTGCTTTACCTGGTGGATCAGGCGGCTGCTTGGAGCACCGCTCCTGTGGCAGGGAGGCTGTTGAGACCTCGGCCGGGACACGACTTCCCTGTATATTCGGGGAACAAGAAAATATTTGTATTTCTTGTCCAGAGGGAACAGAAGGAATCTCCGCATGGGCTTCTGTGTTCGGTGGGCACTGTGTGAGCACAGTCTGCCTCTTGGCCCCCCTTTCCTTCTGTACAGAAGGCTTAGGAGCCTTGACCTGTTTCCACACTTTGCCTTTCTGGTGATCCACCAAAGGTTCCTCTCTGAGTCGCATGCCCTTTTCTTTTTCTACCCGTTTGAGCTTGCCGTGTGACATCAAACACCTTTCAACCTCAGTGTCAATCAGTGCCTCACTGTGTAAGACATCTCCCATGGCAGCCTTGAGGTAAAAGCTTCCTGCTTTTCCTCTGTGTTTTACTGCCTGCTCTGTGACTTCAGGGGTGGAGTCAGCACTCACTTGGGAGTGGCTGAATTCATCCAGGCAGGAACCCTTCCGCTCAATCAGATAGACTGAGGGAGGGAGAGGGGGCGGGTCTCCGCCTCCTCCAGTGGAGAGTATCAGCTCATTCACGCTTCCGGCAGCCTTGGGGAACGGTTGTCCCTGTCCTAATAAAGCTTGTTCAAGCCTGGCCAGGCGGGCGGCTACTGAATCCTTTTGTTCAGCTTTTTCTAGCCCTTTCCCCCCCCCGGTGTTCTCATGGCACTTAGGACGCTGGGTGCGGTCCTGTGTGAGTGCTTTGGAACGGGGCTTAGCCAGCTCAGGAGCCTGTGCTCCTTCGAGCAGGGGGGAATTAACCCTGCTGGCTCTGACGGCGAACACAGTCGCTTTAACAGCTTTTTGCTCAGAGCGACTTTGGACATCATACTCCCAGGCTTTCTGCACGAATCTCTTGATATCAGTCATTTTCATGGTCTGTGCATCTGTATGCATTAAGATCATCTTTCTGACTGACGGGTGGAGATTCGCAATGAATAAACCCTTGAAATGTGTGTTCTCTTCGCAACCCTCATCATTTCGCCCTGCAAAATAAGTTCGTCTAAGTCTCTCGTAATATTTGCGAGGGGGCTCTGCTCTCTCGTGCTTAATGTTAAGAGCGGCGGCTATCGCGGCAGTCGGGTCAATAAACGCACTGTATTCTTCGATAAGTGCTTGACACAGCTCCTCAAAATCATTACAGACTTCTTTCATCTGCCTAGCCATCCACTCATGTACGGCTCTGCTGGTAGTTTTTCTAACCAGAAACACTTTCTCCTGTTCTGTGGCGTTTGGCAGGTACTGCAGGTTATACCTGAGGTCTTGAATATAACTCTCGATATTATTCTCTGACACTGCGGGGTCAAATCTCTCTATGTCCTTCGCTAGCTCTCTCAGAGAATGGAGATTTATTCTCCTAGCTTCTCCGCTGACGGAGATATGGAAGAGATCGTGGTCAGACTTGTCGCTGCTAGAGAGAGTGCTTAATAGCGACTCGAATTCAGACCTTTTAGCAACCATCGTTAAACTTAAAGAGTATTACTTTTAAGTACGAAATTACAGTTTTACCACAGAAAACCACAAGATCAAGTATGCAATCAACCCGGTAGATTGCAAAAGATCACAAAACAATCAAGCACTGCTTAAAGAGCAAGGGGAACTTTTTTCCTTTCGGCTTTCAGCACACTGTATTGTCGTGTATGAAACCCGCGGCGTTTTATATTGAATTATTCCGCTTGGTTGACTCATTTCAGTCTTGCCACGCCCGTGCCAGGGACGCCAAATAAATGTAGAGAAAACCGGTTCAGGGACGCCAAATATGTAATCATAGTGGCTCTCTGAAGGCACCAGTTCTGTAGGGTTTGGGCATTTACTGAGACAATTATTAATTGTAGCAGTAAATCACAAAGTTGATTCTTTTGGTGGCTTTAGAATCCAACCATGCGATATAACTCAAACAACGCACACCCACAGGTACTAATACACGAGGATACATTTATTAATACATAGAATATGCATATAAACCTAACAGATCTTATCGAGAGGGTTATCAGAATACAAAAGATATATATTCAATCAGTTACAAAGAGTTATACATATCAAGAGGACATACGTTCAGTATATCATTCATTAAGACCGTTTCGTAAAGTGAACTTGGTTACAACTTCTACATTAGATACTCAAACAAGTACATAACTCTTAGGAATTAAATTGATATCAACTGGTTGGGATAACAATTGAATTCTCGAGCTGTAATGCATTGAAGTTGAATACTCATCCAATCTTTGGGGATTCAGATCTCCTGCGGGCACAAAGAAACAGTTGCAGGCTGTTGCTGTCCAATCCGCGCTCTCTGGCTCGGTGCCAGGCTGTGCTGTGCGGCTCGCGACGGTGCGTTGCTGATGCTCACTGACCGGCTAGTTAGTGTTGGCTTTAACTAGCAAAGTTTGTGCACAGGAGAAAAGATGACTGTGGGTCCCAGCAAGTCAGGAAGAGGACCGGTTCGTTCCTAATGAAGAGCTAGTTCTGAATAGTGATTCAGCTGTCCACAGTTCCGACCTGTTCAGGAGGCCTGCTGCTGGTTACTCTCTGGCAACCTCCACTCTAGACTCTTAGAACAAAGGAAAGTTCTGGCACTCGGACACACTGGCCGTTCCGTGGTTGTCCGGGCTGAGTCTCAGGATGGTCAGGAGGCGCGCTGCGAGAATGTCCTGCCCTTGGGAGCCTTCTGCTCCTGGGCCGTCCTGCCCTGGAATTCTCACAGAATCTTGTTGAATCTGAATCTGAATCTGAATCTTGTCTTCTGAATCTATCAGGCTCTCTGTGTTGCCTGTTTTTACCTGGAGAAACTTCAGCTCATTGATTGGCTGAAAGTTCCATGGGCATCAGAGTCCCACGTGGGTTACTCGGCCCTACCAGTCCCTGATTGGTTGATCAAGGTGAGATATGAGTCACTTACTCCTGACACTTAGTAATGCAGTCCAGATGTCCAACTCGCACTCCCTAGACAGATAGGCACCAATGGATGACCATTGATCATGATAGCCAGGCTTAGCTAAGTGCATCCCCCTTTGGGAGCTGTCCTTGGACCTTAAATCACCTTGCATGAATGGTTTCTCTGTGGCTGCACCACAGAGATGAACAGAGAAATGAGGCCTAATTTGGGAAAGCTCAGAAACACTTAATTCTGCCTTATTAATAAGCCTCACCGCTACATATCCCCCCTTTTTGAAGGCCACGAGGTCCCGAGGCATTGTTGCCTTCAAAACAAAACAGAGTTAAGTGATGTCCCTTGCCATTAGAACATTAATCTTAAATGTCTACATTACTCCTCGAGAATTCATACCGGAACCAGCATTGGATACAAACAGGATGAATAACATCTGGAGTATGTATAAACACGGTAGGAGACATTATCTAAGTCTAGGAATTACACATCAGGAAGTTCACTGTCAATATCTGATACCTCTGTAGTAGATATTTGGGGAGAAGTCACTTCCTTTCTTTTGACATGCTACCTTTGACTCATTCATGCTACCCAGAGTACATCTTGATGCGAGAGTACAGCATTCAGAGTACACTGTCAGTCATGATCCAACTACCCGGCAGTAGTGTTACAATAACAACGGTTCCTGTTCCCAGCCCTCCGATAAACCACAACACCTGTGTTGGGTATCTGCTAGGGTGGTTTGGAGGTTTGTTCCATTAAAGCAAACTAACTACCTGTACCTCTTCAGGGCTTACTGTTTCTTGGATTTCTATCCAATTCAATAGTGTGGCACCTGAAGGCATCCAAGACCTCAAGTTTGGTCTTATATCGTCTGGTTCCAGACCGTACAGTGTTAAGTTACCATGCTGTACTATGGCCTCCTCGGGAACTTACAGGAAAACTGTTTGATTAGGTAGCTGCATTGCGGTAGCTGTATCATGCCCGTCACAAGTCATAGTGTCAGTTAAATGTGGTGTGCTGACCAGCCATTTACTTCCCACCTGCTCTTCATGGGGTCCATTAACCTCCCTCTGCTCGTTAGTAGCTTTACACCCTTCATTGGTGAATCGTTTAGACACAGCCAATGGATAGCTTTGGTAGCCATACCCATCTCAAGACTTGGAACCGAATTCAATCTTGGATTGCCTTCTGGGTGAGCTATGAGCGATGGGGTTAATGTCACATACTCCTCTACTGAGAAGAGTGGAATCAAGTGGGTTGGGAATTGTGCCATGGCTAGACTGGCCACAGTGGCACTAAACTCCCTTAACAGGTCTTGTGTCAACATTCTGGCCTGTTGCACACAAGCATAAACCCACTGTATAACACCAACAATCATGTCCACTGTTTGGGGAATAAGGTTTAACCCTGTTGCATAGGAAGTTGCCTTTAGGGTTTTCCCTAAGCTTTCCAACTTTTGCTGCTGTTGATACAGTCTGTCACTACCCTCTGGCATCTCTGACACCTGCCTTCTTGGGGCAGTCAGGGTGAGAGTGCCAGTAGCACACAAACCTACCAGAAAAAGCAAACGTGCAACAGTGGCGGCAGCAATCAGTCCTCCCAAAAGTCTTTTCGGGTGGCTGATCCCAGTCATCTCCTTCTGAGTGACTGTTGCCTTTCTAAGCTGGCGCAGCGTGTACATGGTGTCTTTCTCAGTATGCCCTGTGGCATCTTGGGCACCAACATCCTGGAAATCTGGGGAGATCTGACGCAGCGGCTGATGCTGCTCCTCCGTTTCCAGGGCATCTGCTTTTTCGATTTGTTCATGCCTGTGCTCTAGGAACCCTGCAGGGAGTGGTGCAGCGGTGGAGCATGCCTGACCCTCGGCTGAGTGGTCATCTGGAGCACCTGAGTGATCTGGGATTGTTATCCTATTCTCACTGTTCAGGTCCACCCTGCACACTTCCTGATTGAGGAATCCCTCTATCGGCATGTTTACAATCTTTCGCTGGGGGTAGGTGTAGGACACCTGCTCGCTCCCCCCTTCCCTCGCTAGGGGTTCAGGGAGCTGGCCCAGCACTGGGATAGCTAGTTCACTGTCTTTGAACTCACTATCACTCACCAGGCCCATGTCAGTGCAGGCGGGGATTCTGACACCTCTCTTTGCAATGTCCTGCACTGGCAGGCGGGTGACTTTACCATCCAGCTCCAGTCTGGCTGAACCACTGTTGGTCAGACTCAGACTGACAGACTGAGCTGGTGGCTGTAAGAAAACCGGCTCGGCTTTCATTCCCTGTCCCTTCTGGGGGACTGGGTGTGTTGGAAACCCTGCCGTTGAGGCAGGAACAATCAGGTCAGTCTCACTCACTACCTGGTAGTCGTGAGAAATAATGTTACCTGACTGCAGGTTCCCTGGGTCAAAGCAGAGGGAATCGGCATCTGGGATCAGGTGTGTCCACAGCGCAGTAGTCTCAGCGTCCAGCTGGACCTCCTGTCTAACCTGTGAATGTTGCACTAGGGGCACCTGGCGGTGGCCCTGTGACAGCTGCTCAAGCAGATCCTCACTAATAGAGGACCTCTCAGGGCTAAGGGTGAGGGCTACATCACCAACCTGCTCTCCTGCCATCTGGATCCCTTCCACCACTGCGGGGTGGTGGTCCTGACCCCTCTTGGGTGCCAGGGTGTACAGGGAAAGCTCCTTTTCATCGCCAGGTGGGGAGATCTGCTCCTCTTTAGGGATGTAAAAGGTGTGTGCTTTACCTGGTGGATCAGGCGGCTGCTCGGAGCAGCGCTCCTGTGGCAGGGAGGCTGTTGGGACCTCAGCCGGGACAGGACTTCCCTGTATATCTGGGGAACAAGGAAATATTTTTATTTCTTGTCCAGAGGGAACAGAAGGAATCTCCGCATAGGCTTCTGTGTTCGGTGGGCACTGAGTGAGCACAGTCTGCCTCTTGGCCCCCCTTTCCTTCTGTACAGAAGGCTTAGGAGCCTTGACCTGTTTCCACACCTTGCCTTTCTGGTGATTCACCAAAGGTTCCTCTCTGAGTCGCATGCCCTTTTCTTTTTCTACCCGTTTGAGCTTGCCGTGTGACTTCAAACACCTTTCAACCTCAGTGTCAATCAGTGTCTCACTGGGTAAGACATCTCCCATGGCAGCCTTGAAGTAAAAGCTTCTTGCTTTTCCTCTGCGTTTTACTGCCTGCTCTGTGACTTCAGGGGTGGAGTCAGCACTCACTTGGGAGTGGCTGACCTTATCCAGGCAGGAACCCTTCCGCTCAATCAGATAGACTGAGGGAGGGAGAGGGGGCGGGTCTCCGCCTCCTCCAGTGGAGAGTATCAGCTCATTCACGCTTCCGGCAGCCTTGGGGAGCGGTTGTCCCTGTCCTAATAAAGCTTGTTCCAGCCTGGCCAGGCGGGCGGCTACTGAATCCTTTTGTTCAGCCTTTTCTAGCCCTTTCCCTCCCCCGGTGTTCTCATGGCACTTAGGACGCTGGGTGCGGTCCTGTGTGAGTGCTTTGGAACGGGGCTTAGCCAGCTCAGGAGCCTGTGCTCCTTCGAGCAGGGGGGAATTAACCTTGCTGGCTCTGACGGCGAACGCAGTCGCTTTAGCAACTTTTTGCTCAGAGCGACTTTGGACATCATACTCCCAGGCTTTCTGCACGAATCTCTTAATATCAGTCATTTTCATGGTCTGTGCATCTGTATGCATTAAGATCATCTTTCTGACTGACGGGTGGAGATTCGCAATGAATAAACCCTTGAAATGTGTGTTCTCTTCGCAACCCTCATCATTTCGCCCTGCAAAATAAGTTCGTCTAAGTCTCTCGTAATATTCGCGAGGGGACTCTGCTCTCTCGTGCTTAATGTTAAGAGCGGCGGCTATCGCAGCAGTCGGGTCAATAAACGCACTGTATTCTTCGATAAGTGCTTGACATAGCTGCTCAAAGTCATTACAGACTTCTTTCATCTGCCTAGCCATCCACTCATGTACAGCTCTGCTGGTAGTTTTCCTGACCAGAAACACTTTCTCCTGTTCTGTGGCGTTTGGCAGGTACTGCAGGTTATACCTGAGGTCCTGAATATAACTCTCGATATTATTCTCTGACACTGCCGGGTCAAATCTCTCTATGTCCTTCGCTAGCTCTCTCAGAGAATGGAGATTTATCCTTCTAGCTTCTCCGCTGACGGAGATATGGAAGAGATCGTGGTCAGACCTGTCGCTGCTAGAGAGAGTGCTTAATAGCGACTCGAACTCAGACCTTTTAGCAACCATCGTTAAACTTAAAGAGTATTACTTTTAAGTACGAAATCACAGTTTTACCACAGAAAACCACAAGATCAAGTATGCAATCAACCCGGTAGATCGCAAAAGATCACAAAACAATCAAGCACTGCTTAAAGAGCAAGGGGAACTTTTTTTCCTTTCGGCTTTCAGCACACTGTATTGTCGTGTATGAAACCCGCGGCGTTTTATATGAATTATTCGCTTGGTTGACTCATTTCAGTCTTGCCACGCCCGTGCCAGGGACGCCAAATAATGTAGTGATTCATAGCCGTTTCAGGGACGCCAAATATGTAATCATAGTGGCTCTCTGAAGGCACCAGTTCTGTAGGGTTTGGGCATTTACTGAGACAATTTTTAATTGTAGCAGTAAATCACAAAGTTGATTCTTTTGGTGGCTTTAGAATCCAACCATGCGACATAACTCAAACAACGCACTCACACAGGTACTAATACACGAGGATACATTTATTAATACATAGAATATGCCTTAAACTAACAGATCTTATCGAGAGGGTTATCAGAATACAAAAGATATATATATTCAATCAGTTACGAAGTGTTACATATATCAAGAGGACATACGTTCAGTATATCATTCATTAAGACCGTTTCATAAATGAACTTGGTTATAACTTCTACATTAGATACTCGAAACAAGTACATAACTCTTAGGAATTAAATTTATATCAACTGGTTGGGATAACAATTGAATTCTCGAGCTGTAATGCATTGAAGTTGAATACTCATCCAATCTCTGGGGATTCAGATCTCCTGCGGGCACAAAGAAACAGTTGCAGGCTGTTGCTGTCCAATCCGCGCTCTCTGGCTCGGTGCCAGGCTGTGCTGTGCGGCTTGCGACGGTGCGCTGCTGATGCTCACTGACCGGCTAGTTAGTGTTGGCTTTAACTAGCAAAGTTTGTGCACAGGAGAAAAGATGACTGTGGGTCCCAGCAAGTCAGGAAGAGGACCAGTTCGTTTATGATGAAGAGCTAGTTCTGAATAGTGATTCAGCTGTCCACAGTTCCGACCTGTTCACGAGGCCTGCTGCTGGTTACTCTCTGGCAACCTCCACTCTAGACTCTTAGAACAAAGGAAAGTTCTGGCACTCGGACACACTGGCCGTTCCGTGGTTGTCCGGGCTGAGTCTCAGGATGGTCAGGAGGCGCGCTGCGAGAATGTCCTGCCCTTGGGAGCCTTCTTCTCCTGGGCCGTCCTGCCCTGGAATTCTCACAGAATCTTGTTGAATCTGAATCTGAATCTGAATCTCTCAGGCTCTCTGTGTTGCCTGTTTTTACCTGGAGGAACTTCAGCTCATTGATTGGCTGAAAGTTCCATGGGCATCAGAGTCCCACGTGGGTTACTCGGCCCTACCAGTCCCTGATTGGTTGATCAAGGTGAGATATGAGTCACTTAGTCCTGACACTTAGGAATGCAATCCAGATGTCCAACTCGCACTCCCTAGACAGATAGGCACCAATGGATGACCATTGATCATGATAGCCAGGCTTAGCTAAGTGCATCCCCCTTTGGGAGCTGTCCTTGGACCTTAAATCACCTTGCATGAATGGTTTCTCTGTGGCTGCACCACAGAGATGAACAGAGAAATGAGGCCTAATTTGGGAAAGCTCAGAAACACTTAATTCTGCCTTATTATTAAGCCTCGCCGCTACACCCTACCTGGGGTGTCCACTGAGCATTTCCGCGAACTCTATCTGAAGTTCTCTGGGCATGGGATTTTGACATGTTCCCCAAACCAAAAGGAATGAGTGGGAAACAATCAAGACCACGGATAGAAGTACTTGCATTTGAATGAGTTTCAAGCATGTTTGGGTATCCGTGTGATCTGAGTGACTCATTTTTGGAATATAACTGTCGCGTGGTGAACCGCGACATCCAGGCACCCCGGAGTTTCTGAAAAAAAAAATTCTGCGATTTTCATGAAACCACTTTTCTTCAACTTGAATTGGGCTAAAAATCCATCCCTGAAAATAAAAATTCTCTAAGTAGTGTGTAAATGCTGATCCTTACCCTACCTGGGGTGTCCACGAAGCATTTCCGCGAACTCTATCTGAAGTTCTCTGGGCATGGGATTTTGACATGTTCCCCAAACCAAAAGGAATGAGTGGGAAACAATCAAGAAAACGGATAGAAGCACTTGCATTTGAATGAGTTTCAAGCATGGTTGGGTACTCGTGTGATCTGAGTGACTCAGTTTTGGAATACAACTGTCGCGTGGTGAATCGCGACATCCAGGCACCCTGGAGTTTCTGAAAAAAAATTTTCTGCGATTTTCACGAAACCACTTTTCTTCAACTTGAATTGGGCTAAAAATCCATCCCTGAAAATAAAAATTCTCTGAGTAGTGTGTAAATGCTGATCCTTACCCTACCTGGGGTGTCCACTGAGCATTTCCGCGAACTCTATCTGAAGTTCTCTGGGCATGGGATTTTGACATGTTCCCCAAACCAAAAGGAATGAGTGGGAAACAATCAAGAAAACGGATAGAAGCACTTGCATTTGAATGAGTTTCAAGCATGCTTGGGTACTCGTGTGATCTGAGTGACTCAGTTTTGGAATACAACTGTCGCGTGGTGAATCGCGACATCCAGGCACCCTGGAGTTTCTGAAAAAAAAATTTCTGCGATTTTCACGAAACCACTTTTCTTCAACTTGAATTGGGCTAAAAATCCATCCCTGAAAGTAAAAATTCACTGAGTAGTGTGTAAATGCTGATCCTTACCCTACCTGGGGTGTCCACTGAGCATTTCCGCGAACTCTATCTGAAGTTCTCTGGGCATGGGATTTTGACATGTTCCCCAAACCAAAAGGAATGAGTGGGAAACAATCAAGACCACGGATAGAAGTACTTGCATTTGAATGAGTTTCAAGCATGCTTTGGTATTCGTGTGATCTGAGTGACTCAGTTTTGGAATATAACTGTCGCGTGGTGAACCGCGACATCCAGGCACCCCGGAGTTTCTGAAAAAAAAATTTCTGCGATTTTCACGAAACCACTTTTCTTCAACTTGAATTGGGCTAAAAATCCATCCCTGAAAATAAAAATTCTCTGAGTAGTGTGTAAATGCTGATCCTTACCATACCTGGGGTGTCCACTTAGCATTTCCGCGAACTGTATCTGAAGTTCTCTGGGAATGGGATTTTGACATGTTCCCCAAACCAAAAGGAATGAGTGGGAAACAATCAAGACCACGGATAGAAGCACTTGCATTTGAATGAGTTTCAAGCATGCTTGGGTACTCGTGTGATCTGAGTGACTCAGTTTTGGAATATAACTGTCGCGTGGTGAACCGGGACATCCAGGCACCCCGGAGTTTCTGAAAAAAAAAATTCTGCGATTTTCACGAAACCACTTTTCTTCAACTTGAATTGGGCTAAAAATCCATCCCTGAAAATAAAAATTCTCTGAGTAGTGTTTAAATGCTTTACTTACCCTACCTGGGGTGTCCACTGAGCATTTCCGCGAACTCTATCTGAAGTTCTCTGGGCATGGGATTTTGACATGTTCCCCAAACCAAAAGGAATGAGTGGGAAACAATCAAGACCACGGATAGAAGCACTTGTATTTGAATGAGTTTCAAGCATGTTTGGGTATCCGTGTGATCTGAGTGACTCATTTTTGGAATATAACTGTCGCGTGGTGAACCGCGACATCCAGGCACCCCGGAGTTTCTGAAAAAAAAAATTCTGTGATTTTCATGAAACCACTTTTCTTCAACTTGAATTGGGCTAAAAATCCATCCCTGAAAATAAAAATTCTCTAAGTAGTGTGTAAATGCTGATCCTTACCCTACCTGGGGTGTCCACGAAGTATTTCCGCGAACTCTATCTGAAGTTCTCTGGGCATGGGATTTTGACATGTTCCCCAAACCAAAAGGAATGAGTGGGAAACAATCAAGAAAACGGATAGAAGTACTTGCATTTGAATGATTTTCAAGCATGCTTGGGTACTCGTGTGATCTGAGTGACTCAGTTTTGGAATATAACTGTCGCGTGGTGAACCGTGACATCCAGGCACCCCGGAGTTTCTGAAAAAAAAATTTCTGCGATTTTCACTTAACCACTTTTCTTCAACTTGAATTGGGCTAAAAATCCATCCCTGAAAATAAAAAATCTCTGAGTAGTGTGTAAATGCTGATCCTTACCCTACCTGGGGTGTCCACTGAGCATTTCCGCGAACTCTATCTGAAGTTCTCTGGGAATGGGATTTTGACATATTCCCCAAACCAAAAGGAATGAGTGGGAAACAATCAAGACCACGGATAGAAGCACTTGCATTTGAATGAGTTTCAAGCATGCTTGGGTACTCGTGTGATCTGAGTGACTCAGTTTTGGAATATAACTGTCGCGTGGTGAACCGCGACATCCAGGCACCCCGGAGTTTCTGGAAAAAAAATTTCTGCGATTTTCACGAAACCACTTTTCTTCAACTTGAATTGGGCTAAAAATCCATCCCTGAAAATAAAAATTCTCTGAGTAGTGTGTAAATGCTAATTCTTACCATACCTGGGGTGTCCACTGAGCATTTCCGCGAACTCTATCTGAAGTTCTCTGGGCATGGGATTTTGACATGTTCCCCAAACCAAAAGGAATGAGTGGGAAACAATCAAGACCACGGATAGAAGTACTTGCATTTGAATGAGTTTCAAGCATGCTTGGGTATTCGTGTGATCTGAGTGACTCAGTTTTGGAATATAACTCTCGCGTGGTGAACCGTGACATCCAGGCACCCCGGAGTTTCTGAAAAAAAAAATTTCTGCGATTTTCATGAAACCACTTTTCTTCAACTTGAATTGGGCTAAAAATCCATCCCTGAAAATAAAAATTCTCTGAGTAGTGTGTAAATGCTGATCCTTACCCTACCTGGGGTGTCCACTGAGCATTTCCGCGAACTGTATCTGAAGTTCTCTGTTCATGGGATTTTGACATGTTTCCCAAACCAAAAGGAATGAGTGGGAAACAATGAAGACCACGGATAGAAGCACTTGCATTTGAATGAGTTTCAAGCATGCTTGGGTACTCGTGTGATCTGAGTGACTCAGTTTTGGAATATAACTGTCGCGTGGTGAACGGCGACATCCAGGCACCCCGGAGTTTCTGAAAAAAAAATTTCTGCGATTTTCACGAAACCACTTTTCTTCAACTTGAATTGGGCTAAAAATCCATCCCTGAAAATAAAAATTCTCTGAGTAGTGTGTAAATGCTAATCCTTACCATACCTGGGGTGTCCACTGAGCATTTCCGCGAACTCTATCTGAAGTTCTCTGGGCATGGGATTTTGACATGTTCCCCAAACCAAAAGGAATGAGTGGGAAACAATCAAGACCACGGATAGAAGTACTTGCATTTGAATGAGTTTCAAGCATGCTTGGGTATTCGTGTGATCTGAGTGACTCAGTTTTGGAATATAACTCTCGCGTGGTGAACCGTGACATCCAGGCACCCCGGAGTTTCTGAAAAAAAAAATTTCTGCGATTTTCATGAAACCACTTTTCTTCAACTTGAATTGGGCTAAAAATCCATCCCTGAAAATAAAAATTCTCTGAGTAGTGTGTAAATGCTGATCCTTACCCTACCTGGGGTGTCCACTGAGCATTTCCGCGAACTGTATCTGAAGTTCTCTGTTCATGGGATTTTGACATGTTTCCCAAACCAAAAGGAATGAGTGGGAAACAATGAAGACCACGGATAGAAGCACTTGCATTTGAATGAGTTTCAAGCATGCTTGGGTACTCGTGTGATCTGAGTGACTCAGTTTTGGAATATAACTGTCGCGTGGTGAACCGCGACATCCAGGCACCCCGGAGTTTCTGAAAAAAAAATTTCTGCGATTTTCACGAAACCACTTTTCTTCAACTTGAATTGGGCTAAAAATCCATCCCTGAAAATAAAAATTCTCTGAGTAGTGTGTAAATGCTAATCCTTACCATACCTGGGGTGTCCACTGAGCATTTCCGCGAACTCTATCTGAAGTTCTCTGGGCATGGGATTTTGACATGTTCCCCAAACCAAAAGGAATGAGTGGGAAACAATCAAGACCACGAATAGAAGTACTTGCATTTGAATGAGTTTCAAGCATGCTTGGGTATTCGTGTGATCTGAGTGACTCAGTTTTGGAATATAACTCTCGCGTGGTGAACCGTGACATCCAGGCACCCCGGAGTTTCTGAAAAAAAAAATTCTGCGATTTTCACGAAACCACTTTTCTTCAACTTGAATTGGGCTAAAAATCCATCCCTGAAAATAAAAATTCTCTGAGTAGTGTGTAAATGCTGATCCTTACCCTACCTGGGGTGTCCACTGAGCATTTCCGCGAACTCTATCTGAAGTTCTCTGGGCATGGGATTTTGACATGTTCCCCAAACCAAAAGGAATGAGTGGGAAACAATCAAGACCACGGATAGAAGTACTTGCATTTGAATGAGTTTCAAGCATGCTTTGGTATTCGTGTGATCTGAGTGACTCAGTTTTGGAATATAACTGTCGCGTGGTGAACCGTGACATCCAGGCACCCCGGAGTTTCTGAAAAAAAAATTTCTGCGATTTTCACTTAACCACTTTTCTTCAACTTGAATTGGGCTAAAAATCCATCCCTGAAAATAAAAATTCTCTGAGTAGTGTGTAAATGCTGATCCTTACCCTACCTGGGGTGTCCACTGAGCATTTCCGCGAACTCTATCTGAAGTTCTCTGGGAATGGGATTTTGACATATTCCCCAAACCAAAAGGAATGAGTGGGAAACAATCAAGACCACGGATAGAAGCACTTGCATTTGAATGAGTTTCAAGCATGCTTGGGTACTCGTGTGATCTGAGTGACTCAGTTTTGGAATATAACTGTCGCGTGGTGAACCGCGACATCCAGGCACCCCGGAGTTTCTGAAAAAAAAATTTCTGCCATTTTCACGAAACCACTTTTCTTCAACTTGAATTGGGCTAAAAATCCATCCCTGAAAATAAAAATTCTCTAAGTAGTGTGTAAATGCTGATCCTTACCCTACCTGAGGTGTCCACTGAGCATTTCCGCGAACTGTATCTGAAGTTCTCTGGGCATGGGATTTTGACATGTTTCCCAAACCAAAAGGAATGAGTGGGAAACAATCAAGACCACGGATAGAAGCACTTGTATTTGAATGAGTTTCAAGCATGTTTGGGTATCCGTGTGATCTGAGTGACTCATTTTTGGAATATAACTGTCGCGAGGTGAACCGCGACATCCAGGCACCCCGGAGTTTCTGAAAAAAAAAATTCTGCGATTTTCACGAAACCACTTTTCTTCAACTTGAATTGGGCTAAAAATCCATCCCTGAAAATAAAAATTCTCTAAGTAGTGTGTAAAAGCTGATCCTTACCCTACCTGGGGTGTCCACGAAGCATTTCCGTGAACTCTATCTGAAGTTCTCTGGGCATGGGATTTTGACATGTTCCCCAAACCAAAAGGAATTAGTGGGAAACAGTCAAGAAAACGGATAGAAGCACTTGCATTTGAATGAGTTTCAAGCATGGTTGGGTACTCGTGTGATCTGAGTGACTCAGTTTTGGAATACAACTGTCGCGTGGTGAATCGCGACATCCAGGCACCCTGGAGTTTCTGAAAAAAAATTTTCTGCGATTTTCACGAAACCACTTTTCTTCAACTTGAATTGGGCTAAAAATCCATCCCTGAAAATAAAAATTCTCTGAGTAGTGTGTAAATGCTGATCCTTACCCTACCTGGGGTGTCCACTGAGCATTTCCGCGAACTCTATCTGAAGTTCTCTGGGCATGGGATTTTGACATGTTCCCCAAACCAAAAGGAATGAGTGGGAAACAATCAAGAAAACGGATAGAAGCACTTGCATTTGAATGAGTTTCAAGCATGGTTGGGTACTCGTGTGATCTGAGTGACTCAGTTTTGGAATACAACTGTCGCGTGGTGAATCGCGACATCCAGGCACCCTGGAGTTTCTGAAAAAAAATTTTCTGCGATTTTCACGAAACCACTTTTCTTCAACTTGAATTGGGCTAAAAATCCATCCCTGAAAATAAAAATTCTCTGAGTAGTGTGTAAATGCTGATCCTTACCCTACCTGGGGTGTCCACTGAGCATTTCCGCGAACTCTATCTGAAGTTCTCTGGGCATGGGATTTTGACATGTTCCCCAAACCAAAAGGAATGAGTGGGAAACAATCAAGAAAACGGATAGAAGCACTTGCATTTGAATGAGTTTCAAGCATGCTTGGGTACTCGTGTGATCTGAGTGACTCAGTTTTGGAATACAACTGTCGCGTGGTGAATCGCGACATCCAGGCACCCTGGAGTTTCTGAAAAAAAAATTTCTGCGATTTTCACGAAACCACTTTTCTTCAACTTGAATTGGGCTAAAAATCCATCCCTGAAAGTAAAAATTCTCTGAGTAGTGTGTAAATGCTGATCCTTACCCTACCTGGGGTGTCCACTGAGCATTTCCGCGAACTCTATCTGAAGTTCTCTGGGCATGGGATTTTGACATGTTCCCCAAACCAAAAGGAATGAGTGGGAAACAATCAAGACCACGGATAGAAGTACTTGCATTTGAATGAGTTTCAAGCATGCTTTGGTATTCGTGTGATCTGAGTGACTCAGTTTTGGAATATAACTGTCGCGTGGTGAACCGCGACATCCAGGCACCCCGGAGTTTCTGAAAAAAAAATTTCTGCGATTTTCACGAAACCACTTTTCTTCAACTTGAATTGGGCTAAAAATCCATCCCTGAAAATAAAAATTCTCTGAGTAGTGTGTAAATGCTGATCCTTACCATACCTGGGGTGTCCACTTAGCATTTCCGCGAACTGTATCTGAAGTTCTCTGGGAATGGGATTTTGACATGTTCCCCAAACCAAAAGGAATGAGTGGGAAACAATCAAGACCACGGATAGAAGCACTTGCATTTGAATGAGTTTCAAGCATGCTTGGGTACTCGTGTGATCTGAGTGACTCAGTTTTGGAATATAACTGTCGCGTGGTGAACCGGGACATCCAGGCACCCCGGAGTTTCTGAAAAAAAAAATTCTGCGATTTTCACGAAACCACTTTTCTTCAACTTGAATTGGGCTAAAAATCCATCCCTGAAAATAAAAATTCTCTGAGTAGTGTTTAAATGCTTTACTTACCCTACCTGGGGTGTCCACTGAGTATTTCCGCGAACTCTATCTGAAGTTCTCTGGGCATGGGATTTTGACATGTTCCCCAAACCAAAAGGAATGAGTGGGAAACAATCAAGACCACGGATAGAAGCACTTGTATTTGAATGAGTTTCAAGCATGTTTGGGTATCCGTGTGATCTGAGTGACTCATTTTTGGAATATAACTGTCGCGTGGTGAACCGCGACATCCAGGCACCCCGGAGTTTCTGAAAAAAAAAATTCTGTGATTTTCATGAAACCACTTTTCTTCAACTTGAATTGGGCTAAAAATCCATCCCTGAAAATAAAAATTCTCTAAGTAGTGTGTAAATGCTGATCCTTACCCTACCTGGGGTGTCCACGAAGTATTTCCGCGAACTCTATCTGAAGTTCTCTGGGCATGGGATTTTGACATGTTCCCCAAACCAAAAGGAATGAGTGGGAAACAATCAAGAAAACGGATAGAAGTACTTGCATTTGAATGAGTTTCAAGCATGCTTGGGTACTCGTGTGATCTGAGTGACTCAGTTTTGGAATATAACTGTCGCGTGGTGAACCGTGACATCCAGGCACTCCGGAGTTTCTGAAAAAAAAATTTCTGCGATTTTCACTTAACCACTTTTCTTCAACTTGAATTGGGCTAAAAATCCATCCCTGAAAATAAAAATTCTCTGAGTAGTGTGTAAATGCTGATCCTTACCCTACCTGGGGTGTCCACTGAGCATTTCCGCGAACTCTATCTGAAGTTCTCTGGGAATGGGATTTTGACATATTCCCCAAACCAAAAGGAATGAGTGGGAAACAATCAAGACCACGGATAGAAGCACTTGCATTTGAATGAGTTTCAAGCATGCTTGGGTACTCGTGTGATCTGAGTGACTCAGTTTTGGAATATAACTGTCGCGTGGTGAACCGCGACATCCAGGCACCCCGGAGTTTCTGAAAAAAAAATTTCTGCGATTTTCACGAAACCACTTTTCTTCAACTTGAATTGGGCTAAAAATCCATCCCTGAAAATAAAAATTCTCTGAGTAGTGTGTAAATGCTAATTCTTACCATACCTGGGGTGTCCACTGAGCATTTCCGCGAACTCTATCTGAAGTTCTCTGGGCATGGGATTTTGACATGTTCCCCAAACCAAAAGGAATGAGTGGGAAACAATCAAGACCACGGATAGAAGTACTTGCATTTGAATGAGTTTCAAGCATGCTTGGGTATTCGTGTGATCTGAGTGACTCAGTTTTGGAATATAACTCTCGCGTGGTGAACCGTGACATCCAGGCACCCCGGAGTTTCTGAAAAAAAAAATTTCTGCGATTTTCATGAAACCACTTTTCTTCAACTTGAATTGGGCTAAAAATCCATCCCTGAAAATAAAAATTCTCTGAGTAGTGTGTAAATGCTGATCCTTACCCTACCTGGGGTGTCCACTGAGCATTTCCGCGAACTGTATCTGAAGTTCTCTGTTCATGGGATTTTGACATGTTTCCCAAACCAAAAGGAATGAGTGGGAAACAATGAAGACCACGGATAGAAGCACTTGCATTTGAATGAGTTTCAAGCATGCTTGGGTACTCGTGTGATCTGAGTGACTCAGTTTTGGAATATAACTGTCGCGTGGTGAACGGCGACATCCAGGCACCCCGGAGTTTCTGAAAAAAAAATTTCTGCGATTTTCACGAAACCACTTTTCTTCAACTTGAATTGGGCTAAAAATCCATCCCTGAAAATAAAAATTCTCTGAGTAGTGTGTAAATGCTAATCCTTACCATACCTGGGGTGTCCACTGAGCATTTCCGCGAACTCTATCTGAAGTTCTCTGGGCATGGGATTTTGACATGTTCCCCAAACCAAAAGGAATGAGTGGGAAACAATCAAGACCACGGATAGAAGTACTTGCATTTGAATGAGTTTCAAGCATGCTTGGGTATTCGTGTGATCTGAGTGACTCAGTTTTGGAATATAACTCTCGCGTGGTGAACCGTGACATCCAGGCACCCCGGAGTTTCTGAAAAAAAAAATTCTGCGATTTTCACGAAACCACTTTTCTTCAACTTGAATTGGGCTAAAAATCCATCCCTGAAAATAAAAATTCTCTGAGTAGTGTGTAAATGCTGATCCTTACCCTACCTGGGGTGTCCACTGAGCATTTCCGCGAACTCTATCTGAAGTTCTCTGGGAATGGGATTTTGACATATTCCCCAAACCAAAAGGAATGAGTGGGAAACAATCAAGACCACGGATAGAAGCACTTGCATTTGAATGAGTTTCAAGCATGCTTGGGTACTCGTGTGATCTGAGTGACTCAGTTTTGGAATATAACTGTCGCGTGGTGAACCGCGACATCCAGGCACCCCGGAGTTTCTGAAAAAAAAATTTCTGCGATTTTCACGAAACCACTTTTCTTCAACTTGAATTGGGCTAAAAATCCATCCCTGAAAATAAAAATTCTCTGAGTAGTGTGTAAATGCTAATTCTTACCATACCTGGGGTGTCCACTGAGCATTTCCGCGAACTCTATCTGAAGTTCTCTGGGCATGGGATTTTGACATGTTCCCCAAACCAAAAGGAATGAGTGGGAAACAATCAAGACCACGGATAGAAGTACTTGCATTTGAATGAGTTTCAAGCATGCTTTGGTATTCGTGTGATCTGAGTGACTCAGTTTTGGAATATAACTCTCGCGTGGTGAACCGTGACATCCAGGCACCCCGGAGTTTCTGAAAAAAAAAATTTCTGCGATTTTCATGAAACCACTTTTCTTCAACTTGAATTGGGCTAAAAATCCATCCCTGAAAATAAAAATTCTCTGAGTAGTGTGTAAATGCTGATCCTTACCCTACCTGGGGTGTCCACTGAGCATTTCCGCGAACTGTATCTGAAGTTCTCTGTTCATGGGATTTTGACATGTTTCCCAAACCAAAAGGAATGAGTGGGAAACAATGAAGACCACGGATAGAAGCACTTGCATTTGAATGAGTTTCAAGCATGCTTGGGTACTCGTGTGATCTGAGTGACTCAGTTTTGGAATATAACTGTCGCGTGGTGAACCGCGACATCCAGGCACCCCGGAGTTTCTGAAAAAAAAATTTCTGCGATTTTCACGAAACCACTTTTCTTCAACTTGAATTGGGCTAAAAATCCATCCCTGAAAATAAAAATTCTCTGAGTAGTGTGTAAATGCTAATCCTTACCATACCTGGGGTGTCCACTGAGCATTTCCGCGAACTCTATCTGAAGTTCTCTGGGCATGGGATTTTGACATGTTCCCCAAACCAAAAGGAATGAGTGGGAAACAATCAAGACCACGGATAGAAGTACTTGCATTTGAATGAGTTTCAAGCATGCTTGGGTATTCGTGTGATCTGAGTGACTCAGTTTTGGAATATAACTCTCGCGTGGTGAACCGTGACATCCAGGCACCCCGGAGTTTCTGAAAAAAAAAATTCTGCGATTTTCACGAAACCACTTTTCTTCAACTTGAATTGGGCTAAAAATCCATCCCTGAAAATAAAAATTCTCTGAGTAGTGTGTAAATGCTGATCCTTACCCTACCTGGGGTGTCCACTGAGCATTTCCGCGAACTCTATCTGAAGTTCTCTGGGCATGGGATTTTGACATGTTCCCCAAACCAAAAGGAATGAGTGGGAAACAATCAAGACCACGGATAGAAGTACTTGCATTTGAATGAGTTTCAAGCATGCTTTGGTATTCGTGTGATCTGAGTGACTCAGTTTTGGAATATAACTGTCGCGTGGTGAACCGTGACATCCAGGCACCCCGGAGTTTCTGAAAAAAAAATTTCTGCGATTTTCACTTAACCACTTTTCTTCAACTTGAATTGGGCTAAAAATCCATCCCTGAAAATAAAAATTCTCTGAGTAGTGTGTAAATGCTGATCCTTACCCTACCTGGGGTGTCCACTGAGCATTTCCGCGAACTCTATCTGAAGTTCTCTGGGAATGGGATTTTGACATATTCCCCAAACCAAAAGGAATGAGTGGGAAACAATCAAGACCACGGATAGAAGCACTTGCATTTGAATGAGTTTCAAGCATGCTTGGGTACTCGTGTGATCTGAGTGACTCAGTTTTGGAATATAACTGTCGCGTGGTGAACCGCGACATCCAGGCACCCCGGAGTTTCTGAAAAAAAAATTTCTGCCATTTTCACGAAACCACTTTTCTTCAACTTGAATTGGGCTAAAAATCCATCCCTGAAAATAAAAATTCTCTAAGTAGTGTGTAAATGCTGATCCTTACCCTACCTGAGGTGTCCACTGAGCATTTCCGCGAACTGTATCTGAAGTTCTCTGGGCATGGGATTTTGACATGTTTCCCAAACCAAAAGGAATGAGTGGGAAACAATCAAGACCACGGATAGAAGCACTTGTATTTGAATGAGTTTCAAGCATGTTTGGGTATCCGTGTGATCTGAGTGACTCATTTTTGGAATATAACTGTCGCGTGGTGAACCGCGACATCCAGGCACCCCGGAGTTTCTGAAAAAAAAAATTCTGCGATTTTCATGAAACCACTTTTCTTCAACTTGAATTGGGCTAAAAATCCATCCCTGAAAATAAAAATTCTCTAAGTAGTGTGTAAAAGCTGATCCTTACCCTACCTGGGGTGTCCACGAAGCATTTCCGTGAACTCTATCTGAAGTTCTCTGGGCATGGGATTTTGACATGTTCCCCAAACCAAAAGGAATTAGTGGGAAACAGTCAAGAAAACGGATAGAAGCACTTGCATTTGAATGAGTTTCAAGCATGGTTGGGTACTCGTGTGATCTGAGTGACTCAGTTTTGGAATACAACTGTCGCGTGGTGAATCGCGACATCCAGGCACCCTGGAGTTTCTGAAAAAAAATTTTCTGCGATTTTCACGAAACCACTTTTCTTCAACTTGAATTGGGCTAAAAATCCATCCCTGAAAATAAAAATTCTCTGAGTAGTGTGTAAATGCTGATCCTTACCCTACCTGGGGTGTCCACTGAGCATTTCCGCGAACTCTATCTGAAGTTCTCTGGGCATGGGATTTTGACATGTTCCCCAAACCAAAAGGAATGAGTGGGAAACAATCAAGACCACGGATAGAAGTACTTGCATTTGAATGAGTTTCAAGCATGCTTGGGTATTCGTGTGATCTGAGTGACTCAGTTTTGGAATATAACTCTCGCGTGGTGAACCGTGACATCCAGGCACCCCGGAGTTTCTGAAAAAAAAAATTTCTGCGATTTTCACGAAACCACTTTTCTTCAACTTGAATTGGGCTAAAAATCCATCCCTGAAAATAAAAATTCTCTGAGTAGTGTGTAAATGCTGATCCTTACCCTACCTGGGGTGTCCACTGAGCATTTCCGCGAACTCTATCTGAAGTTCTCTGGGCATGGGATTTTGACATGTTTCCCAAACCAAAAGGAATGAGTGGGAAACAATGAAGACCACGGATAGAAGCACTTGCATTTGAATGAGTTTCAAGCATGCTTGGGTACTCGTGTGATCTGAGTGACTCAGTTTTGGAATATAACTGTCGCGTGGTGAACCGCGACATCCAGGCACCCCGGAGTTTCTGAAAAAAAAATTTCTGCGATTCTCACGAAACCACTTTTCTTCAACTTGAATTGGGCTAAAAATCCATCCCTGAAAATAAAAATTCTCTGAGTAGTGTGTAAATGCTAATCCTTACCATACCTGGGGTGTCCACTGAGCATTTCCGCGAACTCTATCTGAAGTTCTCTGGGCATGGGATTTTGACATGTTCCCCAAACCAAAAGGAATGAGTGGGAAACAATCAAGACCACGGATAGAAGTACTTGCATTTGAATGAGTTTCAAGCATGCTTGGGTATTCGTGTGATCTGAGTGACTCAGTTTTGGAATATAACTCTCGCGTGGTGAACCGTGACATCCAGGCACCCCGGAGTTTCTGAAAAAAAAATTTCTGCGATTTTCACGAAACCACTTTTCTTCAACTTGAATTGGGCTAAAAATCCATCCCTGAAAATAAAAATTCTCTGAGTAGTGTGTAAATGCTGATCCTTACCCTACCTGGGGTGTCCACTGAGCATTTCCGCGAACTGTATCTGAAGTTCTCTGGGCATGGGATTTTGACATGTTTCCCAAACCAAAAGGAATGAGTGGGAAACAATGAAGACCACGGATAGAAGCTCTTGCATTTGAATGAGTTTCAAGCATGCTTGGGTACTCGTGTGATCTGAGTGACTCAGTTTTGGAATATAACTGTCGCGTGGTGAACCGCGACATCCAGGCACCCCGGAGTTTCTGAAAAAAAAATTTCTGCGATTCTCACGAAACCACTTTTCTTCAACTTGAATTGGGCTAAAAATCCATCCCTGAAAATAAAAATTCTCTGAGTAGTGTGTAAATGCTAATCCTTACCATACCTGGGGTGTCCACTGAGCATTTCCGCGAACTCTATCTGAAGTTCTCTGGGCATGGGATTTTGACATGTTCCCCAAACCAAAAGGAATGAGTGGGAAACAATCAAGACCACGGATAGAAGTACTTGCATTTGAATGAGTTTCAAGCATGCTTGGGTATCCGTGTGATGTGAGTGACTCATTTTTGGAATATAACTGTCGCGTGGTGAACCGCGACATCCAGGCACCCCGGAGTTTCTGAAAAAAAAAATTCTGCGATTTTCATGAAACCACTTTTCTTCAACTTGAATTGGGCTAAAAATCCATCCCTGAAAGTAAAAATTCTCTGAGTAGTGTGTAAATGCTGATCCTTACCCTACCTGGGGTGTCCACTGAGCATTTCCGCGAACTCTATCTGAAGTTCTCTGGGCATGGGATTTTGACATGTTCCCCAAACCAAAAGGAATGAGTGGGAAACAATCAAGACCACGGATAGAAGTACTTGCATTTGAATGAGTTTCAAGCATGCTTTGGTATTCATGTGATCTGAGTGACTCAGTTTTGGAATATAACTGTCGCGTGGTGAACCGCGACATCCAGGCACCCCGGAGTTTCTGAAAAAAAAATTTCTGCGATTTTCACGAAACCACTTTTCTTCAACTTGAATTGGGCTAAAAATCCATCCCTGAAAATAAAAATTCTCTGAGTAGTGTGTAAATGCTGATCCTTACCATACCTGGGGTGTCCACTTAGCATTTCCGCGAACTGTATCTGAAGTTCTCTGGGAATGGGATTTTGACATGTTCCCCAAACCAAAAGGAATGAGTGGGAAACAATCAAGACCACGGATAGAAGCACTTGCATTTGAATGAGTTTCAAGCATGCTTGGGTACTCGTGTGATCTGAGTGACTCAGTTTTGGAATATAACTGTCGCGTGGTGAACCGGGACATCCAGGCACCCCGGAGTTTCTGAAAAAAAAAATTCTGCGATTTTCACGAAACCACTTTTCTTCAACTTGAATTGGGCTAAAAATCCATCCCTGAAATTAAAAATTCTCTGAGTAGTGTTTAAATGCTTTACTTACCCTACCTGGGGTGTCCACTGAGCATTTCCGCGAACTCTATCTGAAGTTCTCTGGGCATGGGATTTTGACATGTTCCCCAAACCAAAAGGAATGAGTGGGAAACAATCAAGACCACGGATAGAAGCACTTGTATTTGAATGAGTTTCAAGCATGTTTGGGTATCCGTGTGATCTGAGTGACTCATTTTTGGAATATAACTGTCGCGTGGTGAACCGCGACATCCAGGCACCCCGGAGTTTCTGAAAAAAAAAATTCTGCGATTTTCATGAAACCACTTTTCTTCAACTTGAATTGGGCTAAAAATCCATCCCTGAAAAAAAAATTCTCTAAGTAGTGTGTAAATGCTGATCCTTACCCTACCTGGGGTGTCCACGAAGCATTTCCGCGAACTCTATCTGAAGTTCTCTGGGCATGGGATTTTGACATGTTCCCCAAACCAAAAGGAATGAGTGGGAAACAATCAAGAAAACGGATAGAAGCACTTGCATTTGAATGAGTTTCAAGCATGGTTGGGTACTCGTGTGATCTGAGTGACTCAGTTTTGGAATACAACTGTCGCGTGGTGAATCGCGACATCCAGGCACCCTGGAGTTTCTGAAAAAAAATTTTCTGCGATTTTCACGAAACCACTTTTCTTCAACTTGAATTGGGCTAAAAATCCATCCCTGAAAATAAAAATTCTCTGAGTAGTGTGTAAATGCTGATCCTTACCCTACCTGGGGTGTCCACTGAGCATTTCCGCGAACTGTATCTGAAGTTCTCTAGGCATGGGATTTTGACATGTTCCCCAAACCAAAAGGAATGAGTGGGAAACAATCAAGACCACCGATAGAAGCACTTGCATTTGAATGAGTTTCAAGCATGCTTGGGTATTCGTGTGATCTGAGTGACTCAGTTTTGGAATATAACTCTCGCGTGGTGAACCGTGACATCCAGGCACCCCGGAGTTTCTGAAAAAAAAAATTTCTGCGATTTTCACGAAACCACTTTTCTTCAACTTGAATTGGGCTAAAAATCCATCCCTGAAAATAAAAATTCTCTGAGTAGTGTGTAAATGCTGATCCTTACCCTACCTGGGGTGTCCACTGAGCATTTCCGCGAACTGTATCTGAAGTTCTCTGGGCATGGGATTTTGACATGTTTCCCAAACCAAAAGGAATGAGTGTGAAACAATGAAGACCACGGATAGAAGCACTTGCATTTGAATGAGTTTCAAGCATGCTTGGGTACTCATGTGATCTGAGTGACTCAGTTTTGGAATATAACTGTCGCGTGGTGAACCGCGACATCCAGGCACCCCGGAGTTTCTGAAAAAAAAAATTCTGCGATTTTCACGAAACCACTTTTCTTCAACTTGAATTGGGCTAAAAATCCATCCCTGAAAATAAAAATTCTCTGAGTAGTGTGTAAATGCTGATCCTTACCCTACCTGGGGTGTCCACTGAGCATTTCCGCGAACTCTATCTGAAGTTCTCTGGGCATGGGATTTTGACATGTTCCCCAAACCAAAAGGAATGAGTGGGAAACAATCAAGAAAACTGATAGAAGCACTTGCATTTGAATGAGTTTCAAGCATGCTTGGGTACTCGTGTGATCTGAGTGACTCAGTTTTGGAATACAACTGTCGCGTGGTGAATCGCGACATCCAGGCACCCTGGAGTTTCTGAAAAAAAAATGTCTGCGATTTTCACGAAACCACTTTTCTTCAACTTGAATTGGGCTAAAAATCCATCCCTGAAAGTAAAAATTCTCTGAGTAGTGTGTAAATGCTGATCCTTACCCTACCTGGGGTGTCCACTGAGCATTTCCGCGAACTCTATCTGAAGTTCTCTGGGAATGGGATTTTGACATATTCCCCAAACCAAAAGGAATGAGTGGGAAACAATCAAGACCACGGATAGAAGCACTTGCATTTGAGTGAGTTTCAAGCATGCTTGGGTACTCGTGTGATCTGAGTGACTCAGTTTTGGAATATAACTGTCGCGTGGTGAACCGCGACATCCAGGCACCCCGGAGTTTCTGAAAAAAAAATTTCTGCGATTTTCACGAAACCACTTTTCTTCAACTTGAATTGGGCTAAAAATCCATCCCTGAAAATAAAAATTCTCTGAGTAGTGTGTAAATGCTGATCCTTACCATACCTGGGGTGTCCACTTAGCATATCCGCGAACTGTATCTGAAGTTCTCTGGGAATGGGATTTTGACATGTTCCCCAAACCAAAAGGAATGAGTGGGAAACAATCAAGACCACGGATAGAAGCACTTGCATTTGAATGAGTTTCAAGCATGCTTGGGTACTCGTGTGATCTGAGTGACTCAGTTTTGGAATATAACTGTCGCGTGGTGAACCGGGACATCCAGGCACCCCGGAGTTTCTGAAAAAAAAAATTCTGCGATTTTCACGAAACCACTTTTCTTCA
Source organism: Lepisosteus platostomus (assembly GCF_059453375.1). Classification (NCBI taxonomy): domain Eukaryota; kingdom Metazoa; phylum Chordata; class Actinopteri; order Semionotiformes; family Lepisosteidae; genus Lepisosteus; species Lepisosteus platostomus. Next base: position 51,525,980 of record NC_142619.1, read on the forward strand.
ACTTGAATTGGGCAAAAATCCATCCCTGAAATTAAAAATTCTCTGAGTAGTGTTTAAATGCTTTACTTACCCAACCTGGGGTGTCCACTGAGCATTTCCGCGAACTCTATCTGAAGTTCTCTGGGCATGGGATTTTGACATGTTCCCCAAACCAAAAGGAATGAGTGGGAAACAATCAAGACCACGGATAGAAGCACTTGTATTTGAATGAGTTTCAAGCATGTTTGGGTATCCGTGTGATCTGAGTGACTCATTTTTGGAATATAACTGTCGCGTGGTGAACCGCGACATCCAGGCACCCCGGAGTTTCTGAAAAAAAAAATTCTGCGATTTTCATGAAACCACTTTTCTTCAACTTGAATTGGGCTAAAAATCCATCCCTGAAAATAAAAATTCTCTGAGTAGTGTTTAAATGCTTTACTTACCCAACCTGGGGTGTCCACTGAGCATTTCCGCGAACTCTATCTGAAGTTCTCTGGGCATGGGATTTTGACATGTTCCCCAAATCAAAAGGAATGAGTGGGAAACAATCAAGAAAACGGATAGAAGCACTTGCATTTGAATGAGTTTCAAGCATGGTTGGGTACTCGTGTGATCTGAGTGACTCAGTTTTGGAATACAACTGTCGCGTGGTGAATCGCGACATCCAGGCACCCTGGAGTTTCTGAAAAAAAATTTTCTGCGATTTTCACGAAACCACTTTTCTTCAACTTGAATTGGGCTAAAAATCCATCCCTGAAAATAAAAATTCTCTGAGTAGTGTGTAAATGCTGATCCTTACCCTACCTGGGGTGTCCACTGAGCATTTCCGCGAACTCTATCTGAAGTTCTCTGGGCATGGGATTTTGACATGTTCCCCAAACCAAAAGGAATGAGTGGGAAACAATCAAGAAAACGGATAGAAGCACTTGCATTTGAATGAGTTTCAAGCATGCTTGGGTACTCGTGTGATCTGAGTGACTCAGTTTTGGAATACAACTGTCGCGTGGTGAATCGCGACATCCAGGCACCCTGGAGTTTCTGAAAAAAAAATTTCTGCGATTTTCACGAAACCACTTTTCTTCAACTTGAATTGGGCTAAAAATCCATCCCTGAAAGTAAAAATTCTCTGAGTAGTGTGTAAATGCTGATCCTTACCCTACCTGGGGTGTCCACTGAGCATTTCCGCGAACTCTATCTGAAGTTCTCTGGGCATGGGATTTTGACATGTTCCCCAAACCAAAAGGAATGAGTGGGAAACAATCAAGACCACGTATAGCAGTACTTGCATTTGAATGAGTTTCAAGCATGCTTTGGTATTCGTGTGATCTGAGTGACTCAGTTTTGGAATATAACTGTCGCGTGGTGAACCGTGACATCCAGGCACCCCGGAGTTTCTGAAAAAAAAATTTCTGCGATTTTCACGAAACCACTTTTCTTCAACTTGAATTGGGCTAAAAATCCATCCCTGAAAATAAAAATTCTCTGAGTAGTGTGTAAATGCTGATCCTTACCCTACCTGGGGTGTCCACTGAGCATTTCCGCGAACTCTATCTGAAGTTCTCTGGGCATGGGATTTTGACATGTTCCCCAAACCAAAAGGAATGAGTGGGAAACAATCAAGACCACGGATAGAAGTACTTGCATTTGAATGAGTTTCAAGCATGCTTTGGTATTCGTGTGATCTGAGTGACTCAGTTTTGAAATATAACTGTCGCGTGGTGAACCGCGACATCCAGGCACCCCGGAGTTTCTGAAAAAAAAAATTTCTGCGATTTTCACGAAACCACTTTTCTTCAACTTGAATTGGGCTAAAAATCCATCCCTGAAAATAAAAATTCTCTGAGTAGTGTGTAAATGCTAATCCTTACCATACCTGGGGTGTCCACTGAGCATTTCCGCGAACTCTATCTGAAGTTCTCTGGGCATGGGATTTTGACATGTTCCCCAAACCAAAAGGAATGAGTGGGAAACAATCAAGACCACGGATAGAAGTACTTGCATTTGAATGAGTTTCAAGCATGCTTGGGTATTCGTGTGATCTGAGTGACTCAGTTTTGGAATATAACTCTCGCGTGGTGAACCGTGACATCCAGGCACCCCGGAGTTTCTGAAAAAAAAATTTCTGCGATTTTCACGAAACCACTTTTCTTCAACTTGAATTGGGCTAAAAATCCATCCCTGAAAATAAAAATTCTCTGAGTAGTGTGTAAATGCTGATCCTTACCCTACCTGGGGTGTCCACTGAGCATTTCCGCGAACTGTATCTGAAGTTCTCTGGGCATGGGATTTTGACATGTTTCCCAAACCAAAAGGAATGAGTGGGAAACAATGAAGACCACGGATAGAAGCACTTGCATTTGAATGAGTTTCAAGCATGCTTGGGTACTCGTGTGATCTGAGTGACTCAGTTTTGGAATATAACTGTCGCGTGGTGAACCGCGACATCCAGGCACCCCGGAGTTTCTGAAAAAAAAATTTCTGCGATTTTCACGAAACCACTTTTCTTCAACTTGAATTGGGCTAAAAATCCATCCCTGAAAATAAAAATTCTCTGAGTAGTGTGTAAATGCTAATCCTTACCATACCTGGGGTGTCCACTGAGCATTTCCGCGAACTCTATCTGAAGTTCTCTGGGCATGGGATTTTGACATGTTCCCCAAACCAAAAGGAATGAGTGGGAAACAATCAAGACCACGGATAGAAGTACTTGCATTTGAATGAGTTTCAAGCATGCTTGGGTATTCGTGTGATCTGAGTGACTCAGTTTTGGAATATAACTCTCGCGTGGTGAACCGCGACATCCAGGCACCCCGGAGTTTCTGAAAAAAAAAATTCTGCGATTTTCACGAAACCACTTTTCTTCAACTTGAATTGGGCTAAAAATCCATCCCTGAAAATAAAAATTCTCTGAGTAGTGTGTAAATGCTGATCCTTACCCTACCTGGGGTGTCCACTGAGCATTTCCGCGAACTGTATCTGAAGTTCTCTGGGCATGGGATTTTGACATGTTCCCCAAACCAAAAGGAATGAGTGGGAAACAATCAAGACCACGGATAGAAGTACTTGCATTTGAATGAGTTTCAAGCATGCTTGGGTATTCGTGTGATCTGAGTGACTCAGTTTTGGAATATAACTCTCGCGTGGTGAACCGCGACATCCAGGCACCCCGGAGTTTCTGAAAAAAAAAATTCTGCGATTTTCACGAAACCACTTTTCTTCAACTTGAATTGGGCTAAAAATCCATCCCTGAAAATAAAAATTCTCTGAGTAGTGTGTAAATGCTGATCCTTACCCTACCTGGGGTGTCCACTGAGCATTTCCGCGAACTGTATCTGAAGTTCTCTGGGCATGGGATTTTGACATGTTTCCCAAACCAAAAGGAATGAGTGGGAAACAATGAAGACCACGGATAGAAGCACTTGCATTTGAATGAGTTTCAAGCATGCTTGGGTATCCGTGTGATCTGAGTGACTCATTTTTGGAATATAACTGTCGCGTGGTGAACCGCGACATCCAGGCACCCCGGAGTTTCTGAAAAAAAAAATTCTGCGATTTTCATGAAACCACTTTTCTTCAACTTGAATTGGGCTAAAAATCCATCCCTGAAAATAAAAATTCTCTAAGTAGTGTGTAAATCCTGATCCTTACCCTACCTGGGGTGTCCACTGAGCATTTCCGCGAACTCTATCTGAAGTTCTCTGGGCATGGGATTTTGACATGTTCCCCAAACCAAAAGGAATGAGTGGGAAACAATCAAGACCACGGATAGAAGCACTTGCATTTGAATGAGTTTCAAGCATGCTTGGGTACTCGTGTGATCTGAGTAACTCAGTTTCGGAATATAACTGTCGCGTGGTGAACCGCGACATCCAGGCACCCCAGAGTTTCTGAAAAAATAATTTCTGCGATTTTCACGAAACCACTTTTCTTCAACTTGAATTGGGCTAAAAATCCATCCCTGAAAATAAAAATTCTCTGAGTAGTGTGTAAATGCTGATCCTTACCATACCTGGGGTGTCCACTGAGCATTTCCGCGAACTGTATCTGAAGTTCTCTGGGAATGGGATTTTGACATGTTCCCCAAACCAAAAGGAATGAGTGGGAAACAATCAAGACCACGGATAGAAGCACTTGCATTTGAATGAGTTTCAAGCATGCTTGGGTACTCGTGTGATCTGAGTGACTCAGTTTTGGAATATAACTGTCGCGTGGTGAACCGGGACATCCAGGCACCCCGGAGTTTCTGAAAAAAAAAATTCTGCGATTTTCACGAAACCACTTTTCTTCAACTTGAATTGGGCTAAAAATCCATCCCTGAAAATAAAAATTCTCTGAGTAGTGTTTAAATGCTTTACTTACCCTACCTGGGGTGTCCACTGAGCATTTCTGCGAACTCTATCTGAAGTTCTCTGGGCATGGGATTTTGACATGTTCCCCAAACCAAAAGGAATGAGTGGGAAACAATCAAGACCACGGATAGAAGCACTTGTATTTGAATGAGTTTCAAGCATGTTTGGGTATCCGTGTGATCTGAGTGACTCATTTTTGGAATATAACTGTCGCGTGGTGAACCGCGACATCCAGGCACCCCGGAGTTTCTGAAAAAAAAAATTCTGCGATTTTCATGAAACCACTTTTCTTCAACTTGAATTGGGCTAAAAATCCATCCCTGAAAATAAAAATTCTCTAAGTAGTGTGTAAAAGCTGATCCTTACCCTACCTGGGGTGTCCACGAAGCATTTCCGCGAACTCTATCTGAAGTTCTCTGGGCATGGGATTTTGACATGTTCCCCAAACCAAAAGGAATGAGTGGGAAACAATCAAGAAAACGGATAGAAGTACTTGCATTTGAATGAGTTTCAAGCATGCTTTGGTATTCGTGTGATCTGAGTGACTCAGTTTTGGAATATAACTGTCGCGTGGTGAACCGTGACATCCAGGCACCCCGGAGTTTCTGAAAAAAAAATTTCTGCGATTTTCACGAAACCACTTTTCTTCAACTTGAATTGGGCTAAAAATCCATCCCTGAAAATAAAAATTCTCTGAGTAGTGTGTAAATGCTGATCCTTACCCTACCTGGGGTGTCCACTGAGCATTTCCGCGAACTCTATCTGAAGTTCTCTGGGAATGGGATTTTGACATATTCCCCAAACCAAAAGGATTGAGTGGGAAACAATCAAGACCACGGATAGAAGCACTTGCATTTGAATGAGTTTCAAGCATGCTTGGGTACTCGTGTGATCTGAGTGACTCAGTTTTGGAATATAACTGTCGCGTGGTGAACCGCGACATCCAGGCACCCCGGAGTTTCTGAAAAAAAAATTTCTGCGATTTTCACGAAACCACTTTTCTTCAACTTGAATTGGGCTAAAAATCCATCCCTGAAAATAAAAATTCTCTGAGTAGTGTGTAAATGCTAATCCTTACCATACCTGGGGTGTCCACTGAGCATTTCCGCGAACTCTATCTGAAGTTCTCTGGGCATGGGATTTTGACATGTTCCCCAAACCAAAAGGAATGAGTGGGAAACAATCAAGACCACGGATAGAAGTACTTGCATTTGAATGAGTTTCAAGCATGCTTAGGTATTCGTGTGATCTGAGTGACTCAGTTTTGGAATATAACTCTCGCGTGGTGAACCGTGACATCCAGGCACCCCGGAGTTTCTGAAAAAAAAAATTTCTGCGATTTTCACGAAACCACTTTTCTTCAACTTGAATTGGGCTAAAAATCCATCCCTGAAAATAAAAATTCTCTGAGTAGTGTGTAAATGCTGATCCTTACCCTACCTGGGGTGTCCACTGAGCATTTCCGCGAACTGTATCTGAAGTTCTCTGGGCATGGGATTTTGACATGTTTCCCAAACCAAAAGGAATGAGTGGGAAACAATGAAGACCACGGATAGAAGCACTTGCATTTGAATGAGTTTCAAGCATGCTTGGGTACTCGTGTGATCTGAGTGACTCAGTTTTGGAATATAACTGTCGTGTGGTGAACCGCGACATCCAGGCACCCCGGAGTTTCTGAAAAAAAAATTTCTGCGATTCTCACGAAACCACTTTTCTTCAACTTGAATTGGGCTAAAAATCCATCCCTGAAAATAAAAATTCTCTGAGTAGTGTGTAAATGCTAATCCTTACCATACCTGGGGTGTCCACTGAGCATTTCCGCGAACTCTATCTGAAGTTCTCTGGGCATGGGATTTTGACATGTTCCCCAAACCAAAAGGAATGAGTGGGAAACAATCAAGACCACGTATAGAAGTACTTGCATTTGAATGAGTTTCAAGCATGCTTGGGTATTCGTGTGATCTGAGTGACTCAGTTTTGGAATATAACTCTCGCGTGGTGAACCGTGACATCCAGGCACCCCGGAGTTTCTGAAAAAAAAATTTCTGCGATTTTCACGAAACCACTTTTCTTCAACTTGAATTGGGCTAAAAATCCATCCCTGAAAATAAAAATTCTCTGAGTAGTGTGTAAATGCTGATCCTTACCCTACCTGGGGTGTCCACTGAGCATTTCCGCGAACTGTATCTGAAGTTCTCTGGGCATGGGATTTTGACATGTTTCCCAAACCAAAAGGAATGAGTGGGAAACAATGAAGACCACGGATAGAAGCACTTGCATTTGAATGAGTTTCAAGCATGCTTGGGTATCCGTGTGATCTGAGTGACTCATTTTTGGAATATAACTGTCGCGTGGTGAACCGCGACATCCAGGCACCCCGGAGTTTCTGAAAAAAAAAATTCTGCGATTTTCATGAAACCACTTTTCTTCAACTTGAATTGGGCTAAAAATCCATCCCTGAAAATAAAAATTCTCTAAGTAGTGTGTAAATGCTGATCCTTACCCTACCTGGGGTGTCCACTGAGCATTTCCGCGAACTCTATCTGAAGTTCTCTGGGCATGGGATTTTGACATGTTCCCCAAACCAAAAGGAATGAGTGGGAAACAATCAAGACCACGGATAGAAGCACTTGCATTTGAATGAGTTTCAAGCATGCTTGGGTACTCGTGTGATCTGAGTGACTCAGTTTTGGAATATAACTGTCGCGTGGTGAACCGGGACATCCAGGCACCCCGGAGTTTCTGAAAAAAAAATTTCTGCGATTTTCACGAAACCACTTTTCTTCAACTTGAATTGGGCTAAAAATCCATCCCTGAAAATAAAAATTCTCTGAGTAGTGTGTAAATGCTGATCCTTACCCTACCTGGGGTGTCCACTGAGCATTTCCGCGAACTCTATCTGAAGTTCTCTGGGAATGGGATTTTGACATATTCCCCAAACCAAAAGGATTGAGTGGGAAACAATCAAGACCACGGATAGAAGCACTTGCATTTGAATGAGTTTCAAGCATGCTTGGGTACTCGTGTGATCTGAGTGACTCAGTTTTGGAATATAACTGTCGCGTGGTGAACCGCGACATCCAGGCACCCCGGAGTTTCTGAAAAAAAAATTTCTGCGATTTTCACGAAACCACTTTTCTTCAACTTGAATTGGGCTAAAAATCCATCCCTGAAAATAAAAATTCTCTGAGTAGTGTGTAAATGCTAATCCTTACCATACCTGGGGTGTCCACTGAGCATTTCCGCGAACTCTATCTGAAGTTCTCTGGGCATGGGATTTTGACATGTTCCCCAAACCAAAAGGAATGAGTGGGAAACAATCAAGACCACGTATAGAAGTACTTGCATTTGAATGAGTTTCAAGCATGCTTGGGTATTCGTGTGATCTGAGTGACTCAGTTTTGGAATATAACTCTCGCGTGGTGAACCGTGACATCCAGGCACCCCGGAGTTTCTGAAAAAAAAATTTCTGCGATTTTCACGAAACCACTTTTCTTCAACTTGAATTGGGCTAAAAATCCATCCCTGAAAATAAAAATTCTCTGAGTAGTGTGTAAATGCTGATCCTTACCCTACCTGGGGTGTCCACTGAGCATTTCCGCGAACTGTATCTGAAGTTCTCTGGGCATGGGATTTTGACATGTTTCCCAAACCAAAAGGAATGAGTGGGAAACAATGAAGACCACGGATAGAAGCACTTGCATTTGAATGAGTTTCAAGCATGCTTGGGTATCCGTGTGATCTGAGTGACTCATTTTTGGAATATAACTGTCGCGTGGTGAACCGCGACATCCAGGCACCCCGGAGTTTCTGAAAAAAAAAATTCTGCGATTTTCATGAAACCACTTTTCTTCAACTTGAATTGGGCTAAAAATCCATCCCTGAAAATAAAAATTCTCTAAGTAGTGTGTAAATGCTGATCCTTACCCTACCTGGGGTGTCCACTGAGCATTTCCGCGAACTCTATCTGAAGTTCTCTGGGCATGGGATTTTGACATGTTCCCCAAACCAAAAGGAATGAGTGGGAAACAATCAAGACCACGGATAGAAGCACTTGCATTTGAATGAGTTTCAAGCATGCTTGGGTACTCGTGTGATCTGAGTGACTCAGTTTTGGAATATAACTGTCGCGTGGTGAACCGGGACATCCAGGCACCCCGGAGTTTCTGAAAAAAAAAATTCTGCGATTTTCACGAAACCACTTTTCTTCAACTTGAATTGGGCTAAAAATCCATCCCTGAAAATAAAAATTCTCTGAGTAGTGTTTAAATGCTTTACTTACCCTACCTGGGGTGTCCACTGAGCATTTCCGCGAACTCTATCTGAAGTTCTCTGGGCATGGGATTTTGACATGTTCCCCAAACCAAAAGGAATGAGTGGGAAACAATCAAGACCACGGATAGAAGCACTTGTATTTGAATGAGTTTCAAGCATGTTTGGGTATCCGTGTGATCTGAGTGACTCATTTTTGGAATATAACTGTCGCGTGGTGAACCGCGACATCCAGGCACCCCGGAGTTTCTGAAAAAAAAAATTCTGCGATTTTCATGAAACCACTTTTCTTCAACTTGAATTGGGCTAAAAATCCATCCCTGAAAATAAAAATTCTCTAAGTAGTGTGTAAAAGCTGATCCTTACCCTACCTGGGGTGTCCACGAAGCATTTCCGCGAACTCTATCTGAAGTTCTCTGGGCATGGGATTTTGACATGTTCCCCAAACCAAAAGGAATGAGTGGGAAACAGTCAAGAAAACGGATAGAAGCACTTGCATTTGAATGAGTTTCAAGCATGGTTGGGTACTCGTGTGATCTGAGTGACTCAGTTTTGGAATACAACTGTCGCGTGGTGAATCGCGACATCCAGGCACCCTGGAGTTTCTGAAAAAAAATTTTCTGCGATTTTCACGAAACCACTTTTCTTCAACTTGAATTGGGCTAAAAATCCATCCCTGAAAATAAAAATTCTCTGAGTAGTGTGTAAATGCTGATCCTTACCCTACCTGGGGTGTCCACTGAGCATTTCCGCGAACTCTATCTGAAGTTCTCTGGGCATGGGATTTTGACATGTTCCCCAAACCAAAAGGAATGAGTGGGAAACAATCAAGAAAACGGATAGAAGTACTTGCATTTGAATGAGTTTCAAGCATGCTTTGGTATTCGTGTGATCTGAGTGACTCAGTTTTGGAATATAACTGTCGCGTGGTGAACCGTGACATCCAGGCACCCCGGAGTTTCTGAAAAAAAAATTTCTGCGATTTTCACGAAACCACTTTTCTTCAACTTGAATTGGGCTAAAAATCCATCCCTGAAAATAAAAATTCTCTGAGTAGTGTGTAAATGCTGATCCTTACCCTACCTGGGGTGTCCACTGAGCATTTCCGCGAACTGTATCTGAAGTTCTCTGGGCATGGGATTTTGACATGTTCCCCAAACCAAAAGGAATGAGTGGGAAACAATCAAGACCACGGATAGAAGTACTTGCATTTGAATGAGTTTCAAGCATGCTTGGGTATTCGTGTGATCTGAGTGACTCAGTTTTGGAATATAACTCTCGCGTGGTGAACCGCGACATCCAGGCACCCCGGAGTTTCTGAAAAAAAAAATTCTGCGATTTTCACGAAACCACTTTTCTTCAACTTGAATTGGGCTAAAAATCCATCCCTGAAAATAAAAATTCTCTGAGTAGTGTGTAAATGCTGATCCTTACCCTACCTGGGGTGTCCACTGAGCATTTCCGCGAACTGTATCTGAAGTTCTCTGGGCATGGGATTTTGACATGTTTCCCAAACCAAAAGGAATGAGTGGGAAACAATGAAGACCACGGATAGAAGCACTTGCATTTGAATGAGTTTCAAGCATGCTTGGGTATCCGTGTGATCTGAGTGACTCATTTTTGGAATATAACTGTCGCGTGGTGAACCGCGACATCCAGGCACCCCGGAGTTTCTGAAAAAAAAAATTCTGCGATTTTCATGAAACCACTTTTCTTCAACTTGAATTGGGCTAAAAATCCATCCCTGAAAATAAAAATTCTCTAAGTAGTGTGTAAATCCTGATCCTTACCCTACCTGGGGTGTCCACTGAGCATTTCCGCGAACTCTATCTGAAGTTCTCTGGGCATGGGATTTTGACATGTTCCCCAAACCAAAAGGAATGAGTGGGAAACAATCAAGACCACGGATAGAAGCACTTGCATTTGAATGAGTTTCAAGCATGCTTGGGTACTCGTGTGATCTGAGTAACTCAGTTTCGGAATATAACTGTCGCGTGGTGAACCGCGACATCCAGGCACCCCAGAGTTTCTGAAAAAATAATTTCTGCGATTTTCACGAAACCACTTTTCTTCAACTTGAATTGGGCTAAAAATCCATCCCTGAAAATAAAAATTCTCTGAGTAGTGTGTAAATGCTGATCCTTACCATACCTGGGGTGTCCACTGAGCATTTCCGCGAACTGTATCTGAAGTTCTCTGGGAATGGGATTTTGACATGTTCCCCAAACCAAAAGGAATGAGTGGGAAACAATCAAGACCACGGATAGAAGCACTTGCATTTGAATGAGTTTCAAGCATGCTTGGGTACTCGTGTGATCTGAGTGACTCAGTTTTGGAATATAACTGTCGCGTGGTGAACCGGGACATCCAGGCACCCCGGAGTTTCTGAAAAAAAAAATTCTGCGATTTTCACGAAACCACTTTTCTTCAACTTGAATTGGGCTAAAAATCCATCCCTGAAAATAAAAATTCTCTGAGTAGTGTTTAAATGCTTTACTTACCCTACCTGGGGTGTCCACTGAGCATTTCTGCGAACTCTATCTGAAGTTCTCTGGGCATGGGATTTTGACATGTTCCCCAAACCAAAAGGAATGAGTGGGAAACAATCAAGACCACGGATAGAAGCACTTGTATTTGAATGAGTTTCAAGCATGTTTGGGTATCCGTGTGATCTGAGTGACTCATTTTTGGAATATAACTGTCGCGTGGTGAACCGCGACATCCAGGCACCCCGGAGTTTCTGAAAAAAAAAATTCTGCGATTTTCATGAAACCACTTTTCTTCAACTTGAATTGGGCTAAAAATCCATCCCTGAAAATAAAAATTCTCTAAGTAGTGTGTAAAAGCTGATCCTTACCCTACCTGGGGTGTCCACGAAGCATTTCCGCGAACTCTATCTGAAGTTCTCTGGGCATGGGATTTTGACATGTTCCCCAAACCAAAAGGAATGAGTGGGAAACAATCAAGAAAACGGATAGAAGTACTTGCATTTGAATGAGTTTCAAGCATGCTTTGGTATTCGTGTGATCTGAGTGACTCAGTTTTGGAATATAACTGTCGCGTGGTGAACCGTGACATCCAGGCACCCCGGAGTTTCTGAAAAAAAAATTTCTGCGATTTTCACGAAACCACTTTTCTTCAACTTGAATTGGGCTAAAAATCCATCCCTGAAAATAAAAATTCTCTGAGTAGTGTGTAAATGCTGATCCTTACCCTACCTGGGGTGTCCACTGAGCATTTCCGCGAACTCTATCTGAAGTTCTCTGGGAATGGGATTTTGACATATTCCCCAAACCAAAAGGATTGAGTGGGAAACAATCAAGACCACGGATAGAAGCACTTGCATTTGAATGAGTTTCAAGCATGCTTGGGTACTCGTGTGATCTGAGTGACTCAGTTTTGGAATATAACTGTCGCGTGGTGAACCGCGACATCCAGGCACCCCGGAGTTTCTGAAAAAAAAATTTCTGCGATTTTCACGAAACCACTTTTCTTCAACTTGAATTGGGCTAAAAATCCATCCCTGAAAATAAAAATTCTCTGAGTAGTGTGTAAATGCTAATCCTTACCATACCTGGGGTGTCCACTGAGCATTTCCGCGAACTCTATCTGAAGTTCTCTGGGCATGGGATTTTGACATGTTCCCCAAACCAAAAGGAATGAGTGGGAAACAATCAAGACCACGGATAGAAGTACTTGCATTTGAATGAGTTTCAAGCATGCTTAGGTATTCGTGTGATCTGAGTGACTCAGTTTTGGAATATAACTCTCGCGTGGTGAACCGTGACATCCAGGCACCCCGGAGTTTCTGAAAAAAAAAATTTCTGCGATTTTCACGAAACCACTTTTCTTCAACTTGAATTGGGCTAAAAATCCATCCCTGAAAATAAAAATTCTCTGAGTAGTGTGTAAATGCTGATCCTTACCCTACCTGGGGTGTCCACTGAGCATTTCCGCGAACTGTATCTGAAGTTCTCTGGGCATGGGATTTTGACATGTTTCCCAAACCAAAAGGAATGAGTGGGAAACAATGAAGACCACGGATAGAAGCACTTGCATTTGAATGAGTTTCAAGCATGCTTGGGTACTCGTGTGATCTGAGTGACTCAGTTTTGGAATATAACTGTCGTGTGGTGAACCGCGACATCCAGGCACCCCGGAGTTTCTGAAAAAAAAATTTCTGCGATTCTCACGAAACCACTTTTCTTCAACTTGAATTGGGCTAAAAATCCATCCCTGAAAATAAAAATTCTCTGAGTAGTGTGTAAATGCTAATCCTTACCATACCTGGGGTGTCCACTGAGCATTTCCGCGAACTCTATCTGAAGTTCTCTGGGCATGGGATTTTGACATGTTCCCCAAACCAAAAGGAATGAGTGGGAAACAATCAAGACCACGTATAGAAGTACTTGCATTTGAATGAGTTTCAAGCATGCTTGGGTATTCGTGTGATCTGAGTGACTCAGTTTTGGAATATAACTCTCGCGTGGTGAACCGTGACATCCAGGCACCCCGGAGTTTCTGAAAAAAAAATTTCTGCGATTTTCACGAAACCACTTTTCTTCAACTTGAATTGGGCTAAAAATCCATCCCTGAAAATAAAAATTCTCTGAGTAGTGTGTAAATGCTGATCCTTACCCTACCTGGGGTGTCCACTGAGCATTTCCGCGAACTGTATCTGAAGTTCTCTGGGCATGGGATTTTGACATGTTTCCCAAACCAAAAGGAATGAGTGGGAAACAATGAAGACCACGGATAGAAGCACTTGCATTTGAATGAGTTTCAAGCATGCTTGGGTATCCGTGTGATCTGAGTGACTCATTTTTGGAATATAACTGTCGCGTGGTGAACCGCGACATCCAGGCACCCCGGAGTTTCTGAAAAAAAAAATTCTGCGATTTTCATGAAACCACTTTTCTTCAACTTGAATTGGGCTAAAAATCCATCCCTGAAAATAAAAATTCTCTAAGTAGTGTGTAAATGCTGATCCTTACCCTACCTGGGGTGTCCACTGAGCATTTCCGCGAACTCTATCTGAAGTTCTCTGGGCATGGGATTTTGACATGTTCCCCAAACCAAAAGGAATGAGTGGGAAACAATCAAGACCACGGATAGAAGCACTTGCATTTGAATGAGTTTCAAGCATGCTTGGGTACTCGTGTGATCTGAGTGACTCAGTTTTGGAATATAACTGTCGCGTGGTGAACCGGGACATCCAGGCACCCCGGAGTTTCTGAAAAAAAAATTTCTGCGATTTTCACGAAACCACTTTTCTTCAACTTGAATTGGGCTAAAAATCCATCCCTGAAAATAAAAATTCTCTGAGTAGTGTGTAAATGCTGATCCTTACCCTACCTGGGGTGTCCACTGAGCATTTCCGCGAACTCTATCTGAAGTTCTCTGGGAATGGGATTTTGACATATTCCCCAAACCAAAAGGATTGAGTGGGAAACAATCAAGACCACGGATAGAAGCACTTGCATTTGAATGAGTTTCAAGCATGCTTGGGTACTCGTGTGATCTGAGTGACTCAGTTTTGGAATATAACTGTCGCGTGGTGAACCGCGACATCCAGGCACCCCGGAGTTTCTGAAAAAAAAATTTCTGCGATTTTCACGAAACCACTTTTCTTCAACTTGAATTGGGCTAAAAATCCATCCCTGAAAATAAAAATTCTCTGAGTAGTGTGTAAATGCTAATCCTTACCATACCTGGGGTGTCCACTGAGCATTTCCGCGAACTCTATCTGAAGTTCTCTGGGCATGGGATTTTGACATGTTCCCCAAACCAAAAGGAATGAGTGGGAAACAATCAAGACCACGTATAGAAGTACTTGCATTTGAATGAGTTTCAAGCATGCTTGGGTATTCGTGTGATCTGAGTGACTCAGTTTTGGAATATAACTCTCGCGTGGTGAACCGTGACATCCAGGCACCCCGGAGTTTCTGAAAAAAAAATTTCTGCGATTTTCACGAAACCACTTTTCTTCAACTTGAATTGGGCTAAAAATCCATCCCTGAAAATAAAAATTCTCTGAGTAGTGTGTAAATGCTGATCCTTACCCTACCTGGGGTGTCCACTGAGCATTTCCGCGAACTGTATCTGAAGTTCTCTGGGCATGGGATTTTGACATGTTTCCCAAACCAAAAGGAATGAGTGGGAAACAATGAAGACCACGGATAGAAGCACTTGCATTTGAATGAGTTTCAAGCATGCTTGGGTATCCGTGTGATCTGAGTGACTCATTTTTGGAATATAACTGTCGCGTGGTGAACCGCGACATCCAGGCACCCCGGAGTTTCTGAAAAAAAAAATTCTGCGATTTTCATGAAACCACTTTTCTTCAACTTGAATTGGGCTAAAAATCCATCCCTGAAAATAAAAATTCTCTAAGTAGTGTGTAAATGCTGATCCTTACCCTACCTGGGGTGTCCACTGAGCATTTCCGCGAACTCTATCTGAAGTTCTCTGGGCATGGGATTTTGACATGTTCCCCAAACCAAAAGGAATGAGTGGGAAACAATCAAGACCACGGATAGAAGCACTTGCATTTGAATGAGTTTCAAGCATGCTTGGGTACTCGTGTGATCTGAGTGACTCAGTTTTGGAATATAACTGTCGCGTGGTGAACCGGGACATCCAGGCACCCCGGAGTTTCTGAAAAAAAAAATTCTGCGATTTTCACGAAACCACTTTTCTTCAACTTGAATTGGGCTAAAAATCCATCCCTGAAAATAAAAATTCTCTGAGTAGTGTTTAAATGCTTTACTTACCCTACCTGGGGTGTCCACTGAGCATTTCCGCGAACTCTATCTGAAGTTCTCTGGGCATGGGATTTTGACATGTTCCCCAAACCAAAAGGAATGAGTGGGAAACAATCAAGACCACGGATAGAAGCACTTGTATTTGAATGAGTTTCAAGCATGTTTGGGTATCCGTGTGATCTGAGTGACTCATTTTTGGAATATAACTGTCGCGTGGTGAACCGCGACATCCAGGCACCCCGGAGTTTCTGAAAAAAAAAATTCTGCGATTTTCATGAAACCACTTTTCTTCAACTTGAATTGGGCTAAAAATCCATCCCTGAAAATAAAAATTCTCTAAGTAGTGTGTAAAAGCTGATCCTTACCCTACCTGGGGTGTCCACGAAGCATTTCCGCGAACTCTATCTGAAGTTCTCTGGGCATGGGATTTTGACATGTTCCCCAAACCAAAAGGAATGAGTGGGAAACAGTCAAGAAAACGGATAGAAGCACTTGCATTTGAATGAGTTTCAAGCATGGTTGGGTACTCGTGTGATCTGAGTGACTCAGTTTTGGAATACAACTGTCGCGTGGTGAATCGCGACATCCAGGCACCCTGGAGTTTCTGAAAAAAAATTTTCTGCGATTTTCACGAAACCACTTTTCTTCAACTTGAATTGGGCTAAAAATCCATCCCTGAAAATAAAAATTCTCTGAGTAGTGTGTAAATGCTGATCCTTACCCTACCTGGGGTGTCCACTGAGCATTTCCGCGAACTCTATCTGAAGTTCTCTGGGCATGGGATTTTGACATGTTCCCCAAACCAAAAGGAATGAGTGGGAAACAATCAAGAAAACGGATAGAAGTACTTGCATTTGAATGAGTTTCAAGCATGCTTTGGTATTCGTGTGATCTGAGTGACTCAGTTTTGGAATATAACTGTCGCGTGGTGAACCGTGACATCCAGGCACCCCGGAGTTTCTGAAAAAAAAATTTCTGCGATTTTCACGAAACCACTTTTCTTCAACTTGAATTGGGCTAAAAATCCATCCCTGAAAATAAAAATTCTCTGAGTAGTGTGTAAATGCTGATCCTTACCCTACCTGGGGTGTCCACTGAGCATTTCCGCGAACTCTATCTGAAGTTCTCTGGGAATGGGATTTTGACATATTCCCCAAACCAAAAGGATTGAGTGGGAAACAATCAAGACCACGGATAGAAGCACTTGCATTTGAATGAGTTTCAAGCATGCTTGGGTACTCGTGTGATCTGAGTGACTCAGTTTTGGAATATAACTGTCGCGTGGTGAACCGCGACATCCAGGCACCCCGGAGTTTCTGAAAAAAAAATTTCTGCGATTTTCACGAAACCACTTTTCTTCAACTTGAATTGGGCTAAAAATCCATCCCTGAAAATAAAAATTCTCTGAGTAGTGTGTAAATGCTAATCCTTACCATACCTGGGGTGTCCACTGAGCATTTCCGCGAACTCTATCTGAAGTTCTCTGGGCATGGGATTTTGACATGTTCCCCAAACCAAAAGGAATGAGTGGGAAACAATCAAGACCACGGATAGAAGTACTTGCATTTGAATGAGTTTCAAGCATGCTTGGGTATTCGTGTGATCTGAGTGACTCAGTTTTGGAATATAACTCTCGCGTGGTGAACCGTGACATCCAGGCACCCCGGAGTTTCTGAAAAAAAAAATTTCTGCGATTTTCACGAAACCACTTTTCTTCAACTTGAATTGGGCTAAAAATCCATCCCTGAAAATAAAAATTCTCTGAGTAGTGTGTAAATGCTGATCCTTACCCTACCTGGGGTGTCCACTGAGCATTTCCGCGAACTGTATCTGAAGTTCTCTGGGCATGGGATTTTGACATGTTTCCCAAACCAAAAGGAATGAGTGGGAAACAATGAAGACCACGGATAGAAGCACTTGCATTTGAATGAGTTTCAAGCATGCTTGGGTACTCGTGTGATCTGAGTGACTCAGTTTTGGAATATAACTGTCGCGTGGTGAACCGCGACATCCAGGCACCCCGGAGTTTCTGAAAAAAAAATTTCTGCGATTCTCACGAAACCACTTTTCTTCAACTGAATTGGGCTAAAAATCCATCCCTGAAAATAAAAATTCTCTGAGTAGTGTGTAAATGCTAATCCTTACCATACCTGGGGTGTCCACTGAGCATTTCCGCGAACTCTATCTGAAGTTCTCTGGGCATGGGATTTTGACATGTTCCCCAAACCAAAAGGAATGAGTGGGAAACAATCAAGACCACGTATAGAAGTACTTGCATTTGAATGAGTTTCAAGCATGCTTGGGTACTCGTGTGATCTGAGTGACTCAGTTTTGGAATATAACTCTCGCGTGGTGAACCGTGACATCCAGGCACCCCGGAGTTTCTGAAAAAAAAATTTCTGCGATTTTCACGAAACCACTTTTCTTCAACTTGAATTGGGCTAAAAATCCATCCCTGAAAATAAAAATTCTCTGAGTAGTGTGTAAATGCTGATCCTTACCCTACCTGGGGTGTCCACTGAGCATTTCCGCGAACTGTATCTGAAGTTCTCTGGGCATGGGATTTTGACATGTTTCCCAAACCAAAAGGAATGAGTGGGAAACAATGAAGACCACGGATAGAAGCACTTGCATTTGAATGAGTTTCAAGCATGCTTGGGTATCCGTGTGATCTGAGTGACTCATTTTTGGAATATAACTGTCGCGTGGTGAACCTCGACATCCAGGCACCCCGGAGTTTCTGAAAAAAAAAATTCTGCGATTTTCATGAAACCACTTTTCTTCAACTTGAATTGGGCTAAAAATCCATCCCTGAAAATAAAAATTCTCTAAGTAGTGTGTAAATGCTGATCCTTACCCTACCTGGGGTGTCCACTGAGCATTTCCGCGAACTCTATCTGAAGTTCTCTGGGCATGGGATTTTGACATGTTCCCCAAACCAAAAGGAATGAGTGGGAAACAATCAAGAAAACGGATAGAAGTACTTGCATTTGAATGAGTTTCAAGCATGCTTTGGTATTCGTGTGATCTGAGTGACTCAGTTTTGGAATATAACTGTCGCGTGGTGAACCGTGACATCCAGGCACCCCGGAGTTTCTGAAAAAAAAATTTCTGCGATTTTCACGAAACCACTTTTCTTCAACTTGAATTGGGCTAAAAATCCATCCCTGAAAATAAAAATTCTCTGAGTAGTGTGTAAATGCTAATCCTTACCATACCTGGGGTGTCCACTGAGCATTTCCGCGAACTCTATCTGAAGTTCTCTGGGCATGGGATTTTGACATGTTCCCCAAACCAAAAGGAATGAGTGGGAAACAATCAAGACCACGGATAGAAGTACTTGCATTTGAATGAGTTTCAAGCATGCTTGGGTATTCGTGTGATCTGAGTGACTCAGTTTTGGAATATAACTCTCGCGTGGTGAACCGTGACATCCAGGCACCCCGGAGTTTCTGAAAAAAAAAATTTCTGCGATTTTCACGAAACCACTTTTCTTCAACTTGAATTGGGCTAAAAATCCATCCCTGAAAATAAAAATTCTCTGAGTAGTGTGTAAATGCTGATCCTTACCCTACCTGGGGTGTCCACTGAGCATTTCCGCGAACTGTATCTGAAGTTCTCTGGGCATGGGATTTTGACATGTTTCCCAAACCAAAAGGAATGAGTGGGAAACAATGAAGACCACGGATAGAAGCACTTGCATTTGAATGAGTTTCAAGCATGCTTGGGTACTCGTGTGATCTGAGTGACTCAGTTTTGGAATATAACTGTCGCGTGGTGAACCGCGACATCCAGGCACCCCGGAGTTTCTGAAAAAAAAATTTCTGCGATTCTCACGAAACCACTTTTCTTCAACTTGAATTGGGCTAAAAATCCATCCCTGAAAATAAAAATTCTCTGAGTAGTGTGTAAATGCTAATCCTTACCATACCTGGGGTGTCCACTGAGCATTTCCGCGAACTCTATCTGAAGTTCTCTGGGCATGGGATTTTGACATGTTCCCCAAACCAAAAGGAATGAGTGGGAAACAGTCAAGAAAACGGATAGAAGCACTTGCATTTGAATGAGTTTCAAGCATGGTTGGGTACTCGTGTGATCTGAGTGACTCAGTTTTGGAATACAACTGTCGCGTGGTGAACCGTGACATCCAGGCACCCCGGAGTTTCTGAAAAAAAAATTTCTGCGATTTTCACGAAACCACTTTTCTTCAACTTGAATTGGGCTAAAAATCCATCCCTGAAAATAAAAATTCTCTGAGTAGTGTGTAAATGCTGATCCTTACCCTACCTGGGGTGTCCACTGAGCATTTCCGCGAACTGTATCTGAAGTTCTCTGGGCATGGGATTTTGACATGTTTCCCAAACCAAAAGGAATGAGTGGGAAACAATCAAGACCACGGATAGAAGCACTTGCATTTGAATGAGTTTCAAGCATGCTTGGGTACTCGTGTGATCTGAGTGACTCAGTTTTGGAATATAACTGTCGCGTGGTGAACCGCGACATCCAGGCACCCCGGAGTTTCTGAAAAAAAAATTTCTGCGATTTTCACGAAACCACTTTTCTTCAACTTGAATTGGGCTAAAAATCCATCCCTGAAAATAAAAATTCTCTGAGTAGTGTTTAAATGCTTTACTTACCCTACCTGGGGTGTCCACTGAGCATTTCCGCGAACTCTATCTGAAGTTCTCTGGGCATGGGATTTTGACATGTTCCCCAAACCAAAAGGAATGAGTGGGAAACAATCAAGACCACGGATAGAAGCACTTGTATTTGAATGAGTTTAAAGCATGTTTGGGTATCCGTGTGATCTGAGTGACTCATTTTTGGAATATAACTGTCGCGTGGTGAACCGCGACATCCAGGCACCCCAGAGTTTCTGAAAAAAAAAATTCTGCGATTTTCATGAAACCACTTTTCTTCAACTTGAATTGGGCTAAAAATCCATCCCTGAAAATAAAAATTCTCTAAGTAGTGTGTAAAAGCTGATCCTTACCCTACCTGGGGTGTCCACGAAGCATTTCCGCGAACTCTATCTGAAGTTCTCTGGGCATGGGATTTTGACATGTTCCCCAAACCAAAAGGAATGAGTGGGAAACAGTCAAGAAAACGGATAGAAGCACTTGCATTTGAATGAGTTTCAAGCATGGTTGGGTACTCGTGTGATCTGAGTGACTCAGTTTTGGAATACAACTGTCGCGTGGTGAATCGCGACATCCAGGCACCCTGGAGTTTCTGAAAAAAAATTTTCTGCGATTTTCACGAAACCACTTTTCTTCAACTTGAATTGGGCTAAAAATCCATCCCTGAAAATAAAAATTCTCTGAGTAGTGTGTAAATGCTGATCCTTACCCTACCTGGGGTGTCCACTGAGCATTTCCGCGAACTCTATCTGAAGTTCTCTGGGCATGGGATTTTGACATGTTCCCCAAACCAAAAGGAATGAGTGGGAAACAATCAAGAAAACGGATAGAAGCACTTGCATTTGAATGAGTTTCAAGCATGCTTGGGTACTCGTGTGATCTGAGTGACTCAGTTTTGGAATACAACTGTCGCGTGGTGAATCGCGACATCCAGGCACCCTGGAGTTTCTGAAAAAAAAATTTCTGCGATTTTCACGAAACCACTTTTCTTCAACTTGAATTGGGCTAAAAATCCATCCCTGAAAGTAAAAATTCTCTGAGTAGTGTGTAAATGCTGATCCTTACCCTACCTGGGGTGTCCACTGAGCATTTCCGCGAACTCTATCTGAAGTTCTCTGGGCATGGGATTTTGACATGTTCCCCAAACCAAAAGGAATGAGTGGGAAACAATCAAGACCACGGATAGAAGTACTTGCATTTGAATGAGTTTCAAGCATGCTTTGGTATTCGTGTGATCTGAGTGACTCAGTTTTGGAATATAACTGTCGCGTGGTGAACCGTGACATCCAGGCACCCGGGAGTTTCTGAAAAAAAAATTTCTGCGATTTTCACGAAACCACTTTTCTTCAACTTGAATTGGGCTAAAAATC
The DNA here is from genome assembly GCF_059453375.1 of Lepisosteus platostomus. Classification (NCBI taxonomy): domain Eukaryota; kingdom Metazoa; phylum Chordata; class Actinopteri; order Semionotiformes; family Lepisosteidae; genus Lepisosteus; species Lepisosteus platostomus. Next base: position 51,547,357 of record NC_142619.1, read on the forward strand.
CATCCCTGAAAATAAAAATTCTCTGAGTAGTGTGTAAATGCTGATCCTTACCCTACCTGGGGTGTCCACTGAGCATTTCCGCGAACTCTATCTGAAGTTCTCTGGGAATGGGATTTTGACATTTTCCCCAAACCAAAAGGAATGAGTGGGAAACAATCAAGACCACGGATAGAAGCACTTGCATTTGAATGAGTTTCAAGCATGCTTGGGTACTCGTGTGATCTGAGTGACTCAGTTTTGGAATATAACTGTCGCGTGGTGAACCGCGACATCCAGGCACCCCGGAGTTTCTGAAAAAAAAATTTCTGCGATTTTCACGAAACCACTTTTCTTCAACTTGAATTGGGCTAAAAATCCATCCCTGAAAATAAAAATTCTCTGAGTAGTGTGTAAATGCTAATCCTTACCATACCTGGGGTGTCCACTGAGCATTTCCGCGAACTCTATCTGAAGTTCTCTGGGCATGGGATTTTGACATGTTTCCCAAACCAAAAGGAATGAGTGGGAAACAATGAAGACCACGGATAGAAGCACTTGCATTTGAATGAGTTTCAAGCATGCTTGGGTACTCGTGTGATCTGAGTGACTCAGTTTTGGAATATAACTGTCGCGTGGTGAACCGGGACATCCAGGCACCCCGGAGTTTCTGAAAAAAAAAATTCTGCGATTTTCACGAAACCACTTTTCTTCAACTTGAGTTGGGCTAAAAATCCATCCCTGAAAATAAAAATTCTCTGAGTAGTGTTTAAATGCTTTACTTACCCTACCTGGGGTGTCCACTGAGCATTTCCGCGAACTCTATCTGAAGTTCTCTGGGCATGGGATTTTGACATGTTCCCCAAACCAAAAGGAATGAGTGGGAAACAATCAAGACCACGTATAGAAGTACTTGCATTTGAATGAGTTTCAAGCATGCTTGGGTATTCGTGTGATCTGAGTGACTCAGTTTTGGAATATAACTCTCGCGTGGTGAACCGTGACATCCAGGCACCCCGGAGTTTCTGAAAAAAAAATTTCTGCGATTTTCACGAAACCACTTTTCTTCAACTTGAATTGGGCTAAAAATCCATCCCTGAAAATAAAAATTCTCTGAGTAGTGTGTAAATGCTGATCCTTACCCTACCTGGGGTGTCCACTGAGCATTTCCGCGAACTGTATCTGAAGTTCTCTGGGCATGGGATTTTGACATGTTTCCCAAACCAAAAGGAATGAGTGGGAAACAATGAAGACCACGGATAGAAGCACTTGCATTTGAATGAGTTTCAAGCATGCTTGGGTATCCGTGTGATCTGAGTGACTCATTTTTGGAATATAACTGTCGCGTGGTGAACCGCGACATCCAGGCACCCCGGAGTTTCTGAAAAAAAAAATTCTGCGATTTTCATGAAACCACTTTTCTTCAACTTGAATTGGGTAAAAATCCATCCCTGAAAATAAAAATTCTCTAAGTAGTGTGTAAATGCTGATCCTTACCCTACCTGGGGTGTCCACTGAGCATTTCCGCGAACTCTATCTGAAGTTCTCTGGGCATGGGATTTTGACATGTTCCCCAAACCAAAAGGAATGAGTGGGAAACAATCAAGACCACGGATAGAAGCACTTGCATTTGAATGAGTTTCAAGCATGCTTGGGTACTCGTGTGATCTGAGTGACTCAGTTTTGGAATATAACTGTCGCGTGGTGAACCGCGACATCCAGGCACCCCGGAGTTTCTGAAAAAAAAAATTCTGCGATTTTCACGAAACCACTTTTCTTCAACTTGAATTGGGCTAAAAATCCATCCCTGAAAGTAAAAATTCACTGAGTAGTGTGTAAATGCTGATCCTTACCCTACCTGGGGTGTCCCAGGTAGGGTAAGGGTACTCGTGTGATCTGAGTGACTCAGTTTTGGAATACAACTGTCGCGTGGTGAACTACGACATCCAGGCACCCCGGAGTTTCTGAAAAAAATTTTTCAGTGATGTTCACGAAACCACTTTTCTTCAACTTGAATTGGGCTAAAAATCCATCACTGAAAATAAAAATTCTCTGAGTAGTGTGTAAATGCTGATCCTTACCCTACCTGGGGTGTCCACTGAGCATTTCCGCGAACTCTATCTGAAGTTCCCTGGGCATGGGATTTTGACATCTTCCCCAAACCAAAAGGATTGAGTGGGAAACAATCAAGACCACGGATAGAAGCACTTGCATTTGAATGAGTTTCAAGCATGCTTGGGTAGATGTGTGATCTGAGTGACTCAGTTTTGGAATACAACTGTCGCGTGGTGAATCGCGACATCCAGGCACCCCGGAGTTTCTGAACAAAAATATTCAGCGATTTTCACGAAACCAATTTTTTTCAACTTGAATTGGGCTAAAAATCCATCCCTGAAAATAAAAATTCTCTGAGTAGTGTGTAAATGCTGATCCTTACCCTTCCTGGGGTGTCCACTGAGCTTTTCCGCGAACTCTATCTGAAGGTCTCTGGGCATAGGATTTTGACATTTTCCCCAAACCCAAAGGAATGAGTTTGAAAAAATCAAGACCACGTATAGAAGCACTTGCATTTGCTTGAGTTTCAATCATGCTTGGTTACTCTTGTGATCTCTCTGACTCAGTTTTGGAATACAACTGGCCCGCGGTGCAACAAGACATCCAGGCCTCTTGGAGTTTCAGAAAAAAAAATTTCAGCTAGGATCTCAAAACCACTTTTCTTAAACTTGATTTGGGCCAGAAATCCAACCCTGAAAATAAACATTCTCTGAGTAGTGTGTAAATGCTGATCCTTACCCTACCTGGGGTGTCCACTGAGCATTTCCGCAAACTCTATCTGAAGTTCTCTGGGCATGGGATTTTGACATGTTCCCCAAACCAAAAGGAACGAGTTGGAAACAATCAAGACAACGGATAGAAGCACTTGCATTTGAATGAGTTTCAATCATGCCTGGGTATTCGTGTGATCCGACTGACTCAGTTTTGGAATACAACTGCTGCACTGTGCACCGCGACATCCAGGCCCGCCGGAGTTTCTGAAAAATTTTTTTTAAGTCTAAGTAGTGCGTAAATGCTAACCCTAACGCTACCTCCTGGGTCAAATGGGCGTTTCTGCTAACTATATTTGAACTTCTCTGGGGATAGGATTTTTGCCCAACCAAAAAGAATGAATGGGAAAGTAAGAAGACTACTCATAGAAGCACTTTTACTTGAATGACATTCAGTAATGCTTGGTAACATGTTCTGATCCAACAGAGTCAGTTTTCTGATACATTTTCTGAAACGGTGCACCGTGGCTTCAAGGCCCCTCGGAGTTTCTGAAAAATAAAATTCAGATAGGAGGTAAAAACCATTCCTCCTAAATCTGACTTGGGACCCAAATCCATCCCTGAGCTTACGAATTTTCTAAGTAGTGTGTGAATGCTAACTCTAACGGTGTCAACTGTGCATTTCCACTATACTGTATGTATCTGAACTTCTCTGGGCATTTGTTTTTGACACGTTACTCAAAACTAAAACCACCATTAATTGAAGTTCTTGCAAGTGATTGAAATTCAATAGTGCTTGGTTTCATCTTTTGATCCAGCCGACTCAGTTTTAAGATATATTTATCACGTAGTGCACAGTGCTTTCCAGGCCCCAGAGTTTCTGAAAAAAAAATTCAGATAGGTCCAAAAATTAATTGTCCTAAACTTGATTTGGGCTTTAAAATCCAGTGCTGAGTTAAAAAATTGTCTACGTAGTGTGTTAATGCTAACCCTAACCCTACTCAGGGTGTCAACTGAGGATTTCCACAATATATATCTGAACCTCTTTGGGTATTGTATTTTGAAAGGATCCCCAAATCAAAAAGTATGAGTGGGAAGCAATGGAGGCCATTAATAGAAGTTCTTTCAAGTGTACAAGATTCAGTTATGCTTGTTTACAACTGTTGAGATATATTTACCGCGTGGTACACTGTGCTATTCAGGCCCCAGAGTTTCTAAAAAAAAAATTCAGATGGAGAAAAAATCACTCATCCTAAACTTGACTTGAGCCTCGTAATCCAGTTTTGAGCTTAAAAAATTGTAGTGTGTGAATGCTAACCCTAACCATACCTGGGGTGTCAAGTGAGCATTTCCGCAATCTATATGTGAGCCTCACTGGGCATCGGATTTTGACATGTTCCCCAAACCTAATGGTATGAGTGGGAAACAATCAAGACCTTTAATCAATGCTCTTGCAATTAAATAAGATTCAATAATGCTTGGTGACAACGTTTGATCCAACCGACTCAGTTTTGCATACAATTACCACAGAGCATACCTCCAGGTCCCAGAGAGTTAAAAAAAATGTCAAATAGGAGCAAAAATCACTCGTCCTAATCCTGACCTGAGCCCCAAAATCCATCATTGAGCTTAAATATTGTCTAAGTAGTGTGTGAATGCTAACCTTAACCCTACCTGTGGTATCAACTGAGCATTGACTCAATCTCAAGTACAATATGAACAGGCAAAAGTCTCACAAAAAAAAGAGATAGGAGTCAATTATCACTCATTCTGAAGTTCACTTGGTCCCCTAAATCCAGCACTGAGCGTAAAAAATGTCCAAATAGTAATCAGTAAGTGTCCACATAATCAAAACCATTGAAAAAAGCTGGTTGGAAATGTAATCTATTTCAAGAATGTATTTTTTCAGCAAATTTTCAATCATTAGAATTCGAGAAATGGTGTAAAAAATGGTGCTGTATAGAATGAATTTAAAAAAATTATTTAACACGAAAATTAAGCTGTTTACATCTTCCACCTGAGAACAGTCACCCGTTGCTACCCAACGCAGAAACACAGCCACTAACTAACAAAGAGAGGACATTAGCTAGCCAATATGATAAAGAAATAAATGATTGTTTTGTTTATTTCTTTTGCACATTTATTTGAACATTTCCATCGATTGTACAAGCACTTGGAAACTGTCCAATCCCTAGTTCATCAGGCATTTTCTTTTACGCTGCAGGCATTCTCCCAGTCTGGCGCCGGTCTGTGTCTTCTAGGATATAATGCCAGCGAACTCTTGTTTTTATGTCCACTATAACAGACAATCTCCTTTGCTTTTAACCAAGCGTCTAACCCCTCTGATTGGAGAAAAAAGACGTGCTGGTTTGCTATACATACTGTACCAGGAAGATGATTTCTTTCTTTTCGAAACGTGTATTTTAAAAGTTTAAGAAGTAAAAACCTTACAGCGTACACAGATTTCTAAACTGATCAGGATCGTTATCTTTGTCTTATCCATAATAATGTTCACCGCTCTGTCCAGCAAATTAATAATAAACTTTATTTTATATAGCGTTTTAAACGAATAAGTAATTAGATTGCTCATAAACCTAATCACTTTTTCTACATAAACACAGCGTAATTGCTTTCTGAAAATGCTTTTTCTTTTTATTTAGGCTCAGATTTCAACTATAGATCGTATTATTATAAACTTTCTTGGAAAAATGTATTTTATATAAACCATGTTTGCTATTAATTCATTTAGGGCTAGAATATGTTCATTGTCTTCCAATCGAGTCGAGTTGACATTAGAAGCTTGCCACGCCCGGACTGTTACACCAAGGCATTAGCATGTTAAAGCAATTTCATTGAGGAGCCTAGCTTTCTTAACTAGTAAGTACTGTACTTCCTTGGCTTTGGAGGGGGAGGTGTCTTTCGCTGGAAATCTCGCCCCCTTCTACTTTGAAAATACCTGTGAAACCAGTTTTATTCGTCACAGCCAGCACTCCCGCAGAGAGGGGGGTTGTACTCGTTAATGTCTTAGCCGGAACACTTCATTATATCTCATTTTGTATTTCTATAAAAAAATCGTTTGCCCAGCTTAACACTATTGTTGTTATTGTTTTTATCCTGTAAAACGCTTTGAGGAGCACAGCTTTCTCACCACTTAGATTACTTTTTGATACCATCCTTACACAAAGCAGAAACTTCTTGTATTTTCCGATAACATACAAGTGGAAAGATTACAGATCGTCTTTTTTCTGAACCAGGGAAAATCTGATCATGTTTCTCTATAACAATAATAAAAAACTTCATATCACCTTTAAAAGTGGCATCTCAAAGCAATACAGTAGATGTAAACCACAGATTACAAAGTAAATACCCAGACAAACGCAAATGCATTTTTAATAAAATGCTTTTATTCATTCAGCAGAGAGAGAGCGTAAAACCTGGGCGTAACAGCTGTTCCTTTTTCTGATCACTCGCTCTCTGGATAAACGTCTCACCTGTCCTGTTCTTTGTTTTCCTAATTTGCTGATTATGCCTTCTGCGATCCACTCCTGCCCTTACACCTAAAGAAGACTATTTTAAATTTCTTTGCGCGGTCCATTGTGCAATTAACCCTTGTATGTGCTGTCCTTAAGGTGATATCACATAAAGGTGATATGTAAAATAATGTTTTTTATTATTGTTATAGAGAAACATGATCAGATTTTCCCCGGTTCAGAAAAAAAGATCTAAAGTATACTAGTTTGTCACTAGTATACTTTTAATACAGTCTTTGCTGTGCTCTAGAGGATCCTTGTGATATTTCGAGCTCTGGTTGAATGATAAGTGTCGCAGTTTAAATAAATTTCGTAGTTGGAAATTATGAAACGCTCTGTTAAAAGAGTTTTTATGTCCGTTGCAGTTTTTTTGAATCCCCTGCGGAACACATTCCATAAGAATCAGCGCTTTTATATATCGCCTTTAAAGGTGGCTTCTCAAAACGCTTTACAGGATAAAAACAACAATAACAACAATCAACAATATCTCTTTACTACTGAACTTGTTTGGATTGACTGAGCTCACTTCTGTAACACACAATGATCCCCCCAGAGTCTCTGCCCCAGGTGATTTGTTTTTTTTTGACAGAGGGTAAAAAACTCTCTCTCTTGCTTGCCCTCCCCCCCCCTGTGTATTGTCTGTTTTTTGTGCTGTCCTGTGACAAAACAAGGCTCGCCAGATAATGTGAATCGAAACCTGTTTTTCTAGCTTTTAAAGTCGTGCGATGTGTAAGCGGGAACACATCATTATATCTTACATATGAAAAATACATAATATAGCTCCCAAACAATCGCAAACGTGTTTTTAATAAGATGCTTTTATTCACTCATAATCCGACAATTTCAGGAAGACTAAGGGAGGTCTGGCTTTTTTTCTATATATAATAATATAATATAATTATATCGTTATTAATTTCTTTAGATACGCAATTCCATATTATATTCCCTTTTAATCAAATTCTAAAAGTATGCTTGTTGACTCCGGTATCACGTTAGTTAAAGACTTCGATGCTTAAAATGTTTAGGGAGAAATGGAATACTGGTGTGTATGTTTTCTTTAAAGTACCAAGACCAGCCATATACTGTATGTTTAAGTTCCAAAATTAATATCGTTTATGGCCTTCACACGCGTTACAGTATGCTCCTATTCTTTTTATGCTCAGGTACTAAGATTTCCCTTCAGTGGTAAAATTCCATATAAATATTCAATACTTAAACGGGCACAGTCAAGACATATATACACATACATACTGTATACAGTACAGTTTGCATACCGTAATATGTTTATGTTCCTAAATCAATCTCTTTTATGAGCATGTGAAAGGCATGGTGAATCGATTCTCAAAAATTACTGTACTTTGCATGATTGGAAACAAATGCGTGATTGCGAAATGCTGTGGTGTTACTTTTACAAAGACGGTCAATGAAAAAAATAATGTGGACCAGGGCAATATTTTGAGTTTACAGCTTGTCCAAGGTCATTCATTATTAATACTATTAGTAATATCTATGTTAAAGACTTTGATGGCGACAGCTCAAACATGAGAGGTTGAGCTTTATTAGCTCCACCTTGCGGATACTATTATTTTGCTTGCAGTATTATAGGAATATTTACGGTAACTCGCAGTATTTACCGGTAACTCGCGCAAGGCGCACCGCTGAATAATGCGGTATCGCCCGCGCATTTTGAATGGCTGCATCTGTACATTTAGTTACAGTTTAAATTGCAAGATCAATACATTTTACCTAGTAGAACAGGTTAACCTATTGATCTCACTCAGTTTTGGAGTATAATTACTGAAGGTGCAATGTACAATATACTGTGGTTCCATTGTGAATCTGGCATTGTTTTCAATAGTTTGTAGTCCTGGAATAAGTTCCAACACTCACTGTTACAACAGAGTCTTTGTTGGATTGTTTTATAATGTTGATTACATTGGGAAAGCTGGGTGTGAAAGGCTAAACCATGTAAGGTGCACCAGTAGGTTTCTGAGGAGACAAGGAGACATGGGGTATATTTCTTCCCATGAAAGAGGATGTCTAGTTGTGTATGGCTGGATGAGGCCAGTTTAAGTGTATCAGTGTTTCCTAGTGAATGAAATGGGTAGTTCATTTTAGATAATGCAGAGATATGGAGTCCTTAATAGGAATTCATCTGCACCTGATCTTCCTGTAGATTTTGAAGACTGAAGAGTTGATCCACTACAGATATTAGAGGAAGTGAAGAAAGTTTGCTGATACCTCTGTGAGATGATCTGGTTTTTGGGACTGAGCAGGCATCTCTGAAAGGGAAACACTGGTACATCATAGGAGCCTGAAGGGGTTCTGCATAGCAAATAGTGACAGTCCACCCCTAACATGTATGCAAAATCAAGTGATATGATGGCCCAGGTCCACAATTTGTGGCTTAAGAGTCAGTATTCACCACACCAAAAAGTCGATTGTAAACTCTCTGCACAATTATTTTGATCACTTTGAAACCTGTTTTCCAGTGATTGTTCCGTCTAGTACACCAGTCAAGGTGATAATGATCAGTCTCATATGGCATGAGCACCAATACTTTCTGCTTCACTGTTAGATACAGTAAACAGCATGCACTTCTCCATTGTACAGTATTTCTTCAATGTAAAACTCCACCATATCATGAAGTTTTTAACCAACTGAGCACCTATGAGGGAGCCAAGAAGGGTAAACACATATATACAGTATCAGTGTCAACCACCACCAAATAGCATCACTAATTTGTCAGATTAGTGATGTTTAAATGTCAGAAAATTAAGTGTTTAATTGTGTGAATGAAGTTTTTGGCACTTTTACATGTATTTTTTTTTTGGTTTTGTTCATGTTTAAATACACATAACACAAGAATAGCATAATGTCTGATCTATTTTTTAAAAACTAAATATTATGCAAAATACACACCCACATATCCAAAGCAATGGTGTATTTGAACATCAGTAGACTGGTAATGTATAATGCCTTGCAGCAACAAATAGTTCCCATTAAGGATTTTAAATAAGTCCTCACCAAATCCTGTGAAAAGAACTCGTATTTCTGTGCTTTTTTGCAATATTAAATATTGTTAGATACATTTTTGACTTTGTAAGAACCTTAACCTTTCCATTTGCATGAGGATCAGTGAAGTTGTATTGATTACTTTTATAACCTCTACTACCATGATAATCTAAGAGATTTTAGTTTCCATGGAAACCCAAGAGTGAAAGTATTGTAAACTCAGAAAACAAATCAATGAGTGTGAGTGCACTGCCAGATTTTAGGTTTATGAAAACATGTATTGTTGGTCATAAGAATACTTTCTAAAGAAGCCTAAAGAAAGATGCACTTAAATGAAAATGTTATTAGTGTTTGATAAAAATGTACAAAAATACAGTTCCTTTAACTAGTTGCCAAAAAGGAATAAAGTTGTCTCATTAGCAGAAAGCAATTTATATTGAATCACTGTGGTGTTCTCTCCTTCAAAGTTGATTAGTCTAGAATTCAGATTTATCCATCAATACACAGAGATCTAACAGCATAAAATAAGTATTTAGTGAAAATAAAAATAAGCCATTATAATGACTTTAAAACCAATAATCTGTCACTTATCACAGCAGGGTTATTTATTCTATTCTTCAAAACACGCCAGGTGGCAGATAACAGGTGAACCATTTCAGGATTAGAATTCTTCTTATAACCAAGTCTTGCACCAAAGATGTGTGAAAAAAAAAACACAAGAACATGATGTCATGAGTTTTAACAGGTGCGAATTTAAACCTTTTAATGTTTTAAAGCTGTCCAGACTGAAAACATTTAACAGAAATACAGCCATATGACAGCAGGACGTAAATGACTGATTACCAGTGTCGTTATCCAGAGCTTTTCATAAATGAGCCCCTGTAAAGCTAAGTGTTTTTTATTGATCAGAAAGTGGGACAACAGATTAGGGAGGCAGCAACATTTTAACATTTAACTTTGTCAAGAATAAAGCTGTCCCGATGGGATAGCTAAAAAAATTGTAGCACCAAGAATAAAGGAAATGTATATAGTGCATTCTTGCAGGTGGAGCAAGTCATTAAACTGAAATGGAATTCAGACCCTTAGTTACCTGACAGATCTGCAGCAGCAACTATTTTGCTAGAAAGAGGATTAAGTTTACTTTTCACTGAAATAGGTTATTTATTTGCTCTGGGTTGTAATATGGGAAAAAAGAAAAAACACACCCTGTTGTCCATACGGTCTTTTATACTCACTCCCATCCCTTCTGTCCTTTATAGCCTCTCTGTTGTCTAAAATAGACTTTCCAGCTGGTTTAATTTGTTTACTCTGAAGTCTTGCCAAAGTGAAACACTAAATACAATAGCTAATGTAGCAAAAATATCTATTATCCTTATTTTCCATTGTGAAATGTTTTGGGTAACCCCTGGATATAAGATATCAACTTTTTCCTAAAGATAAATGATGGGTAGGAACACAACTCTGGAAAACCAAGTACTGACTCTCAATTTGTCTAGAATTGGGAAATTCTCAGTAGTCAGTCCTATTCCATAGCTCCCATTTCACCATTGTTCCTTCAGCTGTTAGTTTTGGCTTCAGCTTCCAGCAAGCTGATTTCTCTCTCTAAAAGAGGTCAAAACCCTACAGATGCTGTCAACTCTGAATCTGAAATGGGAAGGGAAAGTCTCAAAGAGAGACATCAAATTGGTTAAATAGCACAGACATGAGTGGAAGACTGAAAGACAGAGATGTTTATAATAAGAAAAGTACTTACGTACTTGCTGGTGTATCAGGAGCATTAAATATTGATGGTTTTATATGTCCCTGGTCAAAAAAGGATCAGACAGTTAGTTTAGGGCTTTGGATCAAACTAGGGAATGGGAAAATTAGGATTAGTGTTGGTCCAGCCTTAGTCATGTTATCACCACACCTTAGTAATAATATTAAAGGTTACAGCAGAAAACCCTGCTCAGATACGGGGTTTACACACATAAGTTCTCAACACCATGCTACCTGAGTAAGAGAACCTGCTACAAAAAACTAAATCAGCCTAACAATATTTGTTGTTCATGACACATTGCTAGTGTTTTTGACACTAAGTAGCATGACTGTCCACTGCCTTTTAAGTCAGAAGTATTCTTAATGACTAATGTTTTATTGTTGGTTAGCAATCCTGTCTTATAGCTCTTGGGTGCTGAGTTTGATTCCAGATTGGGAAGCCTTCTGTGCGGCATTTGCAGATGTTTCACTTTCAAAAGACATTCTGTCTTTAAATCCTGTTTCCTATAATGTGTTGGCACCTTATCCAGGGTGCCAACCATCATACACAGTTAGAGATGGTGTGTAATACCATACACAGGGAGGCTGGAGGATGTCATTATCTTTACCAAGATTAAACAGTTTTCTGATAATAGATGGATTCTGTCTTTTAGGAGGAGGTCATGTTTCTTGCCAGTGTGCAGCTCATTTTACTATTTTATACAATAAAAGACAATAAATGTACCCTGATCATGTTGATGACTAACATAGAACATGGTAAACATTAAATTCAGCTAATAAACGTTTTCTTTGCCAATATTGGTGAATCAATTAGATCAAAATACAGATTTCTTTAAAATATTTCCAAATCAAAATAGGAGTGAAGCCATCTATGTTTCAAAAGAGGTTCAGAGGTTTTGTTAGATGTGTAATACTTAAACAAATAATGTAAAAAGGAAATAAATGGTAACCCTAAGCATCAAGAACAGAAATGTGTTTTATTTCTTTGTTGATGTCATAATAACAAATAAAGTTTGCATTTAATTGTGTGCTTTACATGGAACCTTAATAACACAAGGCTGGCAAATAATGATGAGAAAATAATGTTTTTTTTACAGATAATATAACATGGTCAATTTTGATCTTCTTCCACAGAGAAGGCTGAGAGTCTGGAACAGTTGTGTGTTTTTTGGATCACAATGCTGAATCCAATGATCATGAATATTGAGGACAGACTGCCATTTTTATATTTCATTCTTTTTTAGCTGTCTTGAACAAAAACAGCCTAGTACATTAATAGAGGGCATGTAAATAAGAATTACTCTCATGCTTCATTTTGTCTGATTTTGATCAGACCCGATCAGTAAATACTGTTCCTGCTGTGACTGACATAGTAAACTGATGGATTATCTTTTTTGTTGTTGCATGTTGCCAAAATAAGGAGAGATATTGTGAAGGTTATGTATCAAGGTTATGTACTAGGACTCAGGCAAAAAAAAATTAAACCACAGTTTTAACCCAACACCTATTTGCTAGAGGTTTCTTGCAAGTATTCGAATGAAAAAAAAACAACAAAACAGAACACTGAAATGAAGTTTTCATTTATAGACCATCTTAATACACTTCCTTAACTTTATACACTTACTTTACTTCAATCTAAAGAAAAGACATTTGCCAGTGAGACCATATAACCGCCTATTAAAATCCACAATCTCACCACAACATTGTTCTAATTGTTTCACACAAACTCTATATTGGAGATTGAGCAAATTCATACAGATCTGTCTTGGCACTCGGCTAGGAATGAAACAAGGACAATAGGACACCCCCTGCCAACCACTAGGTCAAGTGAAACAAGAAGATGCTACAAGTGAAGAAGTCTCACTTGCTATGGACCACAGTGTTGTCCCTGTCTCCTGTCTGTTCGACCAACTTGTTTTTTAAGGTTATAGATTTTGACTCATCTCTGGATGTAGTGTGCATCAAGAGGAGACATGGATGGAGCAAAGGGTACACAGCTGGTTTTGTAATAGGCCACTAATCTTTAAAATTGTCAGTAGAAAATTATCTAGAGTAACTGCAATTTGTTATTATTGAATGTTTTCATTTCCTCTTCTGTAAATATACTGTATATTTTCTTCTTTTGCACAAAATTACCTGTGTAAACAATCACTAGTTTTGCACTAGCTTTAGTGTGACCTATTTTGCATGACTTCTGTGTCCATCACTGGACTTTACTCAGTTTAGTCACGGCATACATATCCCACTTTAGTTATAACAGAAGGCAATGCGTGCATTCATTTGATTTATTTTCAAGCATTACACATTGTCATCTTGCAAAAGTGGCAGTCCATTAGAGAACACCATTTGTGTTAACTGCTGCTCTGGAAAGGCCTCCTGTGTTGAAATACTTCAGGACTGATTTAATTAGCAAAAAGACCTAGACAGCCACAAAGAGGTTTCATTATTTATCTTTAAATGCCTCTGTCAATACAGACAGTAAATCTTATTTATTAAGGAAACTTTTTAATGATTTAACAAGGGACTGTGCAATATATATATATATAGTGATATGTGCTGTAAAAATTTATGCTGTGCACTTTTGCACCACATTTGCAATGAGCTGTTAGTTACCTGCTTATGTACCACAGAACATCTTCTCTGAAATGGACATTATTGACAATACTGCATCATCTCAAAAGGGACTTTCCTATACATGCCCCTTGGGAAGTATTTATCTTATGTGTGACTTGTCCTAACCTTATGGTTTTTGTAGAGTGTCATTATTAGTGCTTGGGCAAAGCTGACTGCATTTACTGTTTAAACAATTAACTGCTTAGGATTCACATCAGTCCTCTGTGTGACCCTGGACTGTGAATTGTGGTCTGCAAAATTGTGTGGCTCACTGTATTACACTTTTTATTTAAACAAACTAAGAAAACCATCTGCAAACATTAAATTCCAAATGTTAGAACTAAATGAGTATAATAATTGCTTACACTTATAAAGTGCTTTTCTGGACACTCCACTAAAGCGCTTTACGGGTAGTGGGGACTCCCCTCCACCACCACCAATATGCAGCATCCACCAGAACACTCACCACACAGACTAATGAAGCCAATTTATGGGGATTATTAGGAGGCCATGATTGGTAAGGGCCAATGGGAAATTTGGCCAGGACACCAGGGTTACACCCCTACTCTTTACGAGAAACGCCCTGGGATTTTGAATGAGCACAGATAGTCAGGACCTCGGTTTTACGTCTCATCCGAAGGACAGCGGCTGTTTACAGTATAGTGTCCCTGTCACTACACTGGGGCATTAGGACCCACATGGACCACAGGGTGAGCACCTCCTGCTAACACTTCTTCCAGCACCTTAGATTTTACAAGGAGGTCTCCCAACCAGGTACTGACCAGGCTCACACCTGCTTAGCTTCAGTGGGTTGCCAGTTGTGAGTTGCAGAGTGATATGGCTGCTGGCTACAAGTATAATAGGTTGAGTGTCCCTCTTGTCTTTAACCTTTCCAAAATTCAGATTTTAGCATGGTTTCCCCAATATACAGATGGAGCCATTCAAAACAAGTGGGGTATGCTGCGGTATGACATGGTGGGCGTGTCGCAGTTTACCACTCTGTGCTGTATGCAAATTAGATTGTGTTAATAGTATCCGGAATCAACTTGTAAAACCGGCAGGTGGAGCTAATAAAGCTTAACCTCTCCTGTACAGCATTTGAGCTGTCACCAGAAAACATCTGGTTTCGAATCCCGATCACTTCTGAGGGACAGTCTTTATTCAATTAAGAATTTAAGTTGTATACTCTTTAGACTTTTAAATTTAACTGTGTATTACAGGATGTTAATCATTATACATTACAAAGTTGGTATATTTTATGAAAGCAAGATTGCTCAGTTGGAGAAAAGTACACAGCCTACCACCTTTATCAAATATTTTAACTATGCAGAAATATTTTATGCATCAAAGTCTTAACTGAAGATATTAGTAATAGTATTAATAATGAATGATCTTGGACAAGCTGTAAACTCAAAGTATTACCCTGGTCCACATTCTTTGTAACCGTCTTTGTAAATGAAAATACTTTATTTTTTCACTGACTAAAAGTAACACCACACCATTTTGTTGATCCGATCACACATTCATTTCCAATCATACAAAGTATGCCTCTCACATGCTCATAAAAGATATTATTTAAGGTATTTTAGGCCTTTAGGGAATGTACAGCATGAGAACAGCATAAAATAACAATATTCTCCTGTGTATTGTTCTGCAGAAACAAGAACACATTTATTTTTATAATGATGACTATGATCTTTCATAATAGTGTGGATTAAGAATAATAAACAGCAACTAAAACATCATTTCCCTAGATTTCACACTGTTATAGTCTTTGCATTTTTGTCATTAGCAGTATTAGTTATGATAGTGTTAATTATATGTTTCTCTAATTACTGTAGTGTCGAATGACGACAGGAAGATCTGAAAATCACTGTTATTGTCAATGTGCATGTCGAGATAAAGTACACAATATTTGTATTGAATGAAGAAACAAAAGAAGTGCAACATACAGTATCCTTTCTTCATAAAACAACAAGATTGTTTTTCTATTGTTGGGTTTTTTCAACCAATGTAACAATAACAATATGAACAGGTACAGTACATCTGATACCCTGCAATAATCCATCCATCATCAATACGATTTGTAAGGGTCACAGCAACCCAGATCTTCTCTCTGCAGAAAAAAAGCCAGAAGAACATCCTACATTTTCAAGAGAATTTTGTCCAAGTAGAGAGAATGGCTTAAAGTCACAGTACCTTGACACAGCTATAGAAAACCATCTTGGTCACTGAAATTTCCATAAATGAAAATCAGTTCCCTGATTACAATTTTCTGTAAAAATAACATAAATTAACAGATGACCCTGCATTCTAAATTAATTTTCCATTCTAATTGAACCTTCTGTGCGTTCTCGATGGGTGCCATTTTGATACAGAAATAGATAATAATAATGAAAATAAATTTTATTTATAGAGCACCTTTCATACAAATAGCAGCTCAAAATGCTTTACAAACCAAGCGTAAAAATAAAATCTTAAAATTAAGAGATATACTTTCAGTTGTAAAGATAAACACAGTAATACAGTAAAGCAACATAAGTGTCATTTATGCTTGAAAAAGAAATAAATAAAAATTAGGAAAGTCATAATAAAATATGAGCAATAAAAGATTAATAAAAAAGAAAAATACATAAAAAGAACACAGAACCATTTTAATTAAAAGCTAAATTAAAACGATATGTTTTAAATTTTTTTAAAAAACAATGTACCGAGCTTGATTGCCAAATAAAAATTGGTAGCAGGTTCCATAATTTAGAAGCATAAAAACAAAAAGCAGCCTCTCCACTCTTTCTGTATTTCACATGTGGTATTTGCAGAAGGCCAGTATTTGCAGATCTCAGGTCACATATAGGAACATATAAAGACAGACATTCAGTAAGGTACACAGGTGCTAAGCCGTTTAGAGCTTTCAAAACAAGTAAAATAACTTTAAAATATATCCTAGATAATACAGGGAACCAGTGAAGTTCTTTCAAAACAGGAGTAATATGTGTTCTCTTTCTTGTTTTGGTTAGGATCCGTGCTGCTGCATTTTGAAAAAGTTGTAAGGGATTTACTGTTTCCTTGGGAAGCCCACTAAACAGAGCATTACAATAATCAATTCTACTGGTAACAAATGCAAGGACAAGATTTTCTGCATCGCCCTGGGATAAAAAAGGCTTAACTTGTTTCTTAAATAATAGAATGCAACTTTAGTAACCTTATTTATGTGAGGGACAAAACAAAGATCAGAATCTAGAGTTATACCCAGGTTTCATACTTCAGATTTAACACATGAAGCAAAAGAGTCCAATTTATTCTGAATTCTTTCTGAATTTTAGTATCCAATATCAATATTTCAGTCTTGTCTTGATTTAACTGTAGAAACGTTTGGGACATCCACTGGGAAATATCTAACACACAACCGATTAGTCTGTTGACAGAGTTTTGATCTTCAGATGGAATGGAGATATACAGTTGTATATCATTGGTATAGCTATGAAAATTTATCCCATGGTTCCTAATTATATTACCTAAAGGTAACATATATAATGAAAAGAGCAGAGGTCCTAAAATGGAACCCTGCAGGACTCCACAAGAAATATCAACAATTTTTGGTGACTGATTTCCCAAAGCAACAAAAAACTGCCTATTCATTAAAATAAGATTTAATCCATTCTAAAACCGTCCCTGAAAGACCTACCCAGTTTTCAATTCGGTCAGAATCTTGTGATCAACTGTATCAAAAGCTGCACGGAGATCAAGTAAAACCAAAACATTTTTTGTTTAAACCGGAGGCATTATGTTTATCGGCACTCAGGTCATTTACAACATGGACCAATGCTATCTCTGTACTATTGTTAGAACGAAAACCTGACTGAAATTTCTCAAAAAAACAGATTCATTTAATTGAATAAAAGCAACTTTCTCTAAAATTTTACTTAAAAAAAGGAAAATTTGAGATAGGTCTAAAAATGCTAACAACAGCAGGATCCATATAAGTCTTTTTTAGTAAAGGCTTCACCAAGGCAGTCTTGAAAGCATTTGGGAAAACTCCAGTTAACAGAGAGCAATTTACAATAGTTAAAACATTATATTATACGCAATCAAAAACCTTCTTAAAAACAGTTGTAGGAACAGGGTCAAGATCACATGGGGAAGACCTTAATTTGTCTGTAACAGTTTTAAGTGTCTGAAGATTAATAACAGAGAAAGATGTAATAACAGACAATCAGGGAAACTCATCGATGTTGTCTGAGCTTTATTCTGTCTAATCAAAGTTATTTTATCTAGGAAATGTATTGCAAACTCTTCACATGTCACATAGATCCTTTGTAACATCTGAATATGTTACCTGTACCTGAGTAAGGTAAATTTTAAATATAACCTTTGAAAAAAGTCTAAGCTAACTAAGAATTCAAAGAAATAATTCACTCACTTATTAATAGTATCTATTTCTTACTGATATAAAAGTTACTTCTCATGAAATAAAACCACCAACAACAACACCAACATCACCTCCAATATCAACACCACTAACAAAACCATCAACAACACCAACACCACCAGTAACAGCAACAGCACCACCAACAACAACAAACAACAACACCAAGAGCACTACCAACAACAACAGCACCACTGCCACCAACAAAACCAAGACCAACAGCAACATCACAACCAACAACACCAATGCCAACGACAACAACACCAAATCAACAGCAACTACGACAACCACCACCACCCACAACACCCCAACCATCAACAATAAAACCACTGCCAACACCACCAAGAACAAAAACAACACCCCCACCAACAGCAACAACACCACCAACACTACCAACTACACCACAACCAACAAGAACAAGAACAGCATCACCAGCAATAACACCACCACAATTAACAACACTTGAACTTGAACTTGAACTTGAACTTTATTGCCATATGTAACCAGTACTGGTACAATGGAATTCTTACTTACAGAAAGAAAGTCTCTCGATTGTAAAACAAGTGTAAAAAACAAAACAAAGTGCAAACAGTGCATCAAGACAATGTACAAACAAACAATAGACAATGTGCAAGTAAACATGTAGACAGTTTGAATGTAAACAATACAGACGTGTAAACAATGACTGGAGATGTGCAATAGATAAGAAATCATAAAGAGGTAGATGGTGATGGTGTAGGTGTGGTCCGAGGGGGATGGCTAAATGTGTTCGCCAGTCTCACTGCTTGTGGATAGAAGCTATTGAAGAATCTAGTGGTAAGAGTCCGTATGCTCTTATATCTCTTGCCTGAGGGCAGTGGGGTGAAGAGCTCATGCCCGGGGTGGTGACGGTCCTCTGTGATGGCCAGAATTCTACCACGGCAGCGGTCCTCATAGAGCTGTTTAATCTCGGTGAGACCGCAGCCGATGATCTTCTGGGCCATATTGACCATTCTCTGCAGTGCCTTTCTTTCTCGCGAAGAGGTGTTGCCATACCACACGGTGATCCCGTTGGTGAGGACGCTCCCGATGGTGCAGCGGTAGAAGTTCACCAACACATGTATTGGCATCCCCCATCGCTTGAGGCACCTCAAGAAATAAAGGCGCTGCTGAGCCTTCTTCATGATAGAGTCAGTGTTCACAGTCCAGGTTAGATCTTTAGAGATGTGAATTCCCAAAAACCTAAAGCTGGTGACTGTTTCCACTTCCGTTCCATCAATACTGAGTGGGCTGTGAGTGTATGGCCTGTGTCTCCGAAAGTCCACTATTAGCTCTTTCATTTTCTTTATGTTCAAGTCCAGGTTATTGCTATGACACCACCTAAGCAGCTGTACAACTTCATCCCTGTAAGTGGACTCGTCATCATCACTGATCAGTCCTATTATAGTGGTGTCATCGGCAAACTTAATGATGCGGTTGTTGCTGTGTTTTGCTGTGCAGTCGTGAGTAAATTGGGAGTACAACCTTGGACTCAGACAGCAGCCTTGTGGGGTTCCAGTGCTCAGGGTGAGTGGTGTTGATGTTTTACTACCTGTACTACCACCCACAACACCACCACAAACAACAACTATAGCACCACCAACATCAACAATAACACCACTCTGCCTATAAATAGTTCTAATGAACATGACACATAGGATTTTGGAATGAATAATTTAAAATAAAACATCATAATTTGACACTGTACTACAATTTGACCCAATTTATCCAATGCTTCTGCGTAGCAATTATTATATGGATTAAAATGTAGAATGTGAATTTTGTTCCCCTTTTCAATCATGAAATAAACAGGTTTCCTAGGTCACAAAAAACGGAGAGTAAAATAGTTTCAACTCTAGAAAAAAAATCTAAATATTTTATATCAAGTAAATAAGATGAGGGGTATGAAAGAAAGCTCCTGTCACAGCAGATGGTGTCACTATGTAAAGCATAAGCATGTAGCACATTCTTCCTCTGACATATACACTTGTGATCATCAGAAAACACTTCGTAAGTGATTAAATCTGACAAATGTGAATGCATGTGATCACTGTGTTTTAAGTTCCACACCTTCTGAATAGTGTTGTGAAAAGTTTTTAGTATAATCAGATTTAATTTCCATTTTGCAACACTGTGAATCCCCCTGGCAATTGAAAGTCTGTCTTTTGTGAAAATGAAAAAGAAAAAAAAAACACCTGATACACACTGCTGGGGAAATGTGACTTTCTCAAATATAACACCTTCATACTTAACAGTATCTGTGCTTAATTTGATATTTCCTTGCCTTGGTTCCTTACGTGGATAAATTAAAAACATAAAATAATACTGAGGTTAAAAAACAGGAGGACAACAAAAATAAAGGCAAGGCAAGTGTATTCATAATTTGATCAACAAATCTGTAGAAATCTGTAGAGTCTGTAGAAACAAGAATTGCAGCTAGGCAACATTCCTGCATTACAACATTTTTCATGTACAGTATAAGGTTAAAAAATTCTAATTAAGAAACAATTTATCAGTAAATTAAAGAATTTAGCAATCACATTGCACCATTAAAAATAAAATTTTAAATTTCTGGATTGACTCTTCAGGTATTTTCCAAAATTAATTCATGTTAACAAATATTGTTTACATTTAATTAATCAAGTCTTTTATGTTGTTGTTTGGTAAAAGAATAAAATGATGTTGAATAATACTATCCCCTGCCATTTCAACAATTCCTGATATCTTAATAATCCTTTTGGCAGGAAGCCTATTAATCTTTTTGACAAGCACTTTGTAAAGGGGAGACGCAATCAGTGATGAATGTCACAAAAATCTGCATTTTTTAAGGAGGAAAGTGCAGCCAGTTTGACAGGTTAAATTTTGATCTCATGTAAAAGTGTGCCTGTTTATAATAGCTGGAGAGTATTAAAAAGAAGAAATTGCTGAGGTGTCACAGAAACACACCCAGTGTCAGTCTGTCTGATTATACAATATACATTTTCTGTCAGGTCTATTTGGAATAATTTGCTTTTAGGGAAGAAATATGTGAAGCTTCAGATGCATAACAATAAATGAATGATATTAACTGACTCACAGAAATATAAGGTGGAGAACAGATTAAAGAAAAACAGGATATTATCATTATTATTATTATTATTATTATTAAACTTTTTTTTTAGAGCGCCTTTAAAGGTGGCTTCTCAAAGCGCTTTACAGGATGACAATAACAGTAAAGATGATTATAGAAAACCAGTATAGATGAAAAAAGCAACACATTTTCTCTTTCAAAGTTGAATCTAATTGCTTTCATGCATTTTTTTAATCCTAAGGAACAATGCTACATACTGTAGGAGTGTATTTCACAAGGATCAATGTTAATGCTGTATATTCATTTAAAATATGGAGTATTTTTTACAAGACTTCAACCCTAAGACCTTTATGAAATAAAAGTGATGCCACAAATATCTGAATTTTCATACTTGCCATGACTAATGAATAAACTAAGTTTGAAAAAAAAGGATAAAAAGGATAAAATCATCTAACTGCTGTGTCAATCTGTAAATGACACTACCCAATGAAAGCTCCTTGATGTACAAAGAAAAATAATTTAAATAATTAAATTGGTTTACTTACTATAGTACATTACTTTTAGGGGGGCCAATCCATCTTGGATTAGGGCTAGGAAACCAAGCGATACAGTATGTGCTACTGAAAAACATTTGGACAAAATGGTGGTTCTTGAGAAAGCAAAGTTAGAGCTCATGGAGAGCTGAATATGGACATGCAACCCTGTGGTTGGAAGATCATAGAAGATTAAACTGGCCTCCCCAAATTTTTCATCCAGAAAATATTGGTGCCAAAAGTTTACGTTCTAATAATAGTTCTTCATTTTTATATTGTGATGACTGTAGCATTGAAGTGAATTTTATTTTTGTTCCAGCTGCCTTGATGCACAGCCTGTTTCACATTCTGCTGGAGGAGATGTGCAGTGTGTACAGGAACATTCTGTGAAAACTGCTGTGGATCTTAAAGAATTATTGAAACATTGCACTTTCAGTGTGGCTGAGATTGAAATGTGTTTAAAAGCCCTTGTGTCAGACTTGTCTCTCAGATTACTCAAGCTCTGGCCCAATATTTTCCTTTCTAATCATACCAGACAACTGACTAGTTCACAATGCTGTGAATTGTAGGTGTTTATGTCTTCTGTAGGTGTCTTAGTCTTCTGAAGCGCACACTTGAAGCTACCAAGAAAGATCATAGGGTCTCTATCATGACCTGCTGGAAATCCAGTCTGTGAAATCTAATTGTTTGCAGAAAGCAGTATTTTCACTGCCTTCAGCATTTGACTGGAATTCATGTAGAACACCAGGGTAAATAACACCCTTATTAACAGCACCATTGCAGCATTAATAATCAACTAGTTAGAGCCTTGGCTAAGCATGCCATCCAAAGAATAGCACCTCCCACAGCTCAGTTTTCCCTGTTGCCATACTGGTGGAAGAGGGACACTCACAGGTCTATCAGCACTATTTATAGCAGAAACCTGGGTTGGGTTAGAGATCTCCTATACTGATATAACCTAGGCCTGGATTAGTTTTTGAGATCTTCTGAGAGATCTAGGTGATAACACTGATGTAAAAAAGCAGAGCTTTCATGCTAAATTGTTAACATTTTAACATTTAAAATCATTTTGAGTGTATTCCACATAGTACATAAGTGTCTGGAATAGTAATGGTCTCTGGCATTCTTTCTTTAATGATTTAGGCTTAGTCATTTTCAAATCAGCCTGCTTTTCCCTTTGATAACAGAAATTCATAGAGTGACTTATTGTAATTCCTAACAAATATGCAGATGCAAGTGAAATTTTACAGTACAATCGTATGAAGAATCTTCTTTTTAATTTTAATTAAATGTGCTATAGCTGAAAAGTATCATTGGTGACCTAAAAATGAGGAATAAGAGCAATGCTGTGGAAATTACATGGACACATTTTCCATCCATCTGTGCAGATTCTGGGATTCAATGGAACTGCAATTTGGATGCTCAATATAGTCCTGTAACCTTTATTTAAACTCTTACTCATGGCATTTCACTAACCTACATCTAAATGCCAACACAATGAATAAAAATGAACAAATTAATTTTAGTTTGTCCCTTTGTACAAAGTTTAACATTCTTAAAAGGCTTGTGTGTTGTATATATATAGGTGACTTTTCTGAGTGGAGGACCTTTAACCTTGAAAAAAACGGGATGTTTAATGACTGTGGCTTTTCAAAAATATATAAACCTGCAATTTCTAATTAGTTAAATTCTATTTTGTTTCTTTGCAGAAACATTACATTACAGTAAGGTCAACACCGAAGATTATTTGTCTCCGGACCACCATCAGGTATTCCTGAAAATTCTTTGGTGCACACAGACTGCACCTAGACTACGTACATCCAGTGAACAGGGATTCAGACAGGTCCCTACAGTAGTAAGATTTGATTAGACTAAGAGAAGCAACCAACTATACACTCTCCTAGACAGTCCCCACTCCTCAACCAAAATAGGACAATTTTATAAAAGCAGCCAAATAAATAAAATCAATTTATCTTGATAAATGTAGAAGATTTTGCATAGGTAGCAGAAAGTACAGTATAGTTGAAAATCAAGTAATTGTTGCCAAATTAAATGAAATGCATAAAAGTAATAATCTTTTACCACTTTTATACTGATGATACCCAGATTTTTCTCTACATCTCCTATAATTCTGATAATACTTCACAGATGTCTGTTGGCCATTCAACCAACTTGCACTGGATGCAGACAGATTACCTCAGACTCAACATTTTTAATGTTGACTTGTTCTACTGCCTTTTTTCCTCCTCATCGTGTGTTTCTTTCTCTTGTTCTGCCAAGAATAACAAAGTTATCTTTGAATCATTCTCCTCCTTTTTTGAGCATATCTCCTCACTAAAATGCACTTGCCTTAACATTGTCTTCTGGGTGCATTTAATTTTAATAACCTGCTCTTTTCAGCTCCTACTTAATTTCTAATGCTATGTTTATTTCTATGGATTGTTGTAAACTGAGATTCATTACTGTATATTACTGCCATTTTTTGCATGGTACACCTTGCAGCTGCCTATCACCGTATATTGTACTTTACAGTGCTATTTCCCAAACCTAGTCCTGAAGGAACACTGTGTCTGCTGTTTTTTATTCCATTGAGTTCTAAAGCTCCAGGGGCTAACTGATGACTTAATTAACCTTCTTAATTTTAAGACTTTATTCTCAATTGTTTCTTTCTTGTGTTGGAGACTGAGTTGGTGGTCGCATCACCACTGGGAGAACAAGTGATTATAAGATCTTGTCCTCATTGCATTTTGTGGTGACAAAGTCTTGTGAAAAAAGTTTTGATTGGAACTGAGCATCATTTGTGCCCTAAATTTCCATTTTCAATCGTTCCTAAATCTACAGCTTCAGAGCTAACAGAAGCTATAATTCTTGGTTACTGTCACTTCAATACTGCTCATGTGATTTCTTGGGAAAATTTCAAATTGAAAGATAAAATTTACAATTTCAGTCTTTACAATGAATAAATTAGTAAATTTACTAAAAAAAAAGTAAATTCACAATGCTATTCCAAGTAAACCAGATTTAAAGTGGCAGTTTCAGGAGAGAACAGAAATTAATTGGTTTTAATTCCTGGTTATTAGTATTTAAATGCCAGAAGCTCAGCATGCTTCATTAACACAGTAATCATGTTTAAGATTATATATTAAATAGATGATGAATGAATTATTCTTTCTCTAGGCATTCAGATGCCAGTATCACAGGATTGTTTTAAAAAACAGAAATGCAAATTATTTTTCCTCACTGTAATATTAAATTTGATGCTTAAAATTCTGTTATTCCATAATGTTTCATGAGATTCAGCTCTTTACCCTTTGTTTCCAGTTTAACATGAAATCCAAAATATTTAAAATTAAAATGTTCTGTACATATAATTTGGTATAAAGAGAAAACAGAATTATCTGTGTATGGTTTTGTTTTTTGGGAATATTTTTATTATATCTTTGGGACACATCAGCATGAGTAACTTTCTTACATCTTTGTATTATTCATGCTGAAAACCCGGGATCTGGGGATTTTACACTTAAAACATACCGTATAATGCGATTGTTCTGCCCAACTGGTCTGGGGTGAGTTTCCTGAAAACGATTAATCTTAGAGACTAACGAGCAACTTTACGATGCACGTACGTAACGTACATGCTACTTTTTCGTGTGTTTCCCAAAACCCCTCTTAATCGATCATTTTACAAGCGAGTATAAAGTACTTCTTTGTTAACCCCTCCCCTGAAGTCGCTTAGCAAAAACATCACAAGTCGATTGACAAACAATCGATTGACAATACTTTCATTATATGGTGTCGGTTTTGGTCCTTCAGTGGGATGAAATAAAGTTGTGAAAAGGAATTTGAACCAAACATGACATCATAATTTAACAACCATTTAAGCGAAAGCATATAGATAGGCACAAAATGGGACACATCGTTTCTAAGAGAAAATAAAATAAATGACTGACATGCCCTAAAAGAAAACCAAGTTTAACTGCGTGGACAGTGTATGCATCCTGTACAACGTCTTTGATTTAAAGCAATATTTTTTGTCACGCTGCCATCATTAAGAATCACAGTGTTTCATGAGAAAATACTGTTGTTATTTAAAGTTGTTGGGTGTGTTGGAACTCCATTTTAATTGGTCTTATTAACATGACATCTGGAAAAATTAACTACTAAACTTGGCATGTGTCACTCAACAAATACAGGACCTATAATCAAATTTAAAAACAAGTTGGTCTAAGCTTTACCGTCAACAATCACTACAGAACATAAAAGGATATTCGAACCTAAAATATTGTATCGACCCTGGGTTTCGGTACGGAATGGAGCAGGCGTGGGACTCAGGGAATGGGGTTGAACAACACATTTATTAACTTGAATCAGGAAAGGTACACACACAGGGACAGGGGTTACAGCGCTGCACCTACACTAACATACACACACACGGAAGGAAGAGACTGTACCTCAGCCTCCGTCCCACTATATACAGTCCAGTAGTCCCCAGGTGCTGTTCTCAGCCTGCCCTGCGTGGCGCTACATTGTAATACATGTTACATGTTTCACGTTCTTTATGGAATTTAAATACAATTTAAACCCCACCCCAAAAGTACTAAAAGAGGGAGTATTATTAAAACATTTGACTTATGAATATGAAATTTACCCAAGATGACTAATAAATTCATTACTGTATAAATAAATGTTCTTTTTTTGAATTTCCTCTTACATAGTACCACAAAATATCAAAAACCTTAATATAAAATCTTAGTATTCTATATTTCCAGAGAATTCCCATGACGTGAATTGAATGTGCTCTGTCTGGCGATCTCTGTCGCTAAGGTTGGCGCAAGAGGTAGCCAGTTTAAGAAGCACTTAGTGATTAACGAGTGGGTCGGGGAGCACGTAGATTAAGAAGGATTTAACGTGCTACTTTAGTTACGATAGGTTTTGGGAAACACTCGTAAATTAACGATCGATCTTAAGAGCAAGTTTACGATGTTCTTAGCGTTACGATGCTTTCGGGAAACTCACCCTTGGTGACTGAGGATGGCAGATCATTCCATGATGGACTTCATGAATCAATGTGTGATAGGCCACACTTCTCAAAAAGGTTTATGACCCATTGCAGTTTTAAAGGTATGATAGCAATTGTCAGTTGCCAAATTTAAAAAACTTTGTTGGTTGTTAATGAAATCGACAACCTTTGACAAGGTTCAACTCAATCAGTGCAGTGGTTCTTGAGATGCCATGATGATTGACACAGTAATGCAATACTGTATTTGCAAGAAATGTTGTTATAGCCTATGAAATCAAACAGTTCATAACAAACTACAAAAAAGTCATGTGAAATGGAGTTTTAAAACAAGTACTAAAAGAAGGTAGTAGAATCTGCCTTCCAGACCGTCTTACTGTCATTGACTTTATACTGTTTCTTTAACAATGTAAAATTAAAGTACAGTATATTGCATTTGTTTATGTGCTCAAAAGTCACTTGAAACCTTCACTCACCACAATAAGTTTTACTGTCATTTTCCTTTTTATGTTATCGTATATGATTTTATTTTATTCTTCTCAACAAAAGGTGTTGAATCCCTTTCATTATCATTTGACATGGTAAGATCTGATTTTTTAATTGAAATCAAAAGCATGTTGAAGGGTTGCTAGAAAGCAATGAGACTTCAGATTATTCTGTCTCCTCTTTTAATTTTCAGCAATACACACAACACATCCCTCACTACTGTATATGTGCACAATTGATTCCAAATATTTTTTGTATGTTAAAATTCATAAACAGACACAAAATTGATTGAAATACATGTAGAAGTCTTTGTTGCAAGAGCTCATAACTTGGAATAAGCCTGTGGACTTCAGGTACTTTTCTAATGTATTTGAATAGCTTGGCATCATAAATTGATAAGTATATATTACAACTAAGAACTAACCAAAACTTATTTTTTATGCAGGTTGTTATTATGTTATACAGAAATATGATGTTAATTAAGAAATCTTGCACAGTCAAATACAAAATAAAACCCATGATTCTTAAAGGTAAATGGAGCATCAGGCTGTCTGGCGATATCTCCCTTTTCCTTTGCAAGAGCTACTACGTTTCCATATTTGTTGATACATACTGTAGATGTTGATTATCCAATTTGAGAGGGGTAGTTATGGATTCACATCATGCATGACAATCAACACTCTTACTATTTCCTTTACACCCTCTTATGACTTGTCTATGATTTTCCTTCATAATCTAAACAGATTTAGTTTCTTTTAAATGTCCATGTTTATTACATAAACATATTACATGTTTATTACGGGCGGAGCGGTGGCTCTGTGGCTAAGGATCTGTGCCTGTGACTGAAAGGTTGCCAGTTCAAATCCCACAGGCGGCAGAGGCATCCTACTCTCTTGGGCCCCTGAGCAAGGCCCTTAACCCCAGCTGCTCCAGGGGCACTGTACAATGGCTGACCCTGTGCTCTGACCCCAAGCTTCTCTCTCCTTGTCTGTGTATCTCATGTAGAGCAAGCTGGGGTATGTGAAAAGACAAATTCCTAGTGCAAGAAATTGTATAGGGCTAATAAAGCAACATTATCATTTTATTATTAACTGCTGTTCTTTAGATATAAGGGACATAATCTCTCCCATTTTGTAGATGGCCTGTCTTTAAGGTTTTCACTCTTTTTTTTCCTGTAAACTTTTTTGTTAACCTTTGAATAATTTGGTAAGATTTAATCAGGCAACAACAGTTATGTATTCAGAGGCAAATGTGTGAAAGTCAATGTCATCTCCATAATAGTCCCTAAAGCAACATTGTCAAACAGTTCATACAAAGCGCTCTCTAAATAGGTGCTGCTTTTAGCCATAAGCAATCCTTATTGAGCTTCCAGCTGTTAGCTAGTTGGATTCCCAAACAGAAGTGTATGTTTCCTGTAGTTTCATAAGAAAAGGTTAAGGAGCACATTTTTGTTTAAAAATGTACATGTTTAACAACCCTAAAACTGATTTCCAGGATTGTGAAGTTTTGGATTTGATTCTAACAACACACAGAATAGTACAGTATGAACACAAACTTAAGGCATGATTTGTGGGGGCAGAGCAGTTTGCATATTACCCATTATGTACTGTATATTTAAAATCTAGGGCATATCTGAAAGAAACCTCAAATGTTGGAAGGCGATTATGTAAATTTGGTATATCATATATTTTGCCTGATTTACCAGTCCTGTCATTATCGTGGACCTCCTTTGTGTGCAATTATTTTAAGAAGTCTGAAAAGCAGTTTCTGATACTAGTCTTTTTATTCTCCAACTGCGAGAAAAGGTACAGACTCACAAGCCATAAAATAATCAAATTACTTGCTGAAATTAATTAACCTGGATTCCCAAAATCAGAGAAATTATTCTTTGCTTGTTTAATTGGTGAATTTGCTCTCCACCCTTGAATCAGTCTATAAAGGGACAGTGGGTTAAATGTTCGATATCTCCTTGTTGTAAAGAGTTTCAATATCATAATGTACAGGTCGGTTCTTTTATTCATTTATTGTCTGAGGTAGGTAACTCTCCAATGTTAATTTTGTTAAGTGTTTTTTTATCATTTGGACTTTTATTTGAATTTGCCCAATTAGCTGCAAAACAAAAGGTGGTTTGTTAATATGACATTTCAGTATGTTAATTTAATAAAAACTTTTTTTAAAAAAAAACTTTCACTGTGTTTTCCAAAAAAATTGTAATCTGAAATGTTTCCAGTCATCTATTGAAAGTGGTTATAATTGTATGTAACATCAGTAATTGTGAAAGTGGAAAATACTGGCAAGATCAATAAAATGGAAAAAAAGGCATAAGAAATATGAGAATAGAAATGTTAAAAAGGAACATGTAAGAGAAATAATGTCCATATTCAGAAAGTACTTAACACATTTAAGATGTACATTTTAGCTGAGGTGGAGAAAAAGATTTAGTTAATGAACAACCTTCTCATCCTTTTCTAGGGTAAACAAAAACTTGTGAGAGAGTTTCAGTTGTGTAAACTCAGAATCTTTAATTTAAACTGTAAATTATGCAGTCACTTTACCAAAGTAAAGTTGCCAGCCACTTTACCTCCTTATACGTAAAATGGGCTCAATCCATTTTCCAATTGACAGCTGATAACACTGTGATTGCAGGAAGAAGTAAATCAAATAAATTGTCATCATCTGTTTTCAAACTCTCACACAAAAGAGGAAGGAAAATCACACCTAATCAAAATTTTAACTAATGTATCCTCCAAAACAAAAAAGCTTGTGAAAGGATAGAGAAAGACAATAAAGTGCCTATTTTGCTCCTAGATTACAAGCATGACGAGAGACAAAAAGGAGGCATCTTTTTTCATAGTACTGCTTAATTGAAATGAAGGTTTCATCTTTCATCCTTCACAAGTGCAAATGACAATTTGCTTTATCTCAGGAATAAAATGAGCCTGACAAATGTGATTCATTCAGAACCTCTAATGCTTATTTGCATACCATCAGAACAGCAATTTAACAGAAACAGTCAAAACAACGGTAGAAAAGCATGTAGATTACGTGGATAAAATATTTATGACAGGTTTGTCAAAAAATCAAAGGCCTAGCATTTCAGAGCAGCATGTTCAGCTTAAAAATGGCATGCCTGGAGCTTAGAAAAAAAAATCTGTTTCATCAAATAAAGGTAAATATCTGAAAGGGTAAAAGTTATAACAAGACTTTGGGAAGTTTTTTGCTCCATATGGCAGAACACATTCATGATGAAAATATCAAAATCCTTGTATGAAATCATTAAAAATGTTAACATATTTACTAGTTAACATTCACTTTAGGAGCTTCTTTTTTACTTAAACATATTCTATTGTGAATGATTACTGAGTTATATGTTCGTTTTGGAAGCTGGCTGTTCAATATAATGCAGATATGTAGTCTTAAAAAGGCAGAAATTAGTCATTTAGTATTGAGGACATGGGGTCTGAGCAACTCAGATGGTTTGAGCCGAGTACTGACAGCTTTGGGGTCCAGTGCATGTCTGCTGCCATGGTGAAGGGCTGGCACATTGCTTATTTTCATTCCCTGGCCAAGAGAATGGAATTGCTGACAATGATATCTGATGTGTTATTTTGAGTGGTAGCACTTGAGAAAGAAATGTCACTGAGAATAGAGGTGGAAATAAACCAAATCCAGGCTATTATAATACATATACATATCATTCATATATTTATATTTACATATAAATTATAGATAAATATGCTTCATGTGTGTTAATGTAGTTAGCATTATATTCAGTGAAGCTGAAAAAAAAAGAGATTAATCAGTTCCCAGTAACTATATGATAAAAGTACATTCTAGATACACATGCAGTATAAGCAGAGGAAGCTACTGTAACTAGAGTGCATTAATTTCTAGTTTAACGTAAAAAGACAAAGCCTGCTTCCCATCCTTTATTTAACTTGTTAATCATCCAGACATACCCATCATAAGACACACACTCAAACATGTACAGTATGCGTCTGCCTTTAGAACTGAGTATTTCACATGTTCAAACTCAAACCCCCTACAATGTCTACTTTTATCACATACTTTTTTATTGTATATTTGGTTCGCATATATTGCATCCTACCTCACCACACAGGTCAGAATGTAGACCCTTAATTTAGGTATTAAGGCCAAACATACATCCTAGCACCTAATACTTCTACAATATGGAATTATCTCAGTCTCTTGAGGATGATTATTTTTGTTATTTAGTTAAACCTTTCATTTCACAGCTGCAAAGTGGTAAAGCATTAAGCCATAAGTGTACTTCAGCACTGTCTCTAAAGACTTGTTATGTTCTAATTCTGATTAGCGTTCCCTATTCTCCATATTGTTCCTGTCATTTAGTTTAAGATGATTCTGCAGAATGCCCCATTTCATATTCTTTCAGAAACCTTCCATCATGTGTCTGAAGTTTAAAATGCCATGTAACTTTACAATCACAAGACTTTATCTGAAACAGTAACACTTTCTGAAGCCATTATTGTAATCATTAATAACCATAATGTTTTGATTAATTCCAGTTCAAATGATTGTAATGTTTCTGAAAGCAAAATATTGTTGAGCTATCACATGCTACATTGTTTCTATGGATTGAAGCCAAAGATGATCAATCTTGAAAACAAAATCTCATAATATGAGGTTCCAAAATACTGTACATTTGAAATGTACTGATTCGACTGTACTGTATTGTAGTGGCTATCTTTCTTCTCTTTATGCAAGTGTATCGAAATGTGAAGAATAAAAAGGCAGAAGAGCCAGGATGCAAACTCATGTGGTAAAACGATCTTAGGTATCTTCCTCCTCTCTTTATATAGAGGGAGAGAGGAGAGAAAGTGAGACTGCATGGGGGAAGGCCATAGAAATAGTCTGACACCAAGGATTAGAGCACTACAATATATAATATACAGTACTGTACATACATTGATTCAGGCATTTACACTTAAATTCCTAACTTTATATTTAGCCTGTTTTATTTCGTTAAGGATGACAATGAGGGTGGCATGGTGATTAGCACTGCTGCCTTGCAGTTCTGGGGCCCAGCCAGGTGCTCTGGTTTCCTCCCACAGCCCAAAAACATGCTGGAAGGTTTATTGACTTTTGGGAAAATTGGCCCTGGTGTGAGTGCGTGCTAGTTTCTGTCAGTGTGTGCCCTGTGATGGCTGGGCTGGGTCCAGTTCAGGGTGCATCTCCCCTTGCGCCCATTACTTGCTGGGATAGGCTCCAACTCCCTGGTGAGCCAGTACTAGATCAGCGGATTAGAAAATGGATGGATGGTTCACAATGAAACAGTGTAGGTTTTACACAAAAAAGGGTTATATGTTATTTGAACTACATTACTAAATATCTAAATTTGTTTTGAGTTGTATTGTCATGTTAACAGGTGTTCTGGATATTTAACTTAAAATTGACAACCTAAATTGATGAAGGATCTGTATTAATAGCTGTTCAATAATAACCATAATTTAAACCAGATCAGAGGAAAATATGAACTTGCCACAAGTGAATAATGAAGATCGGCAGGTAGCAGAACGATAAAGCACCCTATCTGTTAGAGAAGCTTCTTTGCAAATGAGAGTTTTTACTTTGACAGTCAACAGACTGCAAACCAGAAACAAAAACAAGGAAACAAGAACAGCGAGCAGGCCTGGATTGGCGATCTGGCAATTCTAAAGAATGTCAGAAGGACCACTGTTTTGTGCAATTAGGGGCTGAATGGACTGATCAAATTGACCCGGGGGGGGGGGGGGGAATTAATGACAGTTTCAGTTAAAACAATTAACATGCTAAAAATGATGCATCAAATTACTTGATTCATAAATTTACACTCATAATTAATTATGAATCAAATCTCTTGATTGCAATGCTCCCTGAATAGACAAACAGCCCCTAGGTCTTTTTCACTGGCCCATGTTCTGTCCAGACCAATCAGGTGCATGTTCCCACAATAGTCTGATGTTACTATGGTAATCATGCTGTTCTGCCCTTAGGCTAAAACTACTCAACTATTAAACATTTTACATGATTCCCTGATAACATGAGTACAGATCAGACCCAAAAAAGCAAAAAAAGAAAGAGAGTGCCGAGATAGTCAGAGAAGAGAGGCAAATGTCTCTGGAAGGTAACACTGTGTGGAAATAACAGATTTGTTTTCAGTAGTTAATGATGATTTTGTAGCTGGAAGTTGCACTAAACAGAAAATGCAGCTACTTGACCTAGCACTAAACAGATAATGCAGCTGCTGGACCTAGTGTTAGTTAAGACATAGAGTACACTTGAGAAGAAGGATGCTGAAGTAGAGGTTTGACTAGCTGCACCATGGGGAAAATTATGCTTTGAAAAGTTCAGTTACTTTGCTCAACATAATCCACGTGAACTGTCTTGTTTTTTACATACAGTACCATCCAAATTACCCCCTGTGAGGAAACTGTTTTAAAGATGTTATTCTATGATGTCCATCACAGGAAGACATAACATTGGTTTTGCTTATTTATTGGTTTTCAATGGCTAAATACATGTATACATTTACAGAGATTATGTATAAATTACAAAAGAGTTTACAGCCTAGTTTTAGGCCAGTGTGTTGTTAATGCCTGCATCAATTGTTAGTACTAGTCTGTAAGAGATAGAGAGACTGAGAGAGACAGACCATGTCCTATGAGTCAGTTTCACGTATCCAACCTAGGACCACGGCTTATACAGCATCTGATTGATGTGAGTAATACTGTAATTTTCACACTGCAGTGACTACTGTATAGTGCAAGGGATACAGTATACTATAGATCACCTTAAACTAAGACTATTAGCTGAGAGATAAAATCTCATGCCGGTCATAGAACATCTGAGGCGGTGTGGTTACAGAAAGACTGGTAGTGTTTTATTCACCAATGAATGTAATTTTGTACCTACTTACCTGACATACAGTACTTTATGGCAGAGTGTATGAAGGGATTGAACTGTGTGCTATATTAACTGTTGTATTATTTGAAGCAGCTGGGAGGGCAGTGGGAGTGTGATATGTAAGAGGAATTGTTTGTAGTGCAAGAACCCCTTTGGTGCAGATTGAGGGAAAGGCTGCAACTCAGCTAAACATTAACCAAAACCTTTAGCCAACATGCTCTTTACACTTCTTCAAGTCAATTAGGAAAGGGTCAGTTTTACAGCAGGACAATGCAAGTCCTTATACAATAGCACTTGGATTACAGTGACACAACTTTAAGAAAACAATGATAATGCTTTGCAGATGGACAGCTGTTTCTCTTAATCTGAGACCAATAGACCATCTGGGATATCCACACATCAATGCCATTAAACAGACAACCATGACTTCCCAGCTTCTGCAAATGGCTGCTGTTGCACAGGACTGCCAATACACAGGGAGTTCATGCCTGATACTAATTGTGTAATATTTTCAAATTGAAAGTGTGTCATATTTAATATTAAAATCTTCAATGAATTGCATGTTTTATTTTTTTATGTGATATGTTAAATTTCTTTAGACTTGAGTGTTGTATTTTCCATATCTGGAATACATGTACAGTATTTATACAGTATACTGTAAATGTGAGACAAGGAAGACTCAGTTTCCTGATGTTACAGGAGACCACTTCAGTTTTTTCTATGACAGTATAAAAAAATGTTTTCCCACACAAATGCAAGATAATTGTCTTTAAACCAAGGACTTGAATTTCCAAGCCTAAGGCAAAACCAGAAAACTCTGATTCATATATTTCATCCTTACTCTCCTTGTTGCACAATTGCTTGTTCATTTAGGGAATATAGTACAGTTTGTCATTAAACTTGCATCAGGATGTGTTATTCATAGAAAAATTCAGCAAAGCATTTTAATTTTTAATTAATAGCTGCCCAGTACTTTTTTTGTCTCAGAACTACATTACAATGAAAATATCTTTTTCACCTGAACCTTATCCTACTGTAGCTATACTGGAGTCGACATTGTAGCGGAGGTAATCCAGACTGCACAGATTAATTGTTTAAGGGAGTCCACTCCTGGTGAAATTCAGCAAAGCTGAGTATGTCTTTGAGGGGCGAAGGGTAACTGGAGTACCTGGAAGAAACACATGTGATTAGAGGGAGACTGTGTTCATGTATCTACAGTTTTCTCCCATTTTCAAAAATACGCTGACAATGTTAAGGGATGTCCCTTAACTACATGTAGTTTACAATGAACATTAGGGAGGGGTGACAGAAGATTAGTTCACTTTCACCTCTGATGCCCTGACTTGTAATTAATCCAGACAGGATTTACAAAAAGAAAAAAAAACTATAAATACCATAAGAAAGCCCCTTTTCCCTTCACATTTATTTTTGCATCCCTGCTGTGCTCCATCTCCACCTTTGCATTTACCCATTAGTTAAATTCTCACTATGCAGGGAGGTCATAGCTCTTCATCCTACAGCCAATGAGCTGGTTCTCAGTCAAACAGGTCAAGCTGAATCTTACTATGACTCAATAAAGCACTCAATAAGGATTT
Source organism: Lepisosteus platostomus (assembly GCF_059453375.1). Classification (NCBI taxonomy): domain Eukaryota; kingdom Metazoa; phylum Chordata; class Actinopteri; order Semionotiformes; family Lepisosteidae; genus Lepisosteus; species Lepisosteus platostomus. The sequence goes on from NC_142619.1 coordinate 51,583,083, forward strand.
TCAGTGCATTTACTGTACTTCTTGGGTGTTAGTATACAGTACCTGTACAGGGCACAGTGCTTCCTTATGATTGACTTCAAATAAGCATGACCCCAACCAGGAATAAGCAGCTGAATTGGTGAAAGTTTTTAATACAGATTTTAATTACTATACTCTATATTGTATAGTAATGAACTGAACTGATAACTTTTGTATACTGTAATTTATTGGTGTGTGAGGGGGGCTGGAGTTTAAAAAATTAATTATGTTGTTATTATGTTTGATGGCAGTGATGGCGATAACTTACTATACAGACGGTTGTTAATTGGTTCTATTTTTGGTGTACTTCCAATTAATTTCCGCTCTTGTTTTTAATTAGCTTTCAGAATACATCACTTAAATGATGTATGTTTTATATAGTAACAAAGGCACCCTAGTGAAAAAAAGGCTTTTGTATGCTTTCTTTTTGCAATACTCTTTCCTGAGATTTTAAGATAGTAAAAGCATTTGAATGTACTTGATTTTGTCAGAGACTAAAATGTTTTTTCTTCAAGTGGGGAAAAATGGGTTAGGTTTTTTTAAGTTTTACACCTTGTATACACATAAACATAGTAATAAAACAATGCCAATATCCACTTCAGAGAAATCAACCATTCCCAACCACTGTTTTTTCTTTACCAGTTGCCTTAATAGGGTGGAGCTTTGGTGGTGTGGTTAGCATTTCTGCATCGCAACATTGGGGCCCTGGGTTCAGTTCAAGGGATCATATCTGAATGGAGTTTGTGTGATCTCCTCATTTTAGCATGCATTTTCTCCAATAGTTCAAAGACATACTGATAGGTTAACTGGCTTCTGTCAAAACTGCCCCCTGGTGTGCGTGTGTGTGTGTTTGTGTCTGTGTGTGCCCTACAATGGACTACCCTTCAGCTTGTGTTTGTCAGGATAGGCTCCGGCTCCCCTTCAACCCTCTACTGAATAAAGTGGTTATTGCAATTAATACATTTGACATGGCCAATATTTAATATGGAAAGCAGCAAAAGCTAAGGTTACTGCAGGAAGAGGTGTTAGTGGGGCCTGTGAGGTGTGCTCCCCCTGCAGTATGTGTGGGTCCTAAAGCTCCAATATAGTGATGGGGATGCTATACTGTACAAAGGCACCGTCTTATGAATGAGACATAAAACCTAGGTCCTGACTCTCCATGGAGATTAAAAATCCCAGGGAGTTTCCCTAAAAGAGAAGGGGTGTTAAACCCTAGTGTCCTGGCCAAAGTTCCCTTAGGCCTTAAGTAATAATGGCCTCTTAATATTCCCCATCTATGAACTGGCTTCACTACTGTGTTCTCCTCCTCACTGATAGTTGAATTGTAGTGAGTATACTGTGCGCTCTATGGCTGCCATCGCATTATCCAGGTGGGTGCCACACATTGGTGGTTGTGCAGGAGAGTCCCCATCACCTGTAAAGTGTTTTGAGTGGAAAAGCGCTATATAGGTCTAAGGAATTATTATTATTATTATTATTATTATTATTATTATTATTATTATTATTATTATAAAAGTTTTATTTTCTCAGCTTTTCTGCTGGTTGCTATTGACCAGGGATCCACTGGATTCCATAGGTCCTGCTATTGTCCGATGGTCAGGACTTTGCAGAGTATGTGGGCTGTTCCAAGGAGAGTGATCTTCTGCACCTGAGCTGCAGTTACTTTGCCTAACAGCTCATCTAGGTACTTTTGAAATCTGAGTCGAGTAGTTCCAAGAGCTCCGACTACAAGTGGGATCACACATGCCTTTGTGTTCCACATACACAATATCTCAATCTCAAGATCCTTGTATTTGCTTAATTTTTCGACCTCCTTAAGACATACATTTGCATAATCTGGAACAGCGACGTTGATGAGAAAACATAGCTTCTTGCTACAATCATGGAGGATGATGTCTGATCGGTTTGCTCCAATGGTACGATCGGTGTTGACAGCCATGTGGCTGTGGCAGCAATTTCAGGCTGGTGATCATACCAGTGATTAGGCACTTGAAGGCCAAGCTCCTGATGCATTGACCAGTGCAGGTAGGTAGCTGTTCTATTGTGCCGATTCATATATATTTTCGGCACTAGCATAGAGCATCCAGCAACAATTTGGCTAATATGCTTTATATTTTGTTGGTGACACAACCTACATTTGCCATCCACATCCATCTTGAGGATATTCCTGTGATGATAGCGAATGTTCAGGGCCTGATCTTGAGCTGCCAAGAGAAGAGTCTCTGTCTGTCCTTTTAGCCCAGAGCTTTGTATGGGTTTCCAGCCCAGTGAGCCCATGGCCACCACTGCTCCTAGGTAATATATATTCGGTCTACATTGGCTTTTGGGTGCAGGAGACCATACTTTGTTAGAAATATTCTGGTCTTCCTATCCATCTCCTGGATTTCCTGCTATCTCCAGTTGATGATTCCAAAGCTGTACTTTGGCACGGGCACTGCTAAGCTGTTGATCGCTTGCATCTTGTTCTTCTAGTTAAGCTCAGTGCCAAGGATTTGTAGTATTCTTTCTGGATTTTCGCTTTCATTTTGCCATGTTGAATACCGTTGGTTTACACCAAGGTACTTGTAGACTTCATCCTGGTCAAGATTCCGTATCTCGGCATCATCATTTAGTCTGGCATTCGGAGCCTGCGACAAGTTTGCCTCTTTTAATAGTCACTTATTATTATTATTATTATTATTATTATTATTATTATTATTATTATTATTATTATTATTATTATTATTATTTAATATGTGAGTGACATAACACTGCTCCTTTTTAGTCACTTTTAATTCCCAGTCTGTATTTCTTGTTGCCATTTTTCACTGAACACTTCAGAATTGGGTAGTACTGTATACTGTATTCATGTAAAACTCTTAGGAAATATGACATGTACTCTATTATCTAATAAACTTGACAGTAATTGTTCATTTTGGAGATGAAAACTGGACATGGTTTGGCACTATGGCAACTGCCTAAAATCAATATATTGCTTTTAAACAGGAAACACGATCCCAGCCTGGTACTTCTAAAGCACTGTTTCTAAGCAAATGGAAACTACACCTTTTAAGATTTAGAGAACAGCTGATAATGATTTATACTCATGAAAATATATTTTTAATGGCATCGTGGTCTAATACTTGAGGATTTAAAAATGATCAACTTTATATTAATATAATTTTAAAACTCCATGTTTGTTTAGTCGAAAACATTAAGAAATACATTTATAAAAAATAATAAAAAGAATTTCTAAAAAAAATAATTAAAAAATAAAAAATAACTACTAATATGTAGTTTATATGTGAACCAAGCCGTACAGTAAGCAAAATACGATTTAACATGAATAATGCCCTCCTACTAAAAGCAACAACAATTTGGGCTGAAATTTCTTTTCTCAACTGCAATCTGTTTTAACACTTAATGACCAGGGATTTTTAATTTGGGGGGGTCAGACATACAGTATACAGTATAAGGTACAGTAAATTAAATTTTGGGGAGCAATAGTCAAACTAATCAAATACTGCATATGCAAGCAAGCCACTGTGTTATCCACTATCATAAGAATTAGCAGAACAATACTGCTATCCAAGTACAATAAAACCTCAGATTAGATACCTTAATTTTTCCTTATATTGTGAATCTACAAACATGGAACTTTAGGAAAAATAAGGATTTCTGTAGTGATGTATTTTGTTATCATTGTTAACTATTTAAGAAACAGTATAAAAAATTATTGGTATTAAGTATTTTTTATGAATACTACTAATATAAAAAGCATTGATTTCCAACTGGTTATATTGTATACACAAATAAATTAGATGTGTCTGGAGAGAAATACACATACAATTAATCAGACTGCGATATGCACAAAAAAAGGTGAATCCCAATTTCTTATCAGTTTCTTCCCATAAGACTATTGTTTAATCAAAACTGCTCATTTATATACCCAAAAGGGTTCATATATACTCACTTTTGAGATGCAATGTTGTATTTTAAAGGGGAACTGCGGCACTATTTTTATTATTCAGAATTAGAAAGAATGAGCATTGATAAGTTAATTTCAAACCACAATGAAAGTAAAATGTAAATAATAATGCGTAAAATCTCCAATTTACATCACAAAATAGGCAACATTATTGGGTATGTGCCGTGCCATATTTTGTGATTCAGAACAAGGCAGCTAAAACTTTCAGTAACATGAAGCAGCCCTATTACATTGTAAGCAAGTAGTGTTGTGAATACATCTCTTTTAATCCAATAGAAATTTTGTTTTAGACTTCAAGACTTGTTAACTCTGCATGCAGATCAGGCTGAAACATTTCTGCAGTGAAATGTCTACTGCACAACCATTTGGCTATTTTGCCATTTTGGATACCAGAAGCTTAACGGATTCTGTGAGTACCAAAGTCATTTTCTGTATTACTTTTTAAAAACAAAATAGCAATAAGTACCAAAAGTTAGCTTTAATATTTTTTACATAATTTTTTTTTTCTGCATTATACTGTATATTTCACAAAAATCCAAAAACGAATACCATTGAAAAGGATATGAACCCGCTAATTACCACCACAGATATACAAACTAATATTAAGTTACTTCATTTCTTTAATTTATGGGAATCAAATCTAATAACAAATTATAGAAAAATCAGTAAGTATCTTAGCATACAGCAGTAAAAAAACTAATTGTAATGTAAAGGCATTTTTTGAGCTGGTACAATGTTCATAACCTATTTCCCACCACACAATATTTGCACCTTTTTTCCAAATACTATATGCAGCAGATAAAATAAGCCAATCAGCTGTACCGATTTGTAATGTATTTTATTTTGTATAATTTAATGTTTTTTGTTTTTCGAAAATTACTGTGGTGGAAAAAGCTTTGTGAAGAAGGCTATGAAAGCACTCACCAAAAATGACTTTCAGCAACATTAATTATGTGCCAAAAGTGTACCTTTTTCAACACTGTTTCTAACGGTCCTGTAAATCTTGCAGTGTCCATACATTTCTATAATTTTCACAGACCTTATTTGCAGATGAGCAGATCTTTAAGCCACTTAAAAACTACCTACATATCACCTTACTGTAGAATAAGAGAACAGTCACTTTAAGATACTGTGCAGAGCTGTGTTTGGTTCCCAGCCAATCCCTGCAGCTGGAGCCATCAGGAGTAATTCTGCATATGTGATGATACTTGACATCCAGAGAGAAAAAGAGAGAGCAAGGAGGGCATGGAAAGAGAGCAAGCCTGGACGCACATGAAGAGAAAATATCGGGCAGGTTTCACCAGCCGTCCAGGGCAAAAGTAATCTGAGGCGAAAATAGAAGATAAAAAGGACAAAATCTAATAAAGTGAAAAGAAGACTAAGTAATCACAGTAATCTGAAGTTTTTCTCAGAAAAATGTGCTTATTAAATACCTGACTGAATATTCAAACTCTTGGACCAAAGAAATGGAATACAAGAGATAAAGAAAAGCTGCAATTTTCCGCTTGATAATCACACAACTAAAATGTTACAATATAATGGTTCAGAAAGAATGTTTTTAGTTGAAGAAAAAGGACTTTAACCTAACACCTGTTCTTTATGCCATTTTGGATACCAGAAGCTTAATGGATTCCGTGAGTACCAAAGTCATTTTCTATATTACTTCTTTAAACAAAATAGCAATAAATACTTAAGGTTTGCTTTGGTATTTTTTTAAAATTAATTTTAATTTTTTAGTCAAAATCGAGTTTCTACATTATTTGTCTTACAAGAATAAATAAAAAAACTTATATCAATGAAAAAGATATGAACCCATTAATTACCACCACATATGTACAAACTAATATTTAGTTACTTAATTTCTTTAATTTATGAGAAGATGTTTTATTTTAATGTAGTAGAGACAGTTTAGCCAAATTGAAACACTTACAATATAGCAAAGATCATTTATGAAATGTGATAAAAATGACAGTACTAAATGACTTAGCCCTTTAAATTCAATAGCTCTTCTTCATGAAAAGGAACAAATTGTGATCAATTGTCTTAATTCAATACATGGATTATTAATTCTTTGTCATTTCCTTTGCATTATATTTCAATACATTAAAAAAAGTTTTTTTCTAAAGCGGAATTATGTGGTACACACTTATATATGGATCTTGAATTCATTACCCTTAAAAAATGAATGTACAGTATCCAGGTTTCAAATTTCCAGAATTGGCAGTAAATAGTTAACTTTATCATGTGTTAATGATGAAATTACAATCACAATCCATGTGTTTGGAGAATCTGTTTTATGCTTTCCTCTTAATGAACTCACGTAAACTAATACAGGCATGCAGGTGTAAATATAGTTATAATATATCATATAGATATACAGATAGTTATATATTTTTGTTTGTACTTGAAAATATACAGTATTGTTTTTAATTAATTTGTAGTTTAGCTTATGAGTTTACATTACTACTGTTTTCACTTCTCTTAAAGTCTGTTCCATTTTTCTGTATTGTTAATTTTACATTTTTAAATAGTTCCAAGAATGGATTTAGACATTAGAATAATACAGCAAGAAGGATTTCATAAAAGGGAATTAATTATTTTAATATATTATTGTTATTGGTGTTCACTAATATCAGAGTTACTTATCGAAGAAATACACATTTTAAAATAGCACACTGCCAATTGCACAATCCCAAATCCCAAAACTCCCCCAAAATTGTTATGTGTGGGCGATTAGTTGGTTGACTAGTTGTGACTTCAGTGTACATCAGGGTAATCTGATATTCTGAAGTAATTGTTCTAATGCTACAGGTTAAACAGCTTGTATTTTTAATTTTATATCCACCCAAATTTGACTTACCAATTATTGATTTACATATACTGTCTCACAGCAGCAATCCTTGTACTCGGGGATGTGCAGACATGCTCCTGTTATAATCACATTTGACACTGCCAACTCCTCTCTACCTTACAGTTTATGTTTGTATGTTTTCCACTTACAGTAACTGCCAGCTCTCAGCCTCAATCTGGGTTTGATATTAAGAATCACAGGAATTAAACCTGAGAAAAGCTGAGAAGAGCTAAAGAGCTGAGAAACATCACAGCAAGGGATAGTCAGCATTGATTTGAAGGAGTGGCACTCATCTTAACCTAGCGCCTTTTGTGTGCCTTCAAAAGCATGCTGTGACATGAGCAATTTTGGTCACAGTTAACTTGCGACATGACCCTGGCTCAGACTCACCGGCCATTAAGGTTTGCCTGCACATGGAATATGCGTCTTTACTAGTTCAGCCACTAGGAAGAGACAGGTTAGGTGATCGAAGTTTTTTAGAACCACTGTCCATTTAGTGTGTATAGTGAATGCTACTTGTGACTGTGGTCGATTGTTCTATATGTAATCATGAAATACAGTACCACATTCAGCTTTATTGCAATTACTTTGCTACTTTGACACATCATGTATGATGAATTATTTATGGAAATGTGACAACCTAAAATCATCAAGATTCTAATGGCTTTTAAGGAGCATAATAAAGCCCGTGTGTATAGACAGTATATTGTTAAAAAATGTCCATTTACCACAACGCTTGCCTCAGAAGAAATTAAAGACAATTCATAATTTAATTAATCAACAACTCTCACTCAAATTGTCACATAGGATATACAGTATGTTTCAAAATGCCACAGTATTTGCGATAATATTGCTCATGACAGCTAAAGATATGACATAAAATAATCATGAGTTTGTCCATGCTAGAAAAAATATACATCAATAATACATCAATGGCTCATTAAATAATAGAAACAAATACTAAATACTAAATATAAGGCCATTTGGTCCAGCTAGCTCATTTGATTTTTCAGTAGATGTAAAATGTTATTTATATTGTAAATAGTGAGAAGATGTTTTGTTTACTTAAGTACTGTTTATGCTTGGTATAAGTTCAAGTTATGTCATTTCATAAAAGGGCTAGGTGCTCAGGTTCCTTACATTTGACCTGATTAATGTGGTACCATTTATGGATGCTGTATTTTTAGCTTTTGATGTACTCACTTTTAGGATACATTTGCTTCAGGTTGTTTCAACTACTGCCTTCCACTCTACACCAATAGAATACTGACCGAGGCACTGATCCAGGCGGGTTCACGCCAAACGACACGACTTGATACAGTATGTCAGGCATTTCCTGTTGCTCTAATAATTAAGCTAAAACCAAAATATTCACATATTCCCCTCTGAGAGTTGTACTAAATTTCAGCCACCTTTCAGAGAAAGCAAGTACTTATAGTGCAAATATGTTTTTCTATGTTCCCTCTGAGTGATGATTAAAATAAGGATCTCTGAGACTTTCGCTCACGGTAACCTTGACTCAGAAGTTTATGCCGCCCTCATGACTCCTGGTCAAATGCCTTGCACACCTCTGCCCTGGCTTTTATGACCTCCTCTGAGGTCATGTTCAAGGCCCAAACTAGGGATCACTGAACCATTCGCTCGTCGTATCCCAAGTTCAGTGATCCTTGTACTTAATCCTACTTGCAGGCTAAGGCTTGATACTGGACATCCACCTGGTTCCTTACTTGAGGATAGAGAACAACAATTCATGAATTTCGCACACTTCTCCCTTGTGAGTAGAAGCAACAGTAAACCCACTCTCAATTCTTTCCATTTGACTGTAACTGTTCTACCGCCTTCTATACCTTACTGTAGAGGAGTTAGTGTGGTGACGTCAGCGTCCTCACTGCGCGTATCAGGGTCCTCAGCTGCCTGGGCTGGGGGAGGTCTCCTTTAGATCACGTGGTTGGAGCCCTGTTGCGTTACGCCGGAGACCCGGGTTCACGCCCCAGGTGTAAGGGCCAGAATGGGCGGCGGGGGGCACGACCCCGCGCGGAACCGTGAATGTCACATTGGTGCCATGACCCGGGCAGGAGTGTGGAGTGTCCTTCGCCGAGCCAAAGTTCAGCAGGGGAGGGTGTAGAGGAGCTAGTGTGGTGACATCAGCGCCCTCACTGCGCGTATCAGGGTCCTCAGCTGCCTGGGCTGGGGGAGGTCTCCTTTAGATCACGCGGTTGGAGCCCTGTTGCGTTACGCCGGAGACCCGGGTTCACGCCCCAGGTGTAAGGGCCAGAATGGGCGGCGGGGGGCACGACCCCGCGCGGAACCGTGACTGTCACATTGGTGCCATGACCCGGGCAGGAGTGTGGAGTGTCCTTCGCCGAGCCAAAGTTCAGCAGGGGAGGGTGTAGAGGAGCTAGTGTGGTGACATCAGCGCCCTCACTGCGCGTTTCAGGGTCCTCAGCTGCCTGGACTGGGGGAGGTCTCCTTTAGCTCACGCGGTTGGAGCCCTGTTGCGTTACGAGACCAGGGTTCGCACCCCAGGTGTGGGGGCCGGAACGGGCGTCGGGGGGCACGACCCCGCGCGGAACAGTGACTGTCACATTACCAGTGGACCGACGCGGCAACAACTGAGTCTGCTCGGAGCACTTGACATCAAGTTGGCATAAAGCCATTGGCACCTCTGCCCTGCACCGCTAGGCTGCAAAGGTGTATTCATACACATAGTACAGTAGAAAGGTGACTTCTACTGCACTAGCCTCCAAACAGGGTTCTATCAATCTGCCTCTCACATGATCTGTAAACATACAAATACAGGAAACTACCAGTGACCCTAGCGCCCAGCCAGTGTGCTCTTAAACTTCCATTTTGTGATATTGACATTATTTTGGAGTACCAATCGTACCTCTTATTGGCCGTGGCAGTCGCTAGTGCACCTAACGCTCAGCCAATCTGCTCCGTTATTTCCTGTCAGAGTACATCAGCTAGTGCCTCTACCTAACCAGCAGTATGCAGTGCACTTCCCATATCCTGTCAGTGCTTAATATTAAAATCAACACAAAACACTCATGTCAGAGCTACTGGTGTATTTCCTATTCTTTTTGTCTGTGCTCATTACACAGGACCTCTAGCACAAGAAACACCCTTGTCACACACTGCCAGAGGCCAGCAACTAGTCATACACTTCTGTCACTCTGTACTTTCCATGTAATGAAGGTTTTCCTAGCAACATCCCTCCTCTCTGCACTTCACTCTTTAATGTATGTTAGTCTGCAAAATCAATTTCAGCTCTTATATTACCACATGTATTAAAGTTACATTAACTTATACATAGTTTGTTTACTCAAATACTAGTTTACCTTTTATTCATACAGGCATCATCAGTAGTCTTGTTCATTAGGCATACCTACAGTACAGGCTGTTTTAAAAGTCTAGCAGATTAATCCCCTCTGGGTTCCTAGATCACATACACTCCCCTTCCAGGGGAAAGTTGCAGCCTGCTTCACTTGCTAGCTTCCCATATTACACAACTCATACACAGCTGCCACCCTTCTGCTGTGTACTGCAAGTGGCTGCTTGTGGTAGCCTTCTGCTGAATAAGCAGCAGCTTACACATAGCACAGACTAGTTCTCTCACAATCCTAGCTAGCTCATAATACTAATGCATATACAGATGATGGACTACCACCACTCTGAGCTGGCTGCTCTTTCTGCCTCTCTTCCGCATGTGTTAGGCGAACACGACGGCAATACAGCCTCTCAACACACAGCTTGAGGGAAATGCTCTCCTGCTTTCTTTCTCTGTCCTGTCAGCTCTCTCTTTGAAGGAAGGCAGGCAGCTCATCAGCACACCAGCTCCTCTACTCAGGCGATTTGGTATGCTTTCACAAACACTCACAAATTTCTACATACTGTATGCATTGTAGAAAGTACTCTCATTGGATCCGTTACAGTCTGGTATGACAATTCCTCAGCTCATGAACTAAAAAAATTACAAAAGGTGGTGGAGAGGGCTGAGGCCATCACTGGTACAGAACTCCCTTCTACCCAGACCATTTTTACCACACGCTGCCTCAGAACGGTGAATAATATAACCAAAACCACACTGGGAGTGCACTTTTCTCTCTTCTTTCTTCTGGCAGAAAATTTAGGAGTGTAAAAGCCCAGAACTCTGGATTCAAAGAAAGCTTTTACTCCACATACTGTAAGACTCCTAAACTCCACCTCTTAAATCCACCTCCCCACTTACACCACTCTGTTTTGCACTGAACTCAAAATACTGCTACAGCTGAATTTTGCACACAGCAGCTTTTTAAATGCTGGTTAAAATTATAGCTGCTACTCTGTTCCTGTTTATCAAGCATTGCGATGTCATTTAAAGTTTGCTTTAAATACACCATTTTATTATCACAGTTCCCTTGAGGTTCTCTGAGCTTTTTCTCCATCACTCTGTCTTTATCATATGAATAGGTGAGATCAATACAAAATTTCCTCTTGTACTGTAGATACTCTGACAGAGGAAGTATACAGTCATTAACCACGCCTACCATTTCATTTTTTGGTGCTCATATTCTTGTACGTTTTTCCCAGTCTGTGAGGGGAATTTGTAGTCTCCCATAAAAACTATGTCTTTCTTTTCTACACTTAATTTTTAATTTCATTATACTGTGTTGAATTATAATTCATATTTGTATTTACTGGTCTGATACCATACTCCTAACAGTACGACTTTAGTGGATTCTGAGAGACAAATCCTCTTGATGCAGTTGAGCCGTAATAACACTTTTTGTATAGTGTATACAAAACGTTTTATGTACTGTATAGTATAATTATGTGACACTGACAGGACAGGACATATTGACAGGACAGAACATATTGTATTACATTATGTATTTTATGTATAGTGCTATAACTCTCCCTCTTGTGTACAGTATTTCCTGTTTTTCTTGAACATTGTGTTTCTGCTGATGATGATTTTTGGTTACCCAAATTTCTGTGATTCTGTTTACACCATATTTGCCTGCTATGTGGTAACTTCTATCAAATGTATTTGGCTTCTAACACACCATGCTCATACTTCCTAATCAAAGTATTTGATTACATTAAACATCAAATAAAATATTTTTAAACGTATTTTTATATACATTTGATATTATCTTGTTTTGACAATTTAAGTCAAATACCAAACAACATTAGTAGAACCTGGCATCAGAAATATGATCAGAGTTTAGTCATATATTTCTGAGTAGAAAACATTATGCTTGAATAGGCTACTTATGTAAAAGACATAGGTGGTCATGTTGACATAATTTCATCTTACAGATAATGTGGGGAGGCAATAAAAAGGCAAAAAAGTGTTCAAATGTGTCATTAAGAGTATAAAACTTAAATTAAGGGCTAGTATGTTAACATTATATAATGCACTATTACTCATTACTCATTACTCAAATTTTATAGACATGTTGATGTTCTGGATTCAGTCCAGAGAAGTGTTACATATACTGTACATTCCAGGACTTGAAGTGATGGCCTACACTATCAGATTGAAGCAACGGAACTTTTTTACTATTAAATCTTTAGTAATCAACAGATAAGAATATGAGATGAGGATATCCTTGAATACTTTAAATAATTGAATAAAAACATTAACATGAGCCACACAAAAATGGAGACTACCTGTATGTGTATTTTAAATACTGAGCAGGAGGCACATTTTTGTATAAAGTGTTGTGAGGTAGCTAGATGAGATCCTTGGTTCAAATAGCTACTAACTACAAAATTGGCTAGATGGGTCAGTGGTGTCAGATCTGTCTAATCCACCCATATAATCATTTTCATACTGTATTGTTTTGAGCAAGAAAAATACCAGAAGCTGCTAATGCTTTTGTATAAAGACTTGTTCACTGTTTGAATGAAAATACCCTGCATGCTTAGAGGCTATTCAGTCGAAACATTTCAATATATATAATTTACATAATATATATATTTCTATTTCTATATAAAAAATATATAAAATAGTTGTCTTCTGTGCAGTCCTTTTTTTTACATAGCTTTAATTCAAAAACTAAAATTTTAACACATGAAGGGCAACCTTACTGTTCAGTGACAAATGTACAAAGGTTTTGAGCCAACATATTTCCTGGGTACATTCTTTTCAAAAAAGAATGCTAAGGTCTTGTCATGACCAGATTTCTCTCCTAACAGGAGTCCAGTAGAACATTTTTGGATCATATTCACCAATAGAATAAAAAAAGAGCTGCAAATGTGTTTTTGTCAGTTGGCTGAGGCTGTGCAAGAAAGGGTTGGGGAACATCACAGAACAGTGTCTCTTGAGGCTGTTCAGGTTTTTGCATCAACACTGCCAGGACATATGACTACACTAACTTTTGGATCTTCATTTTGGTAGTCTTTTGCAGTTCTTTGAGCTGTATTTTGTTAATATTTGCTGTGATTCTGTTTAATAGCTATTTTAAAAAATGTGATTCAATCCATTAGATTAAAATGTTGCATTGCGTTGTGCATCAGTATATCTCCAAATCGTAATTTATTTGAAAATGTGTCATCATTTCTTTTCTAAATTTGTCTCCTTAGGCCATTGTAAAACCCTTATTTAATCTTTCTTTAAATCATAGCCTTTTAAAGAAATTACTATACACTTATGATGTAATGTGTTAAGAACTAAAAAAACTTTGTTTTAAAATAAATTATATATTGTACCCAGAATATTGTACTGTATATTAATATCCTGAACACAGTTTTTACGTTATTGAATTGTGGTATTTGTATTTTGTTTTACCCACTAGATTCCATAAACCAATATTCTATTCTAAGTGACTCTGTAATAGCGGTTTTTGGTGCATTGTTAAACTACTTTAATACATATCATTGATAATTATTATTTTTTAAACAATCACAGAATTCCTTATTTTAATAATATTGTATATGTATTGTGAGTTGTGTAATAGAGAATAATAAGAATAATAAGAATTTCCCTATAAGCAGGTTTTGTGTCACATCAGTGTTTTTTTAATGTGCTAACCATAGATGTGGTAATATACACAACAGATGCAATGTCATGATAAATGCATCAAGTCAAAACAGTGCAGTAACATGGAAAATCTGGGTCACTGCTCTGGGCCACGGTAAAAACTCAGTAATAAACACAATGTCATGTTAGAAGGTAGCAAAAGAGTAGAAAGGTCTGTGTTTCTCATTCACCTCTTCACCGAAAGGTTTAATGTAGGCAACATCTGACACTCAAACAAACCATACGTAGTTTCTGTTGTTTTTCACCAGACTTACTGAGAATGATGCTTGAGTCCTGTAACATACTAGCCTATTATAGTTCTAAGAAAATTAAAATGATCAAATTACATAAACAAGTCTGTGACAGGACCGACGGGGAACTGTCCTGATTCACTTCCATGGAAACTACCATAGATGGAAACCATGATGATGATTCTTCTTTCTTTGCATTTTGTAACTCTCACTCCTTTCTCCCCTTCAGTCTACCTTTCTTCCCCTTTGTAATCCAGAGGCAACCTTACAGAAAACCATTAAAATTAAGAACTGTTAATTACACCATGTGAAAACTGTAATATTAACAATCATACAAAATAGAAGATCTATTTTCAATGTTGTCTCTACTGGCGGTCCCTGGTGGTAATTACATCCTGCTCAGGCTGCCTGCCATAATGTGGTTATTGTCTTTGTGTAGTGTGTAAAAACCCAGGGTACCTTTCTAGGAATCACAGCTCTTAAATTTAAAGATATTCAACTCTGAAATGCTTGGCTTATTATACCCCACAATTGTAAATCCTGAAAACATGATTTGTAGTAATAACTAATTGTGTATTGTCCCAAAGGATTCTGAAACAGCATGAAAACAGAATTTTCCAGGTTTCCATTCTGCACCATTCAAGCCTGGACGTCCCAGGTCCTCCTCCAGCTGCTGACATCCTCCCGATGTCAGCAGGCTGGGTCTCACATTCGTTACCCCAAATAGTGTCTCCAGTGTCTCATTCATATGCTCAGACTCCTCATACTCAAGACACCCAGTCCCTAGCACCTCACATCCATGCTGAGACTTAACATACCTTAAAAACCCTCACAGCCTCATTGACGCCTCACTCTCAATGCCTCACATTAACACCTTGCCCTGTGTCTAACCATCACTGCATTTTTACACTCTCGAGGAGCTTCCCACTCCTTCACTAACAGAGGTCGGAAGCCAGACAAGTCGTTTCTTACCTAGACACTTCAACATCTTCCTGAGTTAGGGCTCCTTAAGCTACTCTCTGGTTTTCTCATTGACACATATGTAGGGACAAGGTACTGTATATTATTTCACATTGAGTTAAGTGTTATTAAAGATTTCTAATCCTTGTGTGCCTTGACCAAGCAGCCTGGTGCATCTCTCTAAATGCACAGGAATGTAGCTAAAGGGGCCCCTTATTTATGATCTCAGCCATGACCTAGTTTGTCTTTTGGATAACACACTTCCCCAGGACAGTGACATTCTAAACTTCCATGATGTCCACTGCTGCTGCCAGGGAGCTGTAGTTATATCTGGACCTGATTCTCAAGTTCCAGGGCATTATAAATCATCCATAGGAAGAGCCACCCAAAGGAAGATCCACAATTGGAGATCTTTTGGGTAGGTACCAGAATTCAACCTGATGTCCTCTCAGCCATCATATACAGTAAACTAGGACACAAGTCATTTTTCCTTGGTTAATCCTCAGTTAACCACTGTTTTGAAATCTCTCTCTGAAAAAGTCAACAAACTGCCTTTTACCACCATGTTACTGCATGTACTCCAACTGTGCACAGTTGTCCAAAGAATGAAGTCGGCGAGTAGCTACTTTAGTAGAGCTGCCTCAGGCCTACACAAGCTGCCGAGCAAAGCAAGAGAAAAGTTATCTTTCTCCTCTGTAACCTAGCCCAGCTCGTTTTTACCAGTGTGAAGTTTAAACTCATCAAGAACGTTTTGCCACTAGATTGTTGAATATAACTTTATTATTCAGATTACAATTCTCAAAAAATATAATTCCAAACACCTTTGATGTTTAGTTCACAATAGTAAATGCATGTTTATGTACAGTACTTGTGTCTGAGAATATAAATATGATTAGTTATATGAGACTGATAGGGTCTACAATCTAGCTTGTAACACATTATAGTCAATGTGTATTTTAACTATGTAGTTATTGGCTCACAGCTGTTCATTTCACAGATATATGTTTTATTATCTTTTTTCTTGTTACACATGTTTTGGTTATATCAATAAATGGTATATCGTATAATTAGAATCCGTGTATGAGACTATAAATAATTATGTTTGCTTGGTTCCTGAAAATCATCAACTACTCTTGCAATGGTGTAACAATTTCTGATTGTTACACTAAAAACTCCCAATCTAATAAAGAATATCAGACTCTTAATCACATAAATACTATCTCTCATTCAACAGACATCCTGGACAGCCCTGTTCCCACACACTAAACGGCTGCCCTTTAAATCTTCTCTCTCTCAACTCCACAGCCCTCCTATAACTATTGCTCTGCCTCGTCCCTTCCAAGTTGACACTTTCATTTCTCTCCAATGATTCTCTCCCAATATTCTCCTAATCTCCTACTAGTTTGTAGTTCAAACAACTCTCCTTGTAGCTGTCAGTCTGTTCTATCTCTCATCTAGCTCAATCTCATTAACTCGACTCTGCTCAGTTGTGGTTTTCTGGGCAACACATCTCTCTTTCAGCGTAGGCCATTCCTCTTTAAATATGTCGCACCTGGGATGGCACTACATTCTCTGTTACATTTTAGGTTGCACAGTGACACAGTGGCTAGCCTCGCAGCACTGGGGCACTGGGTGCAATTATGGACGTAGAGTGCTACAGTATGTGAGTGGAGTTTGTATGATCTCCCCATGTTTGTGTGGGTTTCCTCTCACAGTCCAAAGACATACTGGGAGGGTAACTGACTTACAGTAGTCTTCATGACAAGCTTTAAAATGGTGTACATACAGTTTATCTACTTAAATTTCCACTGTTGCAATATTGGTATATACAGTAAATATATTTCACAGAGTTAAATGCATGTTAAAGATGGAAAATACTGTGAGAATGTTGTTGTATACACAGTATATGCCACACAAATTGAGGTGAGTAAGATCTGACAGATAACATGATCAAGTCTTTCTGGCATAATGTTATGGGAACTGTTGACTTGACTCGGCGTTCTATTGCCCCTGGAAAAGAACCCTTACATCACTGAATTTAATTAAATATCTAAAATGAAAACAATGACTCTGCCACTTACTGAGCTCAGATTGCCACAGGGTAATTGAATTAATTAAAATAAGTAAAATCCAAACTGAAGAAGCTTCTCCATAACAAAAATAGACAAAAATTTCAGTTCACTGCAACATTGGACTAAGCAATTATTGAAAATGGGTGGATCATATTGATTACAGCTAATGGGCTTTTAATTGTGCAGAAGGTGTTATCTTAGAGTTATATTCAACATTAGTTTTGTACATGTGACTAGTTGAGAGTTATATAATCTTGCATCTATCATTTTACCACCGCTTGCCTTAGCTGATTTTCTTAAAAACAGTTTATGTAGAATTTGATGACACTAATATGAATGCAATTTGCAGTTTCTTGTTATCATTATCATTGAAGTAAATTGCATTCCGTGCTGACATTAATACTGACATCCAAGAATCAAATGTTTGTCTATGTTTATTGAGTACTTTAAGTATAGTAGGTTTTGGCTCAATCCACTTGGTAAAGTTATACCCCACTGGCAATAGGACGAGGAGGCTTAGACCCCCATTTGGAAACAGATGTTAATCGATGGGTAGTTGCAAATGTGGAGAGGTGGGTGTTGTAGGTATGCACAAGACAAATGTGAAAAAGAGATCCTGTTAAGATCCTATTAGGATTAATAAATTACCCCTCATTTATCATGTTCTGTATGTTTTTGATTCTCATGTATATTGTGCATTATTCACTGGTGATATTTTACCTTATGACAATCAGGTGGAATATATTAATATTTGTAAAATGTAGAGTTCAGCTCAGCTATTGGTGTCAAGTTGTTTCTTTTTACATGGTTAACTGATGCTTGGGTTGGATTCCCAGAAACTTATTTTAGGAATCAATTCCAAGGACCTGTAGAACTTATGTTAAAATTGTAAATTTGTTTCATTTTACCACACTTTTAAATGAATTCCATGCTTTAGCTTCAATTTTAATTAAAATAGTTATGCGATATCTCAAATGCAGGAATAGCTTTTGCTCAGTTTTGTTAATGATGGGAGAATTTCAGGATTATGAAATTCAGTATCAGGATATTGGTTTTATTTACTAACAGTTTAATTTACATTGCTGCCTGTTTTGTTAAATACTGATCATACAGGATGATTAAAACTGTTGATCTTGAAACCTTGAAGGGAAACGCTAATTAACTTAAAGGTCACAAAAATAAATAACTAATGCTTTTAATCCAAAGTGTCAGATCTTCCATTCTCATTATTATGTCAACATCATTTATTAAAGAATATTATAATACTTTAAATAAAGGCTACAGTGCTTTGTTCTGTAGATCAAAAGGAACACTATTTTTTGCAAGCATTTTTGCTACTGTGTTGCTTTGTGGTTTATACTGTAAATAAACGTTAATCTTGTAAAATCAGGCTGTAGACTGATTATTGTTGGTGATTTTTCCTTGGGTCTGATGTTAAGAGTATTTTTATACAATTATATATATTTATATATATTTTAGATTTTATCTATTTTCAGGTAAGTTAAACTGTAAGATAGTTTTCTGTGAATAAGCATAATAGAATAGTTGTCTATGGCATATTAAAGCTCCTTGTTAAACTTGAAAAATCAGAAGACATTTAATTTAATTAGAATTTCCCATAAAAATATGAAGTGACAGTTATTATTTTATAAGTTATATTTTAGAGTTTTTATTTTATATTTTATATTTATACACAATCTGACATATTTGAAAAATGTCCTTTTGACAGAATTAAACAAATTGTCTGGGATTATTTGGAACTGTGTTTATCATCATTATTATTATATATTTTTTTATTGTTTGATTAATTGATCCTTATTTTTAACACTCAGGGATCACAGATGCATATACAGTAGACATAATATCCCTGACAATTATTCAGAATATTCACTAATTAAAAAAGATAAATCCTGAATCTCAGTACCAATACATAATTTCATTTATCATTGACAAATGCTGTATGTCTACTGTAAGTTCCCAAAGATTTATTTTCAATATCATTGCTCTTTGCATTTAATTTGGGGAAACAAATTTCACATTTGTAGCTTGACATCACACATTTATTTACTCACTGAATACTGAATTAAATAGTGCACTTAATTATGCATTAGATTCTGAGGAAGATGTATTTGTTACCCTGTGTAAGAAAAGTGCTTAATGAATTTAGCTGACACTAGTAACGGGTTTTTAAATTATTATTTTTCCCTTGATCACACTAGATCAGGGGTCAGCAGCCCTGTTCCAGGAAAATAGCTGTCTTTTCTGATTTCCATTCCAGGGGAGTGCTAAAAGACTTAATTGTGTCAACTTGTTACTTAAATTATGAAGAGGTAACAGAGGTAAATAATTTACCAATTAAGGTTACCAATATTATGTCCAGGACTAGATTGCAGACACTTGTGTATTGAATGCAGATTAGGGGGAAGCAGAAAGTATAGAGGAATAAAAGGCACAGATTAGTGCCATAATAGAAAATAATATTTCCTCAATGTTTCTTTCATTCAGAGTGAGTACTGTATACAACTCTGAGTAGTTCATTCAGTGAAGACTTTGCTCCTTAGATCAAAGATCAGATCGGCTGGCACCCTCACTCAGTTGTTTAGCATTGTTCTTACAGGGCTGAAGCCCTGGGTTCATTTCTGGACCTGAGGTTCTATCTATGTGGAGTTTTTATGTTCTTCCGTGTTCACGTAGGTTCCCTCTGGTGCTCCGGTTTATTCCCACAGTCCAAAGAGATTAACTTTAGGTTAATTGGCTTCTGAGAAAGTTGGCCCTGGTGTGAACGTGTGCATGTCTGTGTTTGTGTCTGCCCTGTGATGGACTGGCTTGTGCCTGTTGCTTACCTGGATAGGGTCAAGCTCTCCTGGGACCCATATTACATATTTGACCCATATTTGGGTTACCATATTACGGCAATAGGGAGTCTTGATGGCTTACAGCCATTTTGTGGCAGTTCTGCACAATGTATGATAAAGGGCAGAAGTGTGCCTGACGTGTCTGCTGCAGTCTCTGCCTTTCTGTAATATAAAAACATGTTCCACCAATCCATGATAAATCATATAATCAAATTATTAAAAATCCATACATTTCCATATTAGTAGCCATTAATTATTTATCTTAATTAAGTGTGCAAATCTTTACAAAATACATTTTGTCACTTCTTTAGTCAGTCCTTGCATCCACTTCTGATTATCTATAAAGTCATTTTTCTCTTGTCAATTTCAAAAATGAAATATGTTTATGTTTTATGACATGTGCATATCCTGTCACCAAACCCATAATGTTCACTGGTCCAAAACTCAGGATCTCACATTAACATAAATGGAAACCACAGCCAAAGTATATTTTACTTTTAGGAGTTTTAAGTGCAAAACTTTTGTTTACTTTGTTTCTGTTTTACCTTCTTACAACTTTCCTGTGAAATCCTTATATTTAAAAAAATACTGTATATATAGTCCTACTATTGAGACAATTAAACAAATATTCTTAGTTCAATAGCAAGAAAGACATCCACTGTTACCCATTAAGGATTTTGTTCACCTTACCAAGTAAAATGTAAAACAATTCTCTTTCCTGTTGCTCAGAAATATCTTCATTTGTTTGCCTGTGTGCTCAAAGGGGGAGCATTGTACCAGGAAAAAAACAAATTACATGTTACTTCCACTGTAAAAAAAAGAAGTAATTGTATTACAAACCCAATGACCTTTTCATGACCTTTTTATAGATTAAAATAACTTTGGAATTGTGCTGGGCAAGAACTAATAACCATTCTATTTGAAGGCAGTGTTGCGGACAAAAGTGATAGATGTATAAAAGCAACTTGGTAGTTCAATCAAACCCTAATCAAGGTGGAGAAGAACTGTGAGTTGAATAGCATGTTTTACTGGGGTAACTCACCTGGCTGAGGAGAATGACAACAGCTGCCCATCATTGAGGGTTGAGATGCAGCAAGGGTGAGGATGGGGTAGAGGGAGTGATGCAGACACAACATCCTCAAGCCTGGCGGAAGAGAACGTAGGTCAGGACAGGGCTGCCAGAACCCTCCCAGAAAAAATGAAAGAGACCTCATAACGTCCATCCATGCTTTTTCTTACTACTTTATCCAATCCATGGTTGAGGAGGAGCCAGTGCCTATTCCAGCAAGCAATGGGCAGGAGGCCAATCCATCTCAGGGCACACACACACAGACACACACACACTCAGATCAGGGACAATGATCCCAGAAGCCATTTACAGTACCCCACTAGTATATGTTTGGACTATTGGAGGAAACTGGTGAACCCAGCGAAAACCCATACAAACATGGGAAGAGAATACAAACTCCATGCAAAGAGCACCCTAACGGAACCCAGGGCTCCAGCAATGTGAGGCAGCAAGGCTGATCACTGTGCCACCATGCATCTCAATTCCATAACATCGATGCAAAATTCATAAATTTTCAGTTGACTTTATGTGCAGAACGCTGAACAAATAAAAGAAATATAACAGGTCCAAAAGTAGTTTTCCAGATTGACTAGAGAGAAAAACTTAGGGGGCACTCCGCTTCTAGTGTCTGACTGAGTGTGTAAATGGACAATGGATGAAAACTCCCATAACACTGAAGCAGAATCTTTAATTGCAAGACCCAGTGAGCGCGCTTAAAGTGGATTGTGTTAAAATGTGATGTAAGCTTCATTAGTTCAGGGGACCAACATTCACGGCATTTAAAAGCAGAAACTTTGATTCTTCGATGAGCAGTGAAGAATGCTGCACTGGTCCAAAGAATGGCTGGAAAGCGTTTGGGGAAGAGGTGCAGGAGCTCTTGGCAAATCAAGTCGGCTATGTAAGCTGGAGGTCCAGGTGTCACTTATTAGTTCTCAGATGAGTGCAGCAAAAAGAGTTCTTTCTTCAAGTTATGTTTTTAAAGACATGTCATGTTGCAGTTTAGCTACATACAGTTCTTGGTAACAGGAAATATATTAATGGAGAGAGTAATAGAAGTGACACAGGATATGGTGCATATGGAATTGTCCAGAGCCCGAGCAGAGACTGACAGAGATGGTTGTAAGGAGAATTTTACACGGCAGTGTATGTAAGTGTATGTATATGTACTAAATATTTAAGCTCCTCATTAAAACAATTAAAATCAAATAATTATACTCCATGTCTGCTTTATGGAAAAAAAACAACTAAATAACAGAGTAGGATCTTCAAGTTCAAAGAGAGAATTGTTTAATTTTTATTTTGATTTCTGCCATTCTACAGTCTTGGACCAGAGCAAAATAAATAGACAAAGCTCAATTTAACCTGTCAAAATCAGTATTGAGTCTCACATTTTGCTACTCGGACTATAGCATGCAGTGAACATGTAAGAATGCAGCTTGTTGGAAAGATCCAAATTTAGAGTACTGCTTGGAGCAACATAAATAATGTTTCATATGTATAGCGCATTAAAAATGTTATAAATACCTTCACAAATGTATTGGTCCTAATTTTAATAAGGCTTGTGCTCTCATAACACTACTTATATACAAATAGTAGCTAAAGTGTATCTATTAGGTGTGTTGGGTTCTGCTTCCTGATTGAGCTGTTATTTGTTTGTTAAAAGTGTATCATCAGCATACCCCATATTTGCTTTATCCCCACAGCCTCTTAACAAATCCTTACATATCATTACTGTAAACATATCAGTAATCCTAGCTCCTTTATCCTTCAAATGAATCCCATTCTATCATCAAAGCATCTGTTGTTTTACCACAGGGCTGTGAGCACCACAACTGTATAAGCTTGACAAGCAGTGGGGATTCGGATAAAACCCATATTCTAACGTAAGAAAGGTGCCCTCACGTTTGCCTTTGTCCATACTTGAATGGATACAAAGTAATTATATATATATAAAATTAAATATTAAATAAAAAGATGGACACCTTGTTCATTTGTGCAAAAGTAAATGAAGAACATCCATGTCTCTTTAGTACCTTAGGATACAAACCTTTTGTTTTGATTGCTCCCCGTTTAGTAATAATAATAATAAAAAACTTTATTTTATATAACGCCTTTAGGGGGAATTCTCAAAGCGCTTTACATATTGACAACAACAATAATTAAAAAGAATACACAAGATAAAACACAATTACAATATATAGAGGAGACCATGGATGGTGGTACTAAGAAAAGCAGAGGGGTGAAGAATGGAACCAGTTAAGTAAAGGCTTTTCTAAAGAAGAGGGTTTTGAGTCTGGATTTGAAGGAGTTTAGAGAAGGTGACTCTCTGATATTCTTGGGGAGAGAGTTCTAGAGCTTGGGGACATAACAGGAGTAGGCCCTGTTACTCATACAATGTAGATGGGCTTGGGGGGCAGTAAGGAGAGCAGAATTAGAAGAGCGAAGGTTGCGAGGTGGGGAGTAGGGTGATAATAGTTCAGACAGGTACTGAGGTGCCAAGCCATGCAGAGCCTTAAAGGTGAACATGAGGATTTTAAAGTCTACACAGAATTTGACCGGAAGCCAGTGCTAGGATTCTAGGATAGGAGTAATGTGATCATTTGCACTAGACCTGGTCAGGATTCTGGCTGCTGAATTTTGGACATACAGTACCTGTACTGCGGTTTGTTCAAAGTAGATTTAGATACCCTAGTGAGTAGAGCATTACAGTAATCAATTCGAGAGAACACAAATGTGTTGATCAGCTTTTCAGCAACAGTTAGTGATACAGTAGCATAGGGCGTAGTCTAGCGATATTTCTGAGGTGAAAAAAAGATGTTTTGACAGTATGCTGCACATGTGAGTCGAATGTTAAGCCAGAATTGAATATAAACCCAAGGTTTTTCCATTTAGATTGAAGTACAGAACCATCTACAGATAGGGTTATAGGACTAGCTTTACGAAGTTGATGGGAGGTGCCAATAAGCATGACTTCAGTCTTGTCGCAGTTAAGATGAAGGAAGTTTTGAGTCATCCAAATTTTTATGTCAGAGATGTAATTAGATAGAATAGAGACAGCCACAGTGTCAGGTTTGGTATGGATGTATATTTGAGTAGTATGCACACTGAATGAGGCATGAGAAAAATTAGGCACATTTCACATTTTACTGTAATATTCCTTGTACTGTACCTATCATTTTTGTTTTTAGATCATGTTTGTAATGACAGCGTATTTCTTAAAAACAGCATTTCAATGAAACTAACTGTTGTTTTGTCTTGTCAGCTGAAAAGGTTTGGACAAAATCTAACCAAACACTAAGCACTCAATTAACATTTTCAGTACATTCAATTACTGTGTGATTCTTTATCTTGTAAATTTTAAAACAGGTAATTAATCTGTAGGCTTGTCCAATAAATCCTCACTAAAATTCACTCCTACTGTATTTTCTGCTGGTGCAGTCTTGAGAGGTATCTTGACTTGTCATTGTCATTGACTGTACTGAATCCAGTTATGGTGAGTCCTCACATTGTTTCCTCATGCTGGAACTATGAGGTCTCAAATTACTTTCTAAATAGCCAGCAGCCATATCACCCTGCAACTCACAACTGACAGCCCACTGAAGCTCAGCAGGTGTGAGCCTGGTCAGTACCTAGATGGGAGACCTCCTGGGAAAAACTAAGGTTGCTGCTGGAAGCAGTGTTAGTGGGGCCAGAAGGGGGTGCCCACCCTGCAGTCTATGTGGGTCCTAATGCCCCAGTATAGTGACGGGGACACTATACTGTAAACAGGCGCCATCCTTCAGATGAGACGTAAAATCGAGTTCCTGACTCTCTGTGCTCATTAAAAATCCCAGGGCGTTTCTCGGAAAGAGTAGGGGTGTAATCCAGGCGTCCTGGCCAAATTTCCCATTGGCCCTTACCAATCATGGTCTCCTAATAATCCCCGCCTATGAATTGGCTTCATTAATCTGCCCTCCTCCCCACTGGTAGCTGATGTGTGGTGAGCGTTCTGGCGCATTATGCCTGCTGTCACATCATCCAGGTGGGGCTGCACATTGGTGGTGGTGGAGGGGAGTCCCCATGTAAAGCGCCTGTAAAGCGCTTTGAGTGGACTGTCCAGAATAGCGCTATATAAGTGTAAGCTATTATTATTATTAAATAATCTCCCTCCATCTAGATAAGTCAAGGACAATAATCTTCCAGGAGATTATATGAATGTTCCATTTTTTTTATAATGTCTTTGAAATGATTCAATGAATCCATTCTACCCAAATAAGTCTAAAATATTTGATTAATGACTGTATTGCATGAGCAATGGAAGTACATGAACCAGCTCCCAAGACAGAAACTGTTGAATCTGACTAGTGTGTGGATCGTTATCCTGTCAGCCACTTTCGGAGGAAGAGAAAAGGTGCACATGACATTCTGAAACTAAAATAAATTAATCTTGGTCAGATGTACTTTTATATTATATCAGATGTTGTTTCATCTTACTGATCATTAAAAACAAACATTTTTAATTTTGCGGACTGAAATTCAGAGTTACCTAGAAGCTGTGTCCCAATGTGGAGTCTTTCAAGTGAGCAGTGGCCAAAGATACTGTAGGAGGTCTTATCTATTAGCGAACATGATCAAATCTGTAAGCCTTTATTTAATTATTGTCATTTTACCAGTTTGAACATGTTTGTTTCTGTCACCATTCAGTTAAGGCCAGATTTTGTTTCCCAGTGCCACGTATCCAATCAAGTCACGCTTTGAAAAATAAAGTATTGTTTTTACTCTAGGTCTATTTGCTGAGTTTTCCAAATGTATTTTATGTGTTTAATGAATGTACTATTTTACATTTTTATTTTATTACATTTTTTTACTACTTTTTACTACATTTACATTTGAGTCAGTTGAAAAACACTTTTAAATCTAATTCTAATACATTAAGATGATTCATTCATAATTGACTTTTAGAACTTCTAGGTTATGTTATTTCTTTCCATGTATGCACTATAATGTTATAATAATTTTGAAAACAAAGGTAATTTCCTCACTGCATTCTTTTGTGTATAAGTAAATTAGAGGTTCATGGGGAATTGCAATGCCCAAGAGTATAGTTTTTAGGTATAGTAAGAGTTGGCTTAACCCTCCTGGTTGAGAATCTTAGCAATAGGATGAAGAGGCTGCAGAGTGAAGATATAAATACTGTAAATGGTACAGTATAGGTGCAAAGCTGGAAGTGCATGGAGGAGCTTTCAGGAAAAGGTTATCATTATCCCTCCCAAACTTCAGTTTAGAAACATAATTTATAAATGTGTAGCATTAAGTTCAGTAGCTAAAGAAGGTGAATATTGAAGTGATGTCCACTCAGGTCTTCCTCCTGCCGGAGCAAGGATAAGTACACAGTCTCACAGTCAGTCACATTTTAAAGAAATTAACTAAAATATGTATTAGTAAAACACACAATACCTGTGAGGGTTCAGACAGACATTTGGATAAAATGACCTTTTCCGCTTGTTGAATTTCAGATGTTGATGCCAGACCAGGCGAACCTCAGGAGGTTGGTGACACCATCATGGTCAATGTGACCCCAACTGTAACTCTGGAGAAGGATGATGTTGAATACAACTATCTGGCCCTTGTGTTTGGAATCCTACTCATCCTGATTATCATTCTGGGAAACATCCTGGTTTGCTTGAGTGTGCTAACAGAACGATCTCTGAAAACTGCAACAAACTATTTCATTGTTAGCCTGGCTGTTGCGGACCTCCTTCTGGCTGTTCTGGTCCTTCCACTATATGTGTATTCAGAGGTAAGTTTACCTTTCTTTCTGTCTTTGTTAAAAATTTCAGTTGCATTTTACACAATTTGATATATCAATACCATATCACAAAGCCAGCCTCTACTCAGCACTTTTAACAATCCAAAAGGGCTTCAACAGTCCAATAATTGACTTATAAACCAATGGAAGGAATTACAGTGATAAATTATATTTAAAGGCTCAGTACAACCAGAAGTAGTGTTGGCCTTTCAGCAAAAGAGCTATCCATTGTCACGTATTGCAAAGAACATAACTCTCCTCGTATTAGAGCCGAACCTTTCATACATGACTGTAGAGTCTAACATGTGAAGAGTTATTAAGTTGAGACTTAAAGATCACACATTAATTTGGTGTATAATAATTGGCAATTCTAAACTTCTTTAAAAATGAACTGAATAGCTCTGTGATGCACATTATAAATGTTTTTACAGATCTAGTCACTGTTTCGTATTTTATTATACTGTGGGTCAATTTTGTTTTATGGCAGAGTCTAATACAACAAAACAACAAGGAAGACAAAGATCACCAACAGATAAGAACATACATAGTGTAACAGGAGATAAGACAGTTTCTTTACATTGTTTGAGAGTGATATTGCATTGGGATGAAATATTTCCTTGGTCTGTTTCCTTGGTCTGAACGATTTCCCCAATTGTTCTGCTAGTTTTTTTCAGTAATTATTACCAGCCTATTGGTACATAAGACTTTCAATAAATGATTTGTAGAAAAGTGTTCAAAAAGTTCTACCTTAAAATAGGGAGTCTCTTATTGTTTTTTTCACATCCTAGCGATTACTTTATTAACCATTTTTACGGTGTGATTTACCTAACATTGAAAAAACATCGGACTGCATAGAGTTTGCATGTTCTCCTATCTGTCCTCCAGGTATTGCAGTTTCTTCTCACAGACCTAAGACATGCTGATAGGTTAATTGGCTTTTGTCAAATTGTTTCTGGTGTGAGTGTGTGTATGTTTGTGTCTGTGTTTGCCCTGCGATGTGCCTGTTTCTTGCCAGGATAGGATCCAGCTCCCCCATGACCCTGTAATAGATACAGCGGTTAGAAAATGAATGGATGAAATAGGTTTATCATTCCCTATGTCCCTTGACATTAAAAAACAAAAGAATAAGTATCGTTTTAACTATGTCTCATAGCCAGTGCTATGAAAATTGATCAAAGGTTCTCAAGACCTACAGTAGTGACGCATATGTGCACATTCAGAAACACGTTACCTAGTAACACTGTGACAAATCCTGTCAGCAGAAAGATAGTTGGTTCTGCCAGAAGGTGATTAGATAATGTGTCATTTTTCAGTGTAAAACTAACTATATACTTCACAGAAACACCTGTGATACATATTAATAAAGGCAGTCTTGCTTTATAAACTATTTTATGCACTTGTCATGACATTACATATTATTTAAAAAATGAATAGGTAAAGTTACTAGTTAAATGGTACCCCTGTGTTTTCTAGGGCAAACATATTTATTATTATGTTATTATTTTTAGCAATACATAATGGAAATATACAGTAGTCCCAAGTCTGAGCAACAAATTGTAACTCAATTTTGCATGATGCACTGCTAAATCCTCCTTGGTGCTCCCACACTAGATAATGAAAACATGAAGTGACAAATAAGAAATAAACAGTTAGCCTTTTGATCCAGACATTTCTTAAAGGATCCCAATTAGTTTGCTTCAGGAACATGTCCAGCCAGCTTGAACCACACACCCTCAGACCTAAATGTCCTAAACGCACAACTTCTTTCTAATTTCTAATTGTGTTCTCATGTCATTTGGTTGTCCAACAGTTTTCAGGAGTTTTTTGTGACCTAATAAAATTTGAAATGATTATATGATTGAAATATTTGATTGAAAAAGACCCTTTTGAAGACAGAGATTCAATTATTTTAGCCTGCCATCGAAATAAATTATAAAAGGCAGAAGTTAACCTTCTTTTCCTTTCTTGAATTGACTCTAGTGCAGCACTGTCCTCTCTGTAACATGAATGTATACAGTATTCCAGATATATTTTTACCAAATCATTTTATAAATTCCTTAATTTAAATTCTACACTTCTCACAATATGTAAAAACTAATTGGTCTTGTATGTAATAGTTTATTCAAAATAATAAGGATTGTTTTAAAATTCTTCAATATCATTAGTGGCAATGATCCTGACACAAAATGTAGAGTACATTCTGGCTACCTGAGAAGAAGTACTCAAGTTAGCATTAAATTAGATTTGTCAGATGTCTAAACAGTCCATGACAGTAACAGTTCATAGTAAAGGTTGAAGACTCATCAGCTTTCTTAAGATACAGTTCTATCCCGGATAGGCAGCTAGTCCACTTGCTTCTACTAATCCTGACACTCATTTATATCTGGGTGAACTGGAGCTACTGGGGTGAAGTTCCTGACTCAAGGGTACAACAACAGCACAGCCACTTAATTACAACTCCAGATACACTTGCTGTTTCACAACTGTTTTCTCCTTTCTCTTTTGTTTTCTGCAAGTTGAACATGCTTTCAACCAGAGCTTCGAGCCTGAATGTCATCTTAAAATGTGCACTAAATGCACATCTACTATTTTAACAAATTATTTAAATTAGAAATTTTACCTTTTGTGTGGGATTAAAGTCTTTCTGAAAATCTAAACTTTCAATTTCATAGATTTTTGCTATAGTTGCTTCTTTAAAGATACTTATTACATAAGACTTACCCTTTCTAAATGCATGTTATGTGTGATAATATTATTACCGTATACAAGTATTGTAGGTCTCCTTACTCAGTTTAAAATAAAATTACATTAAAGTTTCACAGGACTGATTAATCCATATAGACTCCTTAGACAATGTCATCATGATTGGTTATTTCTGAGAGATTCTGCTTCTTTTAGATATCTGCTTCTGTTATATTAAGATTTTTTAAAACCCTGTTGTTAATTTTAAAACTTTGTATAACATACTCCTTAAATGTATTGTCTGTTCTCTTTTCATCTTTTAAGATAATGCTATATTTTATATACTTTTTTCTGATGTTTCTATTGCTTTACAATTGAACTACATGGAAAATGTTCTCCAATCCTTTTAGATCCCCATATAATAATATTTTCTCTCCATAAGCTTTTCTGTTTTTATGATTGCATCTACTTTACTCAAATTCAAATTTCGGTCTTTGTCCTTCTTAAATGCTGCAGTTTCATTTTAAGTTTCCAGATATATAATAATAGATTTTAGTTTAATTTTAGTCACTGTGTTACAAAAAGATGTTGCTGCTCTGGAATAAGTACATGGAAGGGCAGCTAAATTCATTCCTAGACTTGGAGGAATTTCCCTTACAGACAGCAAAGATTTACAGTAAATCTTATTTTCTCTTGAACTTTAAACTGGGAAGACTGAGGAGACCAGCTTCAAGTATTCAAAACCCTCAAACACATTAACAAAGTCAATCCTTCTGTTCAAAGTCAATTCAAACCAGAGAACAGAAGTAAAAAATAAGAGGAAGCATATCTGAAACTGAGAGGAGTGTGCAGTTCTTTTTGCACAAAGTGCTGTGGGATTCCGGAGCTGCACCTTTATTCAGGAAACAGCTGTGACTCTGAGGATCATTCATCTACTACCAGTCTAACAAGCTAATTAAGTTGAACGGTCTCCTCTTGTTTGTAATCCTTCTTATGTTGTGGATTCACCAGTTAAACAATTTGTCCATACCAGCTCTCATTTGTTTTGGGTTAATCTCGGGCAAAACAAGATTTTCAGGCCTGTTATTAAACCATAAATGATGAGAGAGAGCATTTCACAAAATGTTACCTGATCCTGTGAGAGCAGAACAGGTTTTCAGATTTGCCTTTTTTAAAAAAAAAATTATTAAATGTTTAGAAAATGTTACTGCTTATTAATTAATGTTCATTAATGTTATAAGAAATTTACAACCTCATCACACTTGTTCCAGCTTTCTTGGCTTGAAACAGAAAGAGGGCACAACCCACATCACTACAATACAGTAGCTGGGTGGACCAGTGTCTGCAGAGGACATGGACCCACAACCCTCCTATTACACTTTAATCATTACTCCATTACTCCAAGCCGTCGATATTCATTAAAATTAAATTCCATTTTAATCACACCTCAGGATAGGCACTGAGTTGTAGTGACCTTTCCCAGAACAAATGGCTTTCTGATGATATTTTATACATGTGTTATACATTTTAATTTCAGAATCATGTAGTTGTAGTTTTGCATTTCTTAAGCAGCAATATTAATGTACCAGAACTTTCCTTTTTAATTTCCAGATTAATTTCTAATCAGTTTAGATTCTACTTTAAAAAAAACAGGTGCTGCCCCAAACCGTTCTGTGACTACAGGGGCAGGTGGCTGCTCTAGGTGCGTCTTTGAAAAGTCACACTAATGCATTTGTTAAACTGTGCTGTCATTCATGCTCTTCGGTGGAATGACTTTAACCATCATTTGTGTGCAGTTCCTGGGTGGTATATGGACTCTAAACACCTATATCTGTGATGCATTGATGACCATGGACGTGATGCTCTGCACTGCCTCTATTCTTAACCTGTGTGCTATCAGTGTTGATAGGTAAGTGCTTCCTTTCATGTTGGGGATTTTTTTCTTTTTTTGGTTTGTACCCATGTTTCTTAAAGTTTTATTTGTCTTGCATATTAGGGTCACCACAGATGCTTTACAAAAAATGTGCATAAACATCCTTCATTAAAAAAAAGTTTAAAATCATGCATCGTTCACACCAAATGTACCGTATGAACAGCAGCACTCTACACACAGTACAACTAAGTTGAAGAAAATAATATGAAATTCTATGAATATTTATTATTAATATGCTTATAGTGCAGTATTTATTATAGTACGTAGCATAGATTCCTTGCAACACTTGGGCCTTGGGTTTAAAACAGAAGTGTTATTTGTGTGGACTTTGTTTGTTCTCCCTGTGTTTGTGTGGGTCTCTGCCAGGTGCTTCAGGTTCCTCCCATAGTCCAAACACATACTGGTAGGTTAATTCACTTCAGGGAAAATTGGCCCAGGTGTGAGTGTGTGCTTATGAGTGTCTGTGTGATAGCTGTGATGGATGCGGTCTTGCACCCGTTGCTTGTTGGGATGCGCTCTGGCTCCCCCATGACCCCAGAATAGGTGAATATGCTAAGAAGGATTAGGAGTGAATTTCCAATTCTAATATTACAAGATGGGTTAAATACCATGCATGTCCCAGCTACTTTGAATTTAGTCATTTTGTGTTTTTCATAAGAATCATAAGTGCATTTAAAACTGAGAACAGCAGGCAGTTCTTTATCAAAAGGAATGTAGCAGTATGGAAAAAAGCTACTTGGACATATTGTTGAAGCACAATATCCAAACTGCCTTTGAGAAACAATTAGATGAAATCCTTGGATAAATTAGCTACTGAATGCACAATAAACTAGATGGGCCAAATGACCTCCCTGAAGTCAGTTTAGTACTGTAGGACTGGAAGGAAGAGGTGTAGAAAACATGGCGTCGATAAGTGCCAATTAGTGATGGAAGACATAGCAGACTGAGGTGAACGTAAATGGTAGTAGAAATGAGGAGGATCAAAGGAACTATGACTATGAGGAGACTGGTTTTATGTAATGACTGAGTGGAAAATTGTGAGTGTGATGCTCTGGGAAAGAGATAACTAGCATAAGCAGAGAGAGAGATGGAATATGACTTTCATAGAAGTGTAAAACACACATCAGGGGTCCTGAATTTCTGAAAATGATGAACTTGCAAATTGGTTTGAGTAACAGGGAATATGTATCTAATAACTGGTCATAAATAAAACACAGCTGACACTTCTGGGAAGGTTCACGATAAGCATAGATTTTAAGAGTCTTTACTATGTGTATTTACAGTATGACTGAGTGGATGAGTTCAGATTTTACCTTGAAATGGATGATGAAAGGAAACTTTTTGCAGACTACCTATGGGTAGTGCAATGCTATGGAAAAGCTGGCGGTCTATGAGGAAAAGAAGAAGCATAATAGGAAAGTGACGCAGTTTTGTTTCGTGGCCTTAAAGCTGCTGTCAGTGGGCATCTGAGCTAACATAATGATGCTTGTGGAGGACCCCAAAAATAAACAATTTATTAACTGGCGTATTCTATTCAGCATACGTTTTAGTATACGTATTCAGTTTTTAATCTCATTTTTATTTTTCTAAATGGTGTTTATTTTGTAGAAAATGTTGGATGAAACATCATTTTGAGGAGCTGCAGAGTGAATTTCAGTTCTGGCAGAATGATTCATTTCACCTCTGTAAGAGAGTGGTGAGAGATAATAGGACTGTATCACTTATTATTCTGCAATGCACCAGATTACTTGTGTTTAATTAACTGAGTGGTAAAAGAGCTATGTAGTCTCTAAGACATATAAAAACAAGATTTAAAGTCTTTGAAGTTTTCAAGTGAAATAGATGTTTACTCAATGCATCTAAGTTCAATTAAATGCCCACTCACAACCAATTAAATGTAATCTGTTTTTAGTGTACAAAGTATTTACTGAACTGCAAACTAGCTACTACTACTTTCATATGCTGAAATATAAAGAAACGGCAATGATTTTGTGGATATCCAATATTCTGCCCTTCTACTGAAGAGACTGAAATTATCATTCAGTGAAATGCAGTTTTGAACACATTCTCGGTGATTACATTCATCCCAATAATGATTATTAAAACAACACACAAGCTGACTGTACTGCGATTTTATATTTGAAAGTACAGTAGTTGAAAGCAATGAGCAACTTTGAAGAGTTCTGATACTGTACATTGCGATCCATTGGTTGATTGCTTTATAAGCTACTGTACAACCCACTCGCAATGTTATACATTATTTTTTGTGCATATTATCTGACAAAGAGATGTATTGCTTTACAAAATACAGTAAATTTTCCTTTGAGATATATTTTAGAATTATCATGCTGGAAAGCAAAATTCTCTATACCCTTGGCTAGGATTCAGAAGCCTCATTTTGCAGTTCAGACAAAAACACTGATATCTTCTATATGAGACTGCAAGAAGGTTTTGTACATTGGAGAGTATTGCTGCCTCACAGTGCTGGGTTCTAATCTGGACCTTGGGATTCTATCTGTGTGTTCCTGTGGGTTTCTTACAATTGCTCCAGTTTCCTCCCACAGTCCAAAGCCATACTGGTTAATTGGCTTTTGGGAAAATTGGCTCTGGTTTGAGTGTGTGTCTGTGTGTGTGTCCTGAGACTGACTGATGACCCATCCAGGGTGTATCCCGCATAGCGCCCATTGCTTGCTGGGATAGCCTCTGGCTCCCCAATGACCGTGTATTGGATAAAGCAGTTAAAAATGGGTGGATGAATAAACTGAAATTCACAAGGAATAACAATACCCAAGAATTAAGTGTATCGAAAGGATTATGAGCGTTCAGTCAAAATTTGGTTTAACCTGCTTGGCTGAGGGCTAACCTCCTAGCCAATGGACCAGGAGGCTCGGTCCCCCATTCAGAGGAGTAAGTAAGGGGCAGCTGCAAAGGTATAGATGGGGTGGATGTAAGGGAGAGAATGGGGATCCCATACAGTATTAATAGTGTTCTAGGAGAGGAAATGACGTTAGGAGTGATCGCTAATGAAGTTTAAGTATGTACAGTAGCTGCATCAGTATGCATATGCTGCAAAGAAACAGGTAAAGTTTATTCCATGCTGAAAGGAACAGAGACACAACATTACAGCTGTGGAGTTTTCTTCAGGCGATTAGTAATTACTGACAGCTGAGTCCGATTCAACTTGGTTTTTGTCATTAACATTCACTTTTGTTAAACTCCATTAAGACATGCTGATTAGACAAAATGACATGCAAGACAAAGGTTTTTTTAGACATAAAAATGGAAAGCACACCCTTGTACACCTTTCAGGAATTAGATAAGTGATTTACATATTTGTATATCCAACACATAAGAGAAAGCTTTGAAACTGAATCTGATAGAGTAGTATCCCAACAGTTCTTTATTTCAGTATTCAATCTGTGTAAAATATGTAATTATGTAATTAAGGTCTGAATTTGTCATTCTCCGTCACTCTGTCTATTCACTCTGTGAGTTACTGTATTTTTGTCAAGCTTAATTTTTGTTCATGCTTTCCTCAGATTAATCTACAGTACAATGGTAGCATAGAACAGTATACAGTACAGTACTTTCTATGTGAGAAAACCTACTGTGTAGATATTTTACACAGTCTTATTCAAGAGCCAACTGCGTTAAACCACAGAATTGTATTATGGCATGTTCTTCAAAATGGTAAAAATACATGCGATGAGCACACATAGTAAAGCACTGTCCTTTTCAATGCAGGTACATTGCTGTGATAGTTCCCCTGAAGTACAACAGGAACCAGTTCAGTATGCGCCAGCTGATCCTAATCACAGCCACCTGGGTCCTGTCCTTCGGGGTTGCCAGTCCCGTAATATTTGGCCTGAATCGGGTCCCCAACCGAGATAAGCATGTTTGCAAGCTGGAGGATGACAACTTCATCGTATACTCCTCAGTGTGCTCTTTCTTTGTGCCTTGCCCCGTTATGCTACTGTTGTACTATTGGATGTTCCGCGGGCTGAGGAAATGGAGCGCCAGCCGCAAGTCGAACTTGATGAGGGGCGAGAGGCGCTTCTCACTCAGCCTGAAGGGGCTCCGTCGGGAGAGGAAGGAGAAGGTGAAGTACTTGATGCCTAGCCTCAGCCCCACTGCTGCTAACCCGGCAAACATGCCTGAGAATGACCTGATAACCACTCAGCTAGACAGCACGTCTGACGTGGAGGCACAGGAAAGGCTGAAAGAAGGGAGTCCAAAGGAGAACGGTCTGAAAAACCATGGCTTGGGCAAGGGGTCCCAGAGCAAGAGCCACAGGGTGAGTGGCAGGGAACGCAAAGCAATGAAAGTCCTACCCATCGTTGTAGGTATGTATTGGTTTAAGGGGGTGGCTAAGGCAAGGGATTTAAGATTTAAAAAATGCTTTTCTAATTTATGGGACAATCCAGTAAATCTTATCTCTACCATGTACTGTATATTTAGCATTTGGTGGTCTATATGGTCATATTGAGCTATAATTCGAATAATCTCTATTATATTTATCTCACTATGTCCACAGTAGGAACAAGAAGTGCTGCCAAGTTCAGATGAGTTTTAATCTAATCAGCATTGGACTGTATCGGAGCTAACTAGCCATAAAACCATTTCATTTACCTACTACATTAAGTCAAGTATCAAATTGGTGTTAATGAATTTGGCCATCTGTTTAAGTCTGTCATCTTTTTTTTTAATTTTAAGATTTCTATTATTCAGTGTGTCCTTTTGAAACATCTGTTTCACAGCAGGTTGCAAATATGAGTGCAACTATTGTGTAATAACACACTCCCAGATGAAATTACATGGGCATACAGTATCTACAGTACATAAAATAACACATTTGGAAAAATTTATACATTTGATTTTTTTCTTACTTTTAAGAGTATTGTGGTGATCACTGTTTTTGAGGCAGGCAGTGGAAGTAAGAAGTCAAAGAAGCTGTTATCCTGGCTCATGGGGAAGGTTTATTGCCCTAATCATTACAGTGGGGTTTGCTGGTCGTGGGGATAGAGAAGGCAGGGTGAGAGAAGAGGGAGAGAAACAAAGGAGCTGTGCTTCAAGGAATCCCAGGTGATAAGAGGGAGATCACAAATTTCTCACTCCTTGTATAAAGAGTGCAGGAAAGGAAGAGCCAGAGGAGAGAGTGGAAAGGACACAGGAACAGATCATTCTAGGAATAAGCATATTGCTACAGTATGATGAAGATTAGATCTGGGATTTTATCACAAAGTAACCTTTTTTTAAGCAATCATTTGTATTCATTGGAGCAAATGTACAC
Organism: Lepisosteus platostomus; assembly: GCF_059453375.1. NCBI lineage: Eukaryota > Metazoa > Chordata > Actinopteri > Semionotiformes > Lepisosteidae > Lepisosteus > Lepisosteus platostomus. The sequence continues at coordinate 51,619,828 of NC_142619.1, forward strand.
TAACATTTATTTTAACCTTAACCATAACTTTAGAAAAAGTTGCATCATCACGAATCACGAACAGGTGGTAAATTCGTTTTAATTATAAAAACACCAGAGTCACAGATAGTTTTAAATGCTGCCTAAATATATAATTCATTTCTCACACTACTTGAAGTATAATTAACAATCAAACATGACATACAGTACAGTACAATAGGCACTGTAGCAATATACGATATTATGTCTTGCAAGTGCACTACTATTTGTATTGTTTTTAATTTTCTGAAGAATTAAGTAGCTTTATCAATCTTTTTAAAACAACAGTGCTCCCAGCATGGTATCAGAACTTTGTGGACTCAAATTCTAGAGGACGTAATCCTACAGTACATGTAGATGCTATATAAGATGCAGTGATTGTATTTCTGAAGTGCTACTTACTGCCTCCACCTTCTTTGATGTGGTAAAAGCACTTCTGTTGACATTTTGTTTTGAAAATCAACGTGGCTGTTTATCTTTGATGATTTATTTTAAATAAGTTACTTGAATTCTTGTTTTCCTGCTACAGTGAGAGTGAATAGCATGGATCAAAATTCAAACTGTGTATTTTCCACTTTGGCATAAGGAGGTGAAATGCAACTGTTCTAGATACTGTACAGTTTGTCTTTTAAATATCTGAGTTACTTGTTTCAAAAAGTCATTAGCTCCAAATGTAAAGTTTTAACTTAAATTTGTTTGAAGGTTTATATTCAAACACAATATTTTATATGTTTAAATACATCTTTGTTTAACATGTTTAAGTATTAAAACATTGAATTAACTGCTCTTTTAGGTACCTGCAATTTTTTGCATATTTATACCACTAGATCTATCTGCTTTAATTAAAATCCACTGATTAGAGATGGGTCTCTTAAATACTGTTATTTTATGTCTCTTGATTGAATATACTGTACCACTAACTGTTGAAGGCCTTACATTATCATTATGTGGTATATTAGTATTAGAAATATTTTTAACAAGATGTTTCTGCCAATATAACAAATTGGACCATCAAAGTTTTCTTCATCTGTTATGCAGGTATATAGGGTTTATGGTTTCCAAGGTGAATAGACCTTACTTCATCTTAGAACAGTCTGGTTGGCCCTCATTATCATTAAGCTGTCTTTGATCCTTAGTGGTTGAATTTTAAAGAGTTGCATTCAATTAAGCTCTTTTTGCTGTATAGTTTGGGGTGCCTGCATGTCTGCAGAATTTTAATGGTTTCATTTTTCATTGCTCACTGCCATGAGGATAATATCCGAAGTCAGACATAGTGTACATTAATGAAAAGGTTACATACAGTAGGTGCGCAAATCTATAGGGTAGCATATGCAAAAAGTGTATAATATTCCATGATCAAATACTGTAACCTTTTGAGGTTGACTGAATCCTAAAGCTTAAGATTATAAAAGTAAATATAAACATTCAAATAACTAACACATTTGTCCTTTTTGACAGGTGTATTTCTGGCTTGCTGGACACCATTCTTCGTAGTCCATGTTACCAAGGTTCTTTGCGTATCATGTGACATTGGACCAACACTGATCAGTGTAGTTACATGGCTGGGATATGTGAACAGTGCAGTAAATCCCATTATCTACACAGCTTTTAACACAGAATTTAGGAATGTCTTTCAAAAACTATTATGCTGTCAAACATGAAGTCTCCATATTATGTACAGAGAAAAATATACAAAATGTATGACTCTTTATTTTGTTAGTGTGTTAAGTTAAAGAGTGACATTATTTTTTGAAAAAATAATCCTGGAAAACATATTCCAGTACCTTCATTGCCTTAGTTGATATAATTGTGAATTCAAGAAGGACATTTCTATGCTGCCTCTTTTATGATGATGTTCTACAGTAAATGTATTAAGCTCATTTGTGTAAAATATTGCTTGAAAACTGTAGTTTATAAATCCTAGCCCAGAGACATAAAAATTGTGAAAATGTGCACATATTTAATGAAACTGCAGTGTGATTTTATTCTATTCTATTTGTGTGTTTTTTTGTAATATTATGTCAGAAACAGCTTCTAAATTTCACTTCTCACATCTGTACAGTATATTAAAAAAGCCGTTAGCCTTCTCAACTTCTCAACGCAGCTTCTTCCTTTGGACAATTTCTTGACCATTAACTGACAGCTGGAGCAATCCACCTTCAAAATTTATTATTGAAGATACTGAGTTAAATTATTTTCTTGCACTTCAGAAACAAGTGGATAATGGAGGACAGCTCTGTGGCTGAACTTTAAAGACTGGACACATACAAACTCAAGATGTTTGCCCTGTCTGAAGATAAGAGACTAACAAGGACAGGTTTCACTTGTAGTTGAGAATTTTGTTTGGAGTTAATAAAACAATAAACATAACCACCCTTGTAGCGGATCATAGGTTTGGAAAAAGATTTTTCAATATACAGTAAAGGGTAACTGATACATACCTGTGGTAAGCTGCTGTACATTTGTGTAATGAAAACACCAGTGTTGAACCAGTAATCTTTGTCAAGACAATGTACTTTTATAGTGTATTCTGGAAATGTGAAAGATTAATCTGTTGTCCATATCGGTGCAAAATCATAGCAGTTTTGTTTTTTGGGATCTTACAGGAATTAAATTATCTGAGGCACCAAGATTTCCACGATGGAGGCCCTTTTAAAGGTATAATATGGTATACACAATGATTCATGAGGAAAAAACAACATTTTTATGACAGTAATAATAGCATCCAATTTTAATTATTCGTGGAATCTCATAGTGCAGTCTAAGATTATTAAAGGAAATATGTGATGCTATTTTAAGTTGTTTTCTCTATAATAGTGAAATTCAATAAAGAAATGACTATAGCTATTTAGCCTGTTTAGATGAGATCTTAAATTATAATTTGCAGAAACGTTATTTAAATATGATATGACTGAAGATTTAAAAATTGTGGTGAAATTTAAAAACTGTCATCTTAAAACTACATTATGTGAAGCAAAATCTGAGATTACTTTGGAAAATGCACATTTCTTGTAGTAAATTATTGTCAGACAGTCTAATGATTGTTCAATTAAAGATGTTATGTGCCTGATATACAGTAGGAAGGGCAGAGGCTTTGTAAGCATTTAAATTTCATGTCTTCTTCCGAGGTCCCGTGCATTCAATTCATACTGTATGTTGATTGTGCAGTTTTAGATATATCATCTTTATTTTTCCCCAAATGCTCTCAGGAACAGATTGTTATAGAGATCTGTGTAAAAAACAACATTCCACAGTTCTGAACAACAAATATTCTTCTGTGAACTGCTATTCACCACTATTCACAACTTTTAGGCAACAAGTGGCATTCTACTTTCCGTTGGAAACAAAATTTTCAAAACTCTTATTATCAATATTGGGACATTTCTCGGGGCTTAGCATGCACTGCCTCTTGTGTTTGTCTATCAGGACGTCCACACTAAGAAAAATCAGTATTGAAACCCATAATCATTGCAGGTTTCAATGTCGACATTGAGCAGAAAAATAACCTTTACGGAGGTGAGTAAGAAGTACATTCTACATTAAAATCTTAAAATAGTAGACCCTGGAGGAAATGTGAAAACAAGCACAATCGATGTGCTCAAATAACCTGGATGTATTTTTCTTTGGACACATGCATTGATTTTTTTTTTAAGCATTTTGTATTTGTTAAAAAGAAAACAGCAAAATTATTAATGTTTGTGTTGTAAACAGTGCATCAATAAACCATGTTATTAAATGTTTAAGCTTTTGTATTTAGAAAATGTACAATTATATACTGTAAATGAATGCATTGCACCAAAACACTGCAAATTAAAATGTTTTAATTTCTGATGTTTTACATATATATACACATCCTCATACTGTTCATGTACAGTAAGGCTTTTTATCAGAATTTACATACAGTAGTTCAGGTACAAAGGTACAATTCAATTTTAGCAGTTTCTTTTGATACTGATAATAACCTTTCTCAATTAAAACCCTGAATGATTTTCTGGAATAGCTGATCATATGAATTGTGTATATTTATTTATTAAAATGTTCTCCAAAAGTGTGTTTTAAAAGCCCCACAATGAATCTGTTAGTAACCTAAAACTGATGGAGACAACACTGTAGGTGGCTGTAGCCATATAAAGCTTAACAGTATGTCCTCCAAATATTTACTGCTACAAATCAAAGTTGTTAGTGTTTTATATGTTTATTGTTCAGCCACAGACAAAAGAGGGGTAACTTTCCTTTTCACTTAGAACTCCTCAAAGATATTGACTTGTACATCCAGTATAGCTAGGGTAAAACACAAGAATCACACAGAATAAAGAAGAAATCTTTAGATCAGTAATCAGTAAGTGATAAAAAATGTTTTGAGACAACTGAATGGAGTGAAAAATAATTTTCCTTAAATGATATCCAAAAATATCTTTCTTTGATATTTTCTATGAACCTGGCTAAGCTTTTTTTCCTAATGATGAAGGTAAAACATCACTTCATTCAATATAATTACACAGAACAGTTCTGCAAAGGGCTCATATCCACATTCAGCACTGGAAAAATATGTGTTGTTTTTTACCCTTTTAAAATCCCTAGGGCAAAATAACAAAAGATTTTCAAATTGCTAGAACATAACTATTGTAGTTTACTACACCAAAGGAAAAGACTGTAAATTGAAAATAGAAATGTTTGTGTAGAAAACAGTTTATTTTTCTAGTACAAAAAGTACAAAAAATGTAAAATATACTGTATAAAAATAAATACACACAAATTGAAATTACCACAGATGATAATGTTTACAAAAATGAATCACAGTTCATGTACAGTACAGTTAAAATGGTTCAAAAGATCATGAAAAAGGTAATACAAATATACTTAAAGATACTAAGTAATTTCTACAAAAACTAAGCTATGTGGTCACACTTGCTTCTCTCTTTTATTACAAGAATAAAATATTGAAAATTGATGTTGGCTTAGACATTGCATTGACAAAAATAAATAATTCGGAATCTTAATCAATGAATAAATTGCATTGAGATTTGTAAAACATCTTCTTGAACTGCAAAAGCTCATTAATTTTGTACAATAAATCTGTACATTCTTAAGAAATCCATTGAACTGATGATGTTTTACAGTGTTATGTTGTTAAGTACAGCGTTAATATTGCACAGTGTAAATACTGTATTTCATAACTAAACATATTACTGTACATTTAATGAGGCCATGAGTGAACATAGAAGAAACAAACCAGGCCTATTTAGGCCTATTTATACACTAACAATCATTTCCAATAGTCTGCAAAAAAGAATAAAAGTCACTTTAATTTTGGTTAAAATTTTTTTTTATATTTACTACAGGTCATTTTTTAACTTTTCTAATCTCTTAAGTTCTCACAATTTGTACATATGTAGAATATGTAGGAAATTTCATTTTCTTGTTCCCTGAAGACACATTTATCTCTCAATTTCAATTTAAACAGCAATTCTCATTTTTTGAAAATAATGAGTTACTAATAAATAGATTTACTACTTTCATTAGAGCATGTTCTTCGGCTGCTTCACATTTATTGAAGGTACAGAAGGATTCCTTTTATTTCCTCCAACACCGTCTGGTATAATTTTTAATTTAAAGACAGTTTTGGGTATTGTTCCTGTTTTCAAATCTAAAATCCAGATGGCAATGAAAAATGTTAATACAGTATAATAAACAGGATACAGTTTTCTGTATCTACACATAAATGCAAAGTATCCTAACATACAGTATGTACATGTACAGTATGTATTGCTTTAAATATTGGATCTATTGAATCTTCAACCATCAGCTATGTTATTAATGGATCACTTCTAAAAAGGGGCAAATCGTTTTTTAATCATTTTATAGCTAAAATTTAAGCACATTTCTAAAAAAATAAATTAGAAAATATTATGCAGAAAAACCAAACACAAGGTTTATGAATCTATCAGTGAATTTCATAATGCTGTTTCTCTTCTGAAAAAAAGTTTCAGATATTAACCTGATATTGATTGAATATCTATGACAGCAAAAATATTTTTCATCCACCTGACCCTATGACCTATAAGAAATATGGTATTTAACAAATTTGTAATCAGTACAACAATTCATTATTTTTCTGTTACCCTTACCAGTAAACTATTTAAACATTTCTATGAATATTATGTTTTTAATCTATTTTTTTTAAACTTAAAATATAGCACTCTGTGCTTGGTATACAAAGACCTGAGAAAAAGTTCTGACCCTTAAGTTTGAAGCAGGATTATGGTTACAAAAAAAGTCTTTAATTTACCTGTCTAAGGAATTACATTAGAAATTAGCCCAGATGGTTTAGTTTATGTATTAAGTATCTTGGTCTTGGAATGCACTGCTGGTCCACTTTGAGTGTTTTTTGTTCTACCTGAACTCTCAATTAATCAATTGAACAAATAATTTAGAGAATTTTATATTTTTAAGTAATCGAATTATTATTGGATTGAAGGTTTCAGTTAAGCAACCAAGAGCTCAGATAGAACACAAAAGCTGGCACACAGGCTTAACCAGGACCAGGGTTAAATACCTCCACAGAGGGACATTGTGCCTTAATACTCATTAACAACAGTAAAACCCCTGTTTTGATGTTAAAAATGTATGCTTATGTTGATGTTAAAAATGTATGCATTACTTAGCGTACCCTCTGTTAAAATAGCAGACTTTCACTTTACTTAGACACAGCTTGCAATAGAGAATTTTCCATATACTATACTCGTATGCTAAAATTCACGTCTTCACGTCTATTTTCAAGTCTGAAAATATAATGGTATTGGAATTGCCCGGAAACTGTTGAGTAGCCACACACAATCACATTCATGTTTGAAAGCCAGTGAATTAAATAAACACTGGTTGTTGTAAATGTAATCTTCATGGTGGGGGTAACCTAATCTGATTTTAGTAACATGAAATAAATATTTGGTATCATTTGAAAATATGGAAACTACATGTCTTATTAAAAATGGTTTCAGCACAACATTATTATACACTGTGACAATTATTAGAAATTTCTGTAAAATCTAAGTTTGATTTAACTTTTTTTAAATACAAGCTATTTAATATTTTAGGTACTTTTAAGATGGGTGACAATCTGTCTTGATAATTACAAGGCCACTCTAGTACTGACAGGTGTTTCAATTTGACCTTCAAATGAAACAACTGTGTGTAACAGCACTGCATCTTGCTTAAATTGAGAGTGTGTTAATTACTATGAATAGCAAGTACTGTAATTAACAATAACCATCTTGTCACATTCCCTGCCACTAATCTGAATGAATGAACAGATGAGTAGTCTTACTGATCTGATTGGTAAAGAGTATAGATATTGAAACTACAAACCATGGATCACTTTAAAAAAGGGAATTGTTTCAATAAATACTTAGAATATCCAATTGTGTAATTGAGCAATAATATTTATTTTAACAGATTACTGTATTACTGAATTACTGAGACATTCTTTCAGCTGAGTGTTGGTTTTGGAAACCTTTGAAATCACACTGCCCTAGTGACTGCTAGGGTAGATAGGCCACCGTATTTCAAAGTGAACAAGCCCTGAGCTATTAATGAAAACACATAAATTAAACTTAAGGGAATGTTGCATAAAAATGAATGTTTTGTTTACCCACTTAGTTTAATGGTCTCCAACTAGATCAAATGGATAAGGAGAGTCCATTTCCCTCCTGGTTGAACCAAGGGGAAATAGAAAAAAAAAGTTGTAGGAGAAGATAAAAAGTGGAATGTAGTGAGAATGTGATGTTCGAGATGCAAAAGTAATAGATGCCAAGTAGTTTAGGATTTTAGATGACTGGCTGGTCTATTGTAAACAGGTGCTGGACATTCGCAAAATCAATTACATTTAAGTAATACTGAATCATCATTATTATTTTTTAGGCTGCAGTCTTACTGTATATACTATGAACCTTCAAAGAACTTACATTATGAGAACTTGCATGTTAGGTATTATCCAAACGAACACTGAAAAGAAAGAAAGAGTTCAAAACACATTCATATCCTGCCACAATACCACTGCATCTGCTGCTGGTCTTTCTACTGTATGTGAACTCTGAGTTACTTCAATAAACACATAATTTACAATACTAGACTTAATCAAACTATTGTGTCTGTTAAGGTTTCATCATGCAATTGAGAATTTATATGGACCTGAAACTGGCAGAACACAATAAAACAAACTGATAAATGATGAACAATATTTCCCTCTGACTGCCTGCTCCTGTTCATTCCTCCATTGAAAATATGGATAAAGCCAAGAATAGATTGAACAGAACAGCAAAGGTACAGGCTTTTCTCAGTTTTATGATTACCAGTCGATGCTAAAACAATAGCTGCATTTACTCATCTGGCAGCTGCTCAGCATTGTGTTATGTGGCTGTTATGGGCATAATACATTTGCAATGGATATAAGAAGTATTCATTTTAACATTGGCTTAAAATTGAAGACCACTGGCTTTCTGCTGTGCAAGGTCTGCCAGCATGTAGCACCACTACTATGATGGGGTAAAAGTGCAAAAGGCTTTCCAAACCTTATTTAAATTAGTCTGTCATTTACATATTACCATAAATGATTTTAGGACAGGCTTCTGGTGGGATGCAGTGGGATTCATGTTCCACTAAACCTGCTGGGCACTGGCAGCCTGGGACGCAGGGTTTGAAGCAGTGGGCTTCAATCACACCAAGAGGCACGTCTTTGTTGAAGCAGGTCTTGGGGCATGGAGGGCCACACTCATCAAAGATAAACCCACGGTCCTGAGGACAGCCCACAGCTAAGAAGGGAAGAAAGCGGCAGTATTACCATAAATCCACCACTTGTGAAAAAGAATATCAGTTAAAAAAACACAGAGAAACACAAGCCACACAAAACACATACAGTATAATGCACACATACAGTAGTTGTAAACAGTATTTTTATTCTATGGAATCATTAATTAATAAAGCACTTGGCAACACAGTTCTTAGTTGCCAAGACCTTTCAGAAAAATGTGACATTTTATTTCACTAATACAGTGTATTCACTTTCAATTTCTATCTTCATTGTAATCTCAAGGAGACAAGTACAGTACATATAATTTTGTTGTGAAAACATTTACTTCTCAGGGATTTTTTTATCTGACCTTACACATAAAATTTCAAATGAATTTCAACAGAAATGTTGAAACCAACTATTGTTATTTCAGGCAATGAAAAAAAATCTTCTGGAGTAAACATCTGTAACCTGTATCCTGCATGATCGAAATCTTATTTATTAATGAAGGAGACTCATCGATTCTCTTTCAGTTTTTTACACAATGAACAAATAAACACTTGTATTTTTTGTTTTCTTACTTCACAGACCTTCACATTCAAACAGCACAGGTCATAGTATGCCTTATGACTTGTTTTCTAATAAACTCAAATAAAAATATACCAAGCAATGTAAAATTAGAACCCAGAAAACAAAGTAATAAATGATTCACTATTCATTTTTTTCCTAAGGAAAAATATATACAACTGCGTCCATGCCAACATAAATAATCACACATAGAAAAGAATTTTAATTCAGAAATTCATAAGAAAAGCAAAATGATGAAGAATAAGTTAGTTTCTAATTCACACCCACAAAACACTCTGGAAAGCTCAGAGAATAATAAAAACACCAAAAATAAAATCAATCTTAATATCCAAGTAAATCTTGTTACAGAGCCACATCCATTCAGCTAGTCAGTAATCTCCGGGCACAAGAAAATATTTTTAATCAATTGATGTTTTGTCAAAATGGTACAATATTGCATTAATACCACCTAATTTAGAATATTTTGTAAAAGATTAAAGTTTTATCAGAAATAAGATATTGCTGTCTTGGAATCAATCAGCAAAAGAGTAACTGGGTATATTCCATAGCTTAAAGGGGGACTGAAGTCCCAATTTATCTTATTAAATCTCATTAACAAAATAAATCAAATCATGGTCAAGCAAAATTTTACAAATTCTAAATTAACCACAAAATGGTGAATCGTGAAATTTTGTGAAAGTACTGTATGGTCACCATTGTTGTCAGAAACTGCTGGTCTTGGTACAGGTGAAAGCTCACACAAATTGCAACATGAACTGGCCCTTCCTGCTCACTAATCACCGTAATGACTAATGTGCCACGCTGTATGACTGAATAAGCACAGGTTGTGCAGCGGACATTTCACCACACCGCAAAAGCATTGACAAAGTCTACACAATGAGCTTCTTCAGAATAAAGAAGGAAACATGAACTAGAGGACACAACTGGAAACTACGTAGAAGTGCATTTAAAACTGAGAACAGAAGGCACTTATTTATACAAATGGGATTTTAGTGATATGGAACAAACTATCCAGCTCATCAACTATGCTGTTGGGGATGATATTCTGTCTTGTTCAAGAAACAGGATCCTTGCATCAATTAACTACTAACTACCAAAGGAGCTAGATATGGCCTCCTCTCATCTGTAAACTGCCTTATGTTCTTAATTATTATATCTATTTTAAAAGCTAAGGTTGATAATGAATACAAATCCATACAGTCAATCCATCATTTGATTCCCTTGAATAATAGGAGAGAAATCTGCAAAAGAAGCTTTCACAGAAAACAGGTGTTGCATGAAAATCAACCACAGGTAGAAAAAACTTATTGCAGAGGATGCTTACATAAACAAAAAGTTTTCTTTAGTATTACCGCAGCAGACATCAATAGTGTTATAGAGGTAAATATGTCAATTTTTTATGTATTAAATAAATATTTTATTCATGTGTTCATAGGGCAGTAATCAACATTATACCACCATCTGAAGAGTTCTATTAGTTCTAATATAGCACAATTTTCTATATTAAATAGTATTATAATGGATGAGTCAGAAGTGTTCTAGATACTGGAAGTACTTTGGATCAAACCAATCTCCAGGGACTAATGGTATTGTAAGAATGTACTTAAACAGTTTGATATTCAATCCTCTTTCAACAGTCACTCAAGACAGGATAAATACCCATAAACTGGCAAATTGCTGACGTAATGCCATACATAAAACACACAAATCTGAAATAAGTACTGAACTAGAGGATCACATCCATGGAGGATCACATCCATAGGTTTCATGGGGAGTGTAGTCATAGATTTAGAAAAGGTAGATTTTACTTAGCTGAATTGTTAGAGTCAGTGGAGAGTGTTAAATGCAAGCAGCAGAAATAAAACTATAAATAAATTATATGAAATTCTGAGCATGAAGGAGCTAACTATGAAAAAGGGCTTACTGTGTTAATAAAAAGTGATATCTCTGTTCTGGGCTAGAGAAGTAACTAGATACATCTTGGGACTTATGGAGATGCCCTACACTGCCAGACTAAAGGAACAGAATATTTAGTCTTAAGAACAGAAGACTACAAGTCAAGCATTCAGAATCTTTATTTTTCAAAGTCAACTATATGGACTTCATCAGTATCAGCTGTGAAACATGTACAAGGGGAGGCTAATGGAAACCAAACCTGATACTGTCATTTCTTTCAGCTGAATGGGATAATTAGATAATTTGACAACTAATAAGCAAATGAACTAGACAGACCCCATGGCCTGCTCTTGTTTGCAAGATTTAGTTTGTTCTTAAGGTGAGCATCTGCTATCCCTTGTAAAACTGTTTGTCCGGACACCTCATAAAATAGAACACAGAGGGCATTTCAGGATTCAGAAAACAAAATTGTTAGACCCACGTGTTTCACTGCAGTCTGTCAATCTCACAAACCTACCACAGAGAGCTGGAGATCTCCAGTGCAGGATAACACCAGCCTCCCGACACTCTGATGCATAAGCCTCCAGGGCATCACACAAGCAGTCCTCCACGTTGGATCCACAGGCACACAGATCGTACACACAGGATGCGAAGAACATCTCAGGTGGGATCACCGCATGGCAGGGCTCAAACACTTCTGTCTTCAGGACACTGCACTTTGAATTGGCTGCCTTCCTGGCAGAGTACCCAGCCTCCTTACAGGGGTCAATGTCCTCCCCATCTCTGCACTGAACACTGGTGTGGTTCTCACTTTGCACCTGAAACCATAACAAGATATATAAATATTGTAGCATCAGCTACCCTCTGAATGCTACCGATCATCTTGTTCTCATATTTTGGGCCAGAAGGAACAAACAAAAAATCAATTTTGAATGTTATTTTCACATATTCCTGTTTCAGCTGAGTAAGCTGAGTTTATGTTTTAAAATAATAGAGGGCACAGTGCAGTAAAAAACTGGTGTCTGGAATATTAAGTTTAAGATAATTAACTGCAATCTTCATGAGACTAATAAGGATGTGTTAGACAAAAGAGCGCCATTCATTACTGCTGCCCTGAGTATGGTACAATATCATGCCTTCTTTTTCATCACGTTTATTCAAGCAAACCCTATCCAAGTCTTTGTTAAAAAAGTTATTTCGTATAATAAGCACTTCACCTTCAAAATTGTAATTAGTAGCTTATAATAAATAATTACAAATCATTACCTGTATATTTCAAAACCAATGGCAATGTTTAAAGTGTTTTTCTCCAATAACTCACCTTCCAGCTGTTTCCAAATGCAGCCTCTGACAGCACAATCTGGCCAGTTCGTATCCTCATGTCATCCTGGGGATAATTGTTGAAGTTTCCACAGATTCCACACATATGACCTTTGTATGTCCCAGGAACACTCACTTCCAGATGGGATTTTCCATTCCACAGCACCTGACATTTTGGAATATGACCATCAGTCACACGGTAACATCACAATTACTCAACAACAAAAAAATGTTTTATGAAATTTGATGATGAAATTGATGAATGATGAAATTATATTATCTGAGAGTGAACTAACAGGTAGTGAACTTGGGTTAACTAGTTCATAACCTGAACATTTAAATCAATTTAGGAAGTGGACGTTATTTTCAATTGTTTTTATATTACCAAATGTGACTATTCCTCAAGAATGAAGCATACAGTACCTTTACTCCAATGTTTGTGTTCAGTAAAATAATATTCGTCTTGCGCTCTACGTAAACATATGGCTCCTTTAGGAAAGGCAGAGTCACAGTCTGATAATCTACCTGTTAAGTAAAACCAGTTTGACTCATTAAAAGCACATTTGCACACAAAGGAGTAATTCACAAATAATACATTTCGTGTGGCAATTCACCTTCCAAACATGTTAAACTTGTGATAAAATAAATAAAAATGACCTTACCATGACAACCCAGTCTTGTAGCAGCTTAACCACAACATCCCCAATTAGTACAGTTACTTCTTTTGTCCAGGAGACTCCCTTACGGCCACGGTCATCATTAGTTGCATGAATGCTGCACATCAAGAAAAGATCAGATCACCTTTATTTATTTTTAATGTTTTCACATTAATTTGCAGAGACTGGGCATTTCATTCTCGGCTACATACAGTACAGTATATTTACATTCAGAATGTATTGTCTTTTTGTGCACAGAAACCTTAAAAGGACCAAATGGATAAGCCATTTCATTTTATGTTTTGAATGAACTTCAAAGCGATACAATAATATAAGTGTCAATGACGAAGCATTTCTACATCAATAATTACTGACACTGTTTTGCCTGAGGGTTCTAGGTAATACCCCTCCAAAAAACACACAAAACAGTTAATTCTGCTCCTGGTTCTATGACATCACTGCACGACTTTTACTTTTGTTAAATGTTTGAGAAGTTCTAGGTTATCAAAGCACTCAGAACATTGACAAAAATGAAGGTTCTACAATTAACACTGCTCAGAACAACTTACCTGAAGTCTCCCCCTTCACAGTCCTCAGCCAGGACATAGGTACAGGCACCTTGGAAGTGAATCATTTTTCCATCAAATGTGCGGTAGTGAGGGTCTCCAAATGCAATGCATGTAGCAGGTCGAGGAATGCAGTGTGGACAGCACATACCAGGAATAAGAGCCGGGGTCTCATCCTTAAAACAGAAGTGAATATGGTGATTTTCAACTTACAAAAGTGTCAAAGTTTTATTTTTGGCTACATTTTATCATGAACCTTTTGTTAGGCCACATGAGGATAAAAAATAAAATAATTAAATTTTTGTTTTTTTAATCCTAACATCTGAAATATCTATGTAACCTTCACTCACCAGATTTTTTAATGCAGTTCAGGAGTACCCCATGAGGTAATCAAATCACCTCAGTGCATGGCTAGGGTTAAGACATTGCAAATGTGTTGAGATAAAGTTAAATGAATTAAGCTAAAAGGAACGAAGAAGTAGAAGATTGTGTGAAGGCAACTTTATGTCTTTGGCATCTTTAAAAATAGGATCTTTAACACAATTGTTAACACTATCGTGATGATTGTCATGCCAGACATTTCTGTAGAACACCTTTAATGACTTCCATGCAGCACTGCGTTCTCAAATTTTATATGTTTTTACCTACATACTCACAACCTTCTCTCAGAAACTTGTGCTTATTCTTTTAGTTTTAAATTTTAATTACGTTTAATTAAGTTTCTGACAGGCAGTATGTTGTAAAAAAAAAGTAAAGACGATACAGCAGCACTAGGTAATATACAAGAACAATATACAGCAAATAGGAAATTATTTTTACATAACATGTTGCTTGGTTCTTAACTACAGAATACCTACCGAGGCACAAGACACCTGAGGACAGCGTTCAGTCTGGCAGTGTACCTCCCCGGAGACACAGGTACAGGTGGTGCACTCATCCACCTCCCAGTGCTCATTGGATTGGTACACATTGCCCTGGTACATGCAAGAGATGTTTGGATCTGAAACAAAGAAGAACTACAGTCAGCTGAAACGGGAACACAGGAAATTCCTGTATTGCTTTATAAGCTTTATTCCTCATTTTGCCTATTTAGATTAACTAGTTCGGTATCTGCAACAATGTACAGTATACAGTATATTTATAGTTGTAAGCTCATACATTTTTATATTCTGTTGCAAAATAAAGATAACGCTTTCTTATGCATTCATATATATGTTTTGCATTCATCATTTATGAGTTTGCATTTCTGTACTGTGAGAGGGAAGTGAGTACACACAAAATAAAGATTCTTGTCTGCTGCCCTCAATCATTTGTCCAGTTGCTGGTTGACAACTGGTGAGATGAAAGTTTAAAAAGCAGGAAGAAAAGGCTTTCAAGGTCGGTCTGATCTGGTGTCTGGGGAACAGAAAGTAGATCTTTGGTTTGCAGCCTCTGTGCAGAGGGAGAAGGAGCACCTGACTCTAAAAGCCTTTTCTTCATTCTTTTTAAACTTTCACCTAATGTTTTCATATAGATAAAAGATATAACCTTTTCAGAAATCATCCCACTAGTGTTGATGGTACAGGCTGGTAATCTAAACCTTTCATTACAGCTATGTGCTGGTAAAGATCATGTTCATTATATTTACTGCACTGGACTATCTCAGAGCTCTTGTGTCTTGAAAAATAAACTGTGTATTTGCAAAAAAAAGGACTTAAATACCTTGACATTCATAGCAGCATTGTCCTGGAGACTTTACCTTTACCAAACCATCTTGGCAAATCACTGGTGTGCACTCTTCAATGTTGCACTCAATGTAACCAAGCTGATAAAAATAGTTGTAGAGAGGAGATGTTAATTATTTTCCTTTTTCTACTGTTTCTTATTTGAGATTCAAGAGCTACTGTGTTAGAAACTTATCTCCCATCTGCCAGCTGTAAATGTACTTCACTGCATAATATATGTAATGTAAGCTTCTAGCATTTCTAAGGACTTGCTAGAGATGCTCATATTGCACAGACATACTTAGCAATTATGAATAAAAATATGTTTATCCAAAAGATTGTTGATGAAAAACTCTCTCAAAAAGGATATGCTGTAATTACATGGGCATGTCTTTGTCATGAAAGGGGGTGTGATAATGTGTTTATAAAAAGGAATCCTTTGCCAGATTTGCAAATCAAATGTTTATGCCCATGCTAAGAATAAAGAACAGAAGACATTTAAGATCTTTTACAAAGGAAGCTGAAAATATGCCATATCTTATAGGGTTAATGATAACACTTGAAATGGTACACCCACACACGCAACCACAAGAATGACATAGTGTGTAAAATATGTTCTTAAAGACATTTTTAAAATGTTATAAAGTTCTGTTTTTCATTTTTGGGGCAGAGCACCTACAAGAAAAAGCGCTGGTATGAATCTGTTTTTTTCAAACCATCAGCACAGATTGAGGAACCCAAAAGTGTGAAAACCATTAGGAGACTGTGTTCATAATGTGGTGTGCTACTGTACGTATACAGCATAAACACAGTATGTACGGTGTATAACTGTGCAGGCTGATTCCAAATGCTTACAGTTTCATGAAAGCAAACTTTGAAGGAAGGAATTAGACAGACCTCATAAGAAGCAGAATGGGAGAAAATAAGTATGGCATGTGGAGAATGAATGGCAGCAGTTAATAGAGATTCTGCTTGAAGCACAGAACAGATTTATCCTAAGAATGAATATTACCAAGACAAAAAAGCAGAATCCCACAACCTTTTCAAAAATAGTTTTGCAAAATGCAAGCAAAAAGAAAGTACTTAATTAAATTATTAAAACAGAATATGATCCACTTAAAGAAAATGAGTGAGCCGAATATTGCAATAGAATTTAAAACAAACAAATAAAACACTTGTTAAAGTGTTCCTAAAAGTGGAAACTCCACTGCTTCCTAACCCAGATCAGCTTCAGGAATGTGAATCAAGTTGGTCACTGGATTTTGAAAGTGGCAAAGATGTTTTGAGAAAGGTGTAAAGACAAAGAAGTGGAATAATTAGCATGGTGCCAAAGTTCATGTGGCTTTTCTATTGAATTCTATGTAAACAAATTCATACTGTAATTACAGCCCACAACAGTCACTACTTATATACTGTACAACAATTAAAAGCCCCTGCTGAGTTATAGAATGTCCCTTTCATTTGTCAATTAAACAAAAATTTACACAAACGGGAAAATGAGTCTCTGGAAATATATCAATCATAATCCCCCCCCAAAAAAAACATTGAGAAATGATGAGATAAAACTCACATTACAGGTGCATGTGATGCATTCATCTATGCTGTCAGTCCAGCTTTCCCCATTAGAAACACGACGATTTTCAGCTTCAATTATACACTCTGGAAACACAATTCCCACAAGTGTTGTTTGAAATCATCATTGTAAAGATGATGTACAGTATTAATATAAAATATATTATTCTGTGAGACACATGTATATATCTTAATTGGAAAACACATTATTCTAAAGCTTTACTGAAACAAATCACTGCATGTGGAGATTGATTAGAAGCTCTTAAAACAGTTTTGATTCAATCAATATTTGTCTTTTTTTATTTCAAACAATAAAAAGCTTTTATCTTTTTTATCTTTTATCTTGTAGGACTTAATAAGACAGACATGAGAGGAGAAATGTTTACAGGCAAGAGAGGAGAAATTTCACCTCTGTCATCAAAAATACCCCCACCATTTTCATATACGTGAACAAAAAATGAAAACCAATTGTGCAATGCTAATACCTGTAGATGCCATTGTTTTAGATAAAATTAGGGATATTTTATCAGAGTAATTTATAAGTATCGAATCACAAATTAGACTTTTACGCTTACTATTAGTCTGGCATCTCTCGTTTACAGTACTGATAAAACTAGAAAATCAGTAACAAACAATAATCAAGCGGTACAAAAATAAAGACATGATGGTACCACAATTAAGCAATTGAAAAGAATGAGATTTCTGTTATGTTACTTTCCATGAAGTATAGACTAACGGTTAAATATTGCAGACATCTAGTCTTCATACCATCACAAATGGGGCAGCAAGAGTCTTCTGGAGTGAACTGCTCTGAGATTGGACAGCTTAGAGGAAGGCAGCCTTGGTGGATACAAACCCAGGTCAGATCCTAGAAAAAACACATCCATTGCAGTATTACTGCAGTTCTAGCAGAAAATAATTAGCATTTCTTCATATTTTAAGAGTTTTTGCTATTGATAAGACAAAAATCTTATGAAAGACAAGTTCTACTTTGTTAAATTAGTTCTGGAGAAAATGTTTAAGGAGAGGTTTAAGACATGATTGAAGCATACAGTACAGTACATAATGTCTCCTGTTACCATATACAGTACAGTACAGTACCTTACACTGACAGGTATAACATGGATCATCTGTAGCAGGGATCTCATTTCCTACAATATCTATTGTGCAGTTACTGAGAGGTTCTAAAATAAAAGAAAAAATTAAGTCAGATATTCCAATTACAAGAGTGAGATCATTTACAATATTCAGTGCAAGGGTATTAACTGCTATAGTGCAGGATAGTACTATCAAATAGAGAGGTGTAGAGATTACACAATGCTATATTCTTGTATTATAAATGCTACACTAATATCATTAAGGCTTCACAATCCAAAAATGGATTATAACTTGCAAACAACACTGTACACTGTACAGTGAACTCCATCTCTCTTCCCCTACAGCCTCATTGCAGGCTGATTACAATAACAAAGGAGAGTGTTTAAATCAGTTCTCCAGATGTTGGCCTCATTTCCATCACTGATTGTTCTCTAGAATAAAAGAAAATAAAGGCACCATTCAGCTCTGCAATGTAAGGGTAATTTATCAGGCTCTCTATTGAGCCGCCCTGCATACCCAAATGGTAGCACTTCTCATTCAACTAACAGCCATCATTTCAAATTTTGTACTTTTATTCTGGTAATATAAACATCCGAAGCCATCTGTTTACTAGTTATTACTATGAAGCAACAGAAAAGGCACCACAGATGAGCTACGGCTTAGTGTTTAAAAGGTCATTTTAAAGACAACATGACTACAAAATCTGATGAAATAACAATGAAGGCCACTTTTGAACATGTAGTTTCGAGGCAGGTATTTTGTAGTTTTTTTAACAGATTTTTACCCTGTTATCAATTTTTGCAAACATGCTTTGAACAGAGGTAGGGTGGTACACTTGCACCGGACTATAGAACTCTTCCTGTTAACTTTCATAATATTTAAAAAGAATTGTAAGACAAACAGAGAGTTCTGAAAAGGATTTCGATTTGTAATGTCAACTACTGTAAAACTTCACTCCATGAGAAAATATTTGACGATAACACCCAAAAGAAACACAACAACAGTTAAAACAGATATTAATAAAACAGATATACAAAATCATGGAGAATATGAACAAGATACAAATAAAAGAATCACGTGTTTTCAGTATAGATTGTAACACACTGTGCAAATTAAAATAGTACACAGCTAGTATCAGATATAACCTTCCCTGGAATCATATTGCTCAAACTGCACTGAGGTAAGATTTCCTTACTGAGCAACATGGAAGCCCACTCTTCTAATTCATTGTGAAAAACCACCCATTCAATATATAGAACTATATATATAGAATATATAAAATATATAACTAGGAACAAATACAATTACACGGTTCATCAACAATTAAGAAAGAAATACTGACGGGCACAAACAGGACAGCAGAGGTCAGGACCAGGGAACTGGATGAGGTTCTTGGGGCAGTCCACCAGACTGGGGCACTGCTTACGGTAACAGCGCAAATGTTGCTCTCCATCTGGCATCACCTACAATATCGGCACAACAAGTAAAAAACCCTTAACATTTGAGAACAGAAAGGTATACCAGAAAGATGACAAAGCTTCACAGTCTTGATATTTTAATTTAATTTAACATTGTTTCTCTTTAACCATGGTATAGGAATAATCCAGACTGAAAATGTCATCATGATCACTGTTTGCTGCAGAAGCTAATTAACATTTTATTTAACTGTACTGACACATCTTACAGAAAGCAGGCAGCTCCATTTAAGATATCTGAATTAAACCAAGGCACTAGAAATCACATTCCTGTCTCTTCACAATTCCTGATTCGGCAATATTATTTTCATTTGTCTATGTTACAGGCTAGCCACCATTCTATAAATGAATTACTGTGCATTATTGTTCTATGTTAAGTTTAGCTGTAAACAAAATATGGTTAGAAAAGACTAAATTTCAGAAAGCCACAAAAATAAAATTAAAATGCAATTACATTTTGCTTCTAATAGTTGAGCTGCACAGAATTTTAAGCCTGAGAGTTTTGTAACTACTCCAATGATATAAAAAGTCAAGAAATTGCATATAAACTCCTTATTAAAGATGTAATTTACTTTTATATTAAAGTCACTAAATAGCAATATGGAAATAATATTGCAAACAGCCCTGTGTCCCTTGCAATTACATGGCAACAAAATGATAAACCCTTCTGTACCAAACAGTTATTCAGACATTTGTTAACTGATGTAGCAGCTTTATATATATAATTAGCCAATTGTTTCCATGTAAAGATATAATTTACAAAGTTCTTATTATTTTGTCTCCTGACCTCACAAGTACAAATCTCGCAAGGGTCATCAGAAGGATGGAAGCTATCTCCTGGGCCGTACACTCTGTCACCAAATACACAGTCTGAAAAGCAAACACATGATTAACACATCTCCTTACGGTTTCACTGATCTCCAGAATTGCAGCTACAAATAGAACTGTATTGTTTTTTGCCATTGGAAATGTAGAGTTACATAATAGCCCGAAATCAACCTTTTCCAAACTGGCAACATTGTTTTTCAAAAGGATACTGAATATTGGTGTATTAGCCTGGAATGTAAAATTTCAAATGGAAGTTTTGAAGGGAAAAGGCAAAAGCAAAAATGATGATCTGAAATAACTGTTGCTTTTCTTGCTGAAACTCATTTCAGAAACAGCTGGCAAGACCAGAAGGTCTTATCTTAACCTATTCTTTAGGACATGTGCAGTTTACTCTATTCTGAAACACTGCTTTCCCTGCCTTCACAAAAAGCCATAACTGAAAGGAAAGCTTCAAGTCATTCATGCAGTGAACAAATTTACAGCAGGTTCTTCGAATTTCTTATGATTTGCATCAAAAGAAAGCAGATAAGCACATGCACCTACCGGCACACACTGGACAGCACTCCCCAGGAACATGAACCTCATTGACACACGAGGAGACACAGCGGACGTCAGAGCAGGTTGTGACGCCATCCACACACATGCAGGACATGCAGGGGGTTGTGGAAGCAAACCAGGTGCTGCCTTCATCATACTCCCTCCCATTGTAGACACACCCTGTGTTGGACAAAGACAATACAGTAGACCATAGTCGTGTATGAGTTCTTTAAATACAACAATTACTTCATATTCTGTCATCCTCTCAGATTATTGAAACTGAAAATCCCTTTCCAAAATAACCGCAAGCTATGGCACACCAAAACAAGGAATTCAGATAAATACATGTGATTACACTGCACTGAAGGGGTTGCATTAGACATGGATCTGACTTTAGCAAATAAAACCCGATAGCTCATTTAATCAGTCTAACAATCAACTTAATATGATATCTAGTGCATGATGAATTCCTATCTTTTCATTCAGTCTGTCACTCATTTGTAGTCCCAACATTTTATTTTCTACTACAGCTATTCACTGCTGGCTGAATATCTGTGTAGCCATTATTTCTCTTTGTGATTCTCAACAATGACAGTGTTGTAAAAAAAAAGGTTCTTGAAAAACCTGAAAATGAAAGTTCCTTCGATGAGGACTCTCGCAATCTTTTCCTTTTAAAATTGAGACAGGTCAATCCCAGCGCTCTGCCTTGTAGCCAGATCAGCATTAGAGCACCGAGCCACCTACCTCTGCAGCCAGGACAACATGTTCCAGGCTCTGTAACTTGGTGCATGCAGTTCAGCCTGGGGCACAAGGTATTGGCACAGTGGACATTTCCTTCCTGAAACGCATAAAGGTATTTTTTGCATAAAGCTTTTCTGTACACCACTCTTTGTGGAACAGGACAGTTATCAAAAACCAAATTGCTTAGGAATATTTTGGCAAGCTCATTATACTGCTAAACTATTTAAAATGGACTTGATTAAACAAATAATGACAGAAAAGTATAACGGGTCCTCCACACACTTAGCAAAATAAAACCTCTTTTTCTTTGCATTGTTATGGTACTGCAATGCAAATAAGAACATATATCTATAGGTTGTAGAACATATTCAATACCTTGCCTAAATACATGTTATTAAAACATTGTATTACTCAAAGGATAAAAAAAAATATTGACTAGACAATTTGTAATTAAAGGTAGGGTATGATAGGGTATGAATAGATCTTCATTACTTAGTGTTTGGATTCATTTAAATATTCATTTTGCAAACACTGGAAAGAGTTGCAAGTCAAATATATACAGAAAAATGTTAAATTGTGTTAACAAAGCAATTGTTATTCTAGGATGTTATACTTTTAAAAGAAAGGAACAAGTAAAGGTTAATTCCACCCTGAAAAGTAGAATTAAAAAACACAAAGTTTCGGTTGTTCAGATTTCATCAGGTGTGAGTCAGTTCTTCTCAGTTCCCCACTGAAGCCTTTCAAAAAACATTCTGCCCATGCCATCCTTTCACATCAAAACTAATACGGTATCCCTTTAACTAGTCATCATCCCATTTTGCCTCATTGACGTTTTAGTCTTTTTTCTTTTCTATAGCCATTGAATGTACTGTAACTGATCTAATAAGGTCCAGTGAGGTTCAGCCATGTAAATTATTTAACATTAGTCAAAGCAAAAAGACAAAAAAAAAATGAATATATGAAATGTACTTGCAGTGAAGGCATAACTTCTACTGTCATAAATTCATGAATAATTAACCACTTTTTGTACTGATTTATGATGCATGTCTTCACAAGAAAAGAAATATTGGTGGGTTCTTACACTGCAGGAACACTGCCTACAATTGTTCAGGGTGAAGCTTTCTCCATTGCTGTAGGTTACACCTTCAAAATAACAGTCCTGGCACCTGGGACAACACTGTCCCAAAACAGGGGAGGGGTTACTGCACGGCACATCACAAACCACCGCTGAGCACTCCACCTCTCCTCTCTGAAACACACATAAAGCACAGGTCACCCCTGTGAGGCTGTAAAGTTGATGCCTTCTCAACATGCAGCTACAGCTACAGCAGTTTTCTCTTGCTTCTACAGTATCTGATATTGTCATCCAAGCAGTTTCACTCATTACTCTCCTGTTGTTTCAAAGCATACTGAAATGCTTTTCTTTGTATAAACAATAATTGAAAACATTATTCCACAAGTTACTTCATACAAAATAGTGTCTAGATAACCTTCCTTTAAGGAAAAATGAAAATGAACTGTGAAAAATATAACAGTAATCTATATGTATTTACTGTATAGTATATGCACATATGGAACTGCTGGTAGACGAGGACACTGGCTATACTGTGTTTGTGCTCCATTTATATCTGGGGAAGATGTTCTCAGTACAGATTGCAATGCCAGATAACCTAGGTGCTGGTGTCTCTCTGCCTCTCTTCTTTGAAACCTGCTGTGTGCGGGGATATTCAGATACAGAACTCATGCTGAACAGCTGCCTTTTCAGAGCAGGATCTCACTTCATTACACCTGCTTTTCACATGTGCAAGCAAGTTAGATCTATCTAATAGAAGAATATTGTGAATATGGGGTGCATATCATTACCTTTCTCACTCATATCCTCCCAAATCATTAGCATACATTGACAGACATTTAGCATATTCAGCACACATATATTGAGATTCTTGTAAATTTTAGATGTGTTTTCACAGCCATGTCTTGTTTTTGAATATTTCTAATTGTGGCTGGTGAATGCAGCTTTTTAATTACACACCCCTTATTGTTTCCTTTTGTATGAGAAACTTATGCAAACGAGGCACTTAATGTCCCACGGAAAGATTAGGCTTACAACACATTTGCACTCCTGGCAGTTATCTGCAGTGGAGAGCCAATGACTCCCTTCTTCATATTCTTTCCCGAAATATGAGCACACTGCAAAAAACATGTAAAGGAGACATCAGAAGATGAGATGAAAAACCCTACATTGTGAGTCAAAACTACATTGTAATTTAAGTAATATTGTGAAACTAGCCTTACTGGTAAATCTGCAGATACAGTATGTCATGTTATACTCAAAATAACTTACAATATTTTTAGTGATTGCACGGAAATCCCTTTCATTCCCCTTAAGACACTAAGAAAAGACATTTTCACTCTACTGTACATCATACTATTATATAAAAGGGTGCAGTCATAAATTCCCTAAGACCTTGATTTAAGAAAAACGCAAAGCAAATAGAGGTACAGTATTTGAGGCTATGAACACATACTTCCCAAGGCTTTTTTCATTCGCTGATGCAATCAAATTTAATTACATACAGAAGCAATACTTTTATCTTGTCTTAGAAGTGACAGTAACGAATTAAAACAGAAAATTTTAAGTCCTGGCTGTCCTTTGCTTTGACATTTTTAGTGAAACAGAAATGCAACATTTTAATCTTCTACCCTCCTCTCTTTGTGATGAGCTTTCTAAATACAATTTATGGAGCTGCATTTAAATATTTACCTGGACATTCAGGGCAACACTGCCCAGGTTTAGTGACAGGACTGGGACATGGTATCTGGGGACACACCAAGGGGGTACACACAACATTTCCTTTGAGGCAACTACAACGCTGGCAAGGGTTTGATGGAGATGAGAAAGTCTCTCTGTTGCTGAATGTAATGCCCTCAAAGAAGCAGGCATCACAGGCTGGGCAGCACGCAGTAGAGGGCACTGGGTGAGAGCACTGATGGGGACAAGGCCTTCTTTGACAAGTCACAACCTCATTCTGCAAATGAAACAAAGAAGATGATAAAGTGAGTGCATTCTTCTGTACTTCTGCACCAGCTGTAAAAATGCATTCAGGAACTATTGATGAACAGACTGAGAATTAGCCTGCCTAATATGAGTCATTTTCACTCTTTAAATAAAACAGCACTTGTGTTTCATTTTGGAGCTTGCCTACACACAGTAGGACCAATTCATAAGACGTCGCAAAATGACGCTTTTTGCACATATGGTATAACTGATTCACAACATTTTTCTTGTAGCGAGGACATCATCCAAATAGCAAAAAACAAAGACCTCTTTAAATTAAGAAAAGTTTCATTACAACAGGAAAAAAAAACAGAAATCTTAAAGGAGGCCTTAAATGTAAGGTTAAATTTAACAGAGGAGCATTAGCATTTCGATCCTGATAATTCCTTCTGCCATTCAGTGCTTACCAGGCATGTACACTTTGAGCAGACGTCAGTAGGCGAGTCAAAGATGGTTCCGCTCTCATACACCTGACCAAGGTAATGGCAGATCCCAGTGCAGACCGGACAGCACTCTCCAGGGGGGGTGACTGGGTTCCGGCAGAAAACTGAAGGACAAGTCACTGGCACACACGTGACTCCCCCATTCTTAAAACACACATTCAAAAACAGCTTTATGTGCAGTGAAATTACTTGCCATTTGATTACTAGCAAATGCTGGGTACCATAAACTGGCAAAACACTTTCTACTTGAAAACTGTTTTCATTTCTCGTCGTAAAGAGCACAGTGGTACAGTGGTCATGTTTAAAATAGTATAATTTGACATTGAAATAATATATACATAAATTCAGAGGGCCCTGTAACTGTAGGATATCTTTGGTATTTTATGGTGTTTTTTACTGATGAAACATTGGGCAATTTCCTTAAGGATTTGTGTACTGTATATCAATTATTCAAACAAAAAGTAAGCACAACAAAATCTAGCTTTGATACAGAAGAAAATATATTGTGTATAGTATGTAAACCAATGCAAAAAAAATCATATTTGGTATGGACAAAAGTGTTTGTCAGTAATATAATCACCATTTGAAATGTTATATTGGAAGCTCATAAACCTAAATGCACTAAAAGCTGACTGATGCAAAGATTTGGGAAAATGTTCACATTGAAGAGAAGCTAACAATGTATCCAAAAATTGCAACATAACAGAAGTTAAAGGAGGACACACTTGTGATGTAGTTTTTTAAATATTAAATTTTGACCTTTATTATGCTTGGTATTCTTATTTTGCAAAGTCTGTTCAGAAGGGTGTAAGTATTTGTCATTATTTTTCCAGGAGTCATTAAGGCATGAGTAAGGTTATAATTGCATGTACTGTATGTTACATACAGTATTGTCACTACAGAGCTGGTACCACTGAAAAATGATATCTGTACAATGTAGTTAACTGGGTAAGATTGCAGTCCTGGATTATCTGAAAATTTAATTAATTTACCCCGAGAAAAAAGCTACTTTAAAATCAAGACAACCCTGGGGTGGCGTTTCTTCTGCTTTTCAAATATCATGAATTTCATACCCTTGTTTTTCAGATTCATTTCAAAATTGTATATTTACATAGAAAAGATAAGACATGAAAAACAAATGCGTACAAAAAACAAATGCCAGGAGCAAGGTCTTTTGCATACCATATAGTAATGCTTTTTGTGCGTTAAGCAGTAATTTTGAGAAATGGCTCCACTGAACTTGTTCTATAGTTCATAATTGTGAGACTGCTTGTAAGGAACATAAATCATTGTTTTCTTTTATGACTCTCAATACAATTCAACTAAAGCAAAAAAGAAATGCTTTAATGCTTATAGTACAGTATGTATGACTTTAGCTACTTGAAGATCATTACAACAGGCTGTAATGTGACAAAGATCTCTATACTGTTTTTTACATTTCAGCAACATAACTTAAAACTAAATAACTCTGCACTAATTGTATTAATTGATTCTTACCAGACAGGTACACCGCTGGCACTTGTTTTTGGGATCGATGAATCGCTCTTCATTCTTACAGTCTCTGTCATTAAAATGACAGCCTTCACACAGAGGGCAAGAGCAGACGTCCATGCCAGGGTGAGGGCAGGTGACCTTACTGCACTTCTTTGGGCCACAAGTCACGTCACCTTTCTGAAGGATTGGAAAGGAGAAAGAAAACACACTGTAAGGCTGCAGCAGTTACACTGTAGTTTTACTGTAGTTTCTCAACATAGTTTTCACTCATCAGCTTCAGGTGGTCCTTAACTTTCTCTTTACTGAAACAAATGCATGACTTGCCCCTCCCCAGGCTTGAAGAACAGGTGTCAATTATTGATTAAAAAAGTCTCTATTATAATCCATTATGGCAAAAGTATCTAAAAAGTCTCAAGAAAAGAGAATAGCCAGGGGCAGAACATATGCATAGACATCAAACCCACTGCTAATCTTGCAAAGGAATACACACACAGTCTGCTTCATTACTAAAACCAGATATTTAATGAAAGCACAAAGTTATATAAGTAGCCAAATCCTTCCCTCCCTGCCACATAACTCACCCATCACCCATCTGCTAAGCAGTAATTTATATCGTTGCCTCTTCTGTGACATAAAACTAATGTTGCTATTAAAAACAATTCATGACGCTGAGGCAAGAAGTCACATAAATGAGCTATGCATTTGAGAAGTTTAAAGTCAGGACAGTTTGTCCTGTAAACAGGTAAAGACACATCAGATGTGGCTGTGGCTGTGAATCCAGTTTACAGTGCACATACTGTAACTGCCTGGAGGAATGTTGTAGGTGGTCCTCTGCTGACCAGGGCTTACAGTGTTGTTGCCCTTCCGCTGTCTGCACATGAAACCACCCTTTAATAAAATGGGTTTTGCAGAAATTCATGAGGAACTTACAAAACATGTGCACTCCTCACAATCCCCATTGGGTCCTTTGAAGGTTTCTCCATCTGCATATACTGTTCCCAGGAAAACGCAACCTACAGAAAAGAGGCTCAGGCTCTGTCACATGTTAAAGCACATCTGCTTCCATGTCACCTTGCATGATATATATTTTGACAATACAAAATAAGAGCTTCACACCTTAGTGTTATTTTTTTTTTTGCTTTTGCTCATTTAGATTGCATTCTAATTGAATTACTAACACACTTTCGCTGTACCCTATGATTGATTATCCTTGGCAGCTAATTAGTTTAAGATTTTCTAGACTTTCTTTAAAATGTTTTGGAATTAATTACAGAACATTTCATTACATAATATAAACTTGATCCCTGTAATATGCTGTCATGTTAACTCTACAGAAACCAAACCAGTAATTGGAAGAAAACAGCTTTTAAAGTCTTTTTCTCTGAATCCAAAAACAGAATACAATTACATAGTGAACAACAAATATACTGAAATCATTACACCATTAATTATAACTGAGGTAGTTTGCAAAATAATCTAGTCATGTTTTAACAAATATTCCACACCTGAAGGAGACTAAACAGCTAAAAAATTGTGTTTATTCTTTCTAGTTTTCAGCATGAAATGAACCTTTAAATCCTTTGCAGCCATTGCACCCCGACACATATTCACATATGTAAATACAGGATCATAGAGCAAATAATACCTTCACAGATGGGGCAGTC
This sequence comes from Lepisosteus platostomus, assembly GCF_059453375.1. Classification (NCBI taxonomy): domain Eukaryota; kingdom Metazoa; phylum Chordata; class Actinopteri; order Semionotiformes; family Lepisosteidae; genus Lepisosteus; species Lepisosteus platostomus. Next base: position 51,648,270 of record NC_142619.1, read on the forward strand.
ACATGGCCCAATTACTGGATGGGAACAGAATGCAGGGGAACAAAGTCTCTTCATACACTGAACTGATCCTGCCTGAAAGGAAAATATATTTCACAATGAAATTGGACAACATGCTTAATGAGTTTCTGTACATGAGGGTGCTTTAAGTATTGACTACTTCAGGGCTTAAATTAAGCCAAAGGTTAAAACTGAATATTTCTGTGAACAGTACTAAGTCATTATTATTAGTTATTTTGCAAGATGATTTAGTCCAGACTTTTCAGTTAACTTCGTCAATTTCATGAAGCACACCAACAATTGTAACAACAGAAGTCTTACCCTGCAGGTACACTGAGAGCAAGGATCAGCAGGATCCTGGAATGTCTGTCCGTTGATGATAGCAACGTTACTGTAGAAACACCCTACCAAGAAAACCCAAGGTCAGCAATCTTGCTTAATTTTTCAACAATTTCTCAACACTAAACAGCAACAAAATTCTTCTTGTGACCATGCAAGTTTCTTCTAAGTATATTTTTAAATGATGAAGGTGAAGGCAACAGGTGACAAAGACTGTTTTATTGCTCATTTAGTTTTTTGCAGCATCTCGATTGACCTAAGAACAGTTCTGTCACATCTGTGAACATTTTTTGTGTTAGTCATTTTATTTCCAAGCAATTTTTGGATTGCTTGTTGTTGGTTTTTTTTTTACCTCTTAGTTCACAACAATGACTCCAACGAAAGAGTTCCAATTCTTTCTGAGGGCGAAAAGTGAGGAAGGGCAGACAACTCTTGCAACTGTACTACCCATCAAACAATTTTTCTTTTGACATTGCACCACAAGCTCAAAAACACCTTTCAGGACCCTAAAGCCAGCTAGAAGAGTGCTCCATCCCTCACTGATACCACTGTCAGACTTAAAATGACAAGGAAATCACCATAGGCGTATTTTAACTAGACAACCCAATAAAGTTGGGGAATGCTGGCCAAGTTGACCCAAGCTTAAAGTCCTGGGTTGTCCTAGTAATGTCACCTGCATTTTAAGGACTGCATTTACCAATCACAGCCACACATTATTCAGTCATATAAGACCTTTAAAAATAGGTCTTTTGTTATGTGTTCACAAGATACTGTATCTACTGCAATAAAAAACATTGACACATTTCTAGTATTCTGATTTGCTCAGGGAAAGCACAGAGCTCCAAAGCAGTGACAACCGTATTCAAACAACAAATCTAACCTAAGGGAATTTAAACAGCAATATGCCTAAACAGCACCTTGTGAAATTGCAAACCAATGCACACATATGTCATTAACCAATCCGTTTAATCTAAACGTTAGGGCAACTGCAGAGACACGGTTACCATTTAAGAACGTAAGAAGGTTTCAAATGAGTGGATGTCACTCCTCGGTCCTTCAGGACCTTTTGGTAGTTAGCAGGTAATAAATCAGAGGATCTCATCTCAACATTTCTTGAAAGAAGTTAGAGCATCAGTTTCAACAACGTGACCTGTACAACTTTGATCGTAAAACCGTGTGTCTACTATTCTCGGCTATAAATGCACTTCCACACAATTTCCCCCAGTTTATTGTGTTGACTTGCCAGTGCCATTGAGGGTTTTCAATATCTGAATCAAATTTATTTTATTTCCAAGGAAAAACTGTCACAAAAAGTGAAAAAGCACCTATACACAAGTATGGAACTGACAGACCACATTTTAACAATTTATGCTGTGATCTCTTGTGAGAGGAATTATTAAGCTTACCTTCACAAACTGGACAGCATTTCCCAGGGAGTGTAATGGGATGTGTGCAGCCTGGGTTATAGCAGGGTTTGGGGCTGCATGTCACAAATCCATTCGTACAGACACAGTGATTGCACTGGTTATAGGAATCTGTGAATTCCTGTCCATTCAGATATGTGTCCCCAATGTAATTACAACCTGTTGGAAGGCATACAAATGGTAGAAATCTGAGAAAATACCGCTCATACATTTGATAATGGTGCTCATCTCCTGGCGCTAGATCCCTTCGTTAACCGTACATTAACAGGCCTCATCAAAAAATGCAATCTCCATACATTACCAGAGTTCCTACAGAGACAAAACGAAATCCACACAAAAGCAGTGATGATTCCGCTTCTTTATTTTTTGCAACCCTGCTGTCTTGTCTTAGATTATATACGTTTTATAACTTCTCTGTCTCCAGCATTAGAAATTCCAATATCCCATCACAAAAAAGTAATATTTGCATTCTTGTAAAATCTTTTGATTTCTTTTTGTTTCATGCTAAACATTCCAACATTTTAAGCATGAAACATACCCAGTTTTCTTTTCATTCACAGCCTGAACAATATTTGTGACTTTGCTCGTAATGACTTTACTCATGGTCTGGACTCGAGCATGGTTGTGACTCCTAAGCTGTTTTATACGTGAAGCCTTTCTTTGCAATTTATTGAAGCAATACAAAAACAATTACAAAAGGCCACTTTATAAGCTATTTACAGTGAATGTGTCATATAAAAACATTTTCACAGAGGAACATAGCAGGCTGTTGAGCAATTCTAATACAACAAATGTGATTTATTTATGAACTTGCAGTCTGGTGTAGCAGCAAGGCTTATTAAAAATAGAGGAATTAAGTTTGCTGCCCCCTTGCCAGTCTCTGTCTCTCATCTCAGTGGTGCTTAATACAGAGAGGCCATTCCATTTGGTTCACGTTTAAGGTGTTTCTCTAGCTGATAGAGTGTCCTGATAAGATACAACTCCCAAGGCTGAGACACATAAGCCACCCTAATAAATGGTCATCTCTGGCGCCTTACTGTCTGGGAGATTCCAAGGGAGAGTCTCATCCCAAGTTGTTTACTACACTTAGGTCAGAGTGCATTGTTACTCATCCTCAGCCAATCAGGAACTGGTAGGGCAGGGCAACCCCACGTGGGTCTCGAATGCCCACGAAACTTTCAACCAATGAACGACTGTAGTTCCTCTAGGTAAAACAGGCAGCACAGGACTCCTCTGTGCCCCTCCAGGACATTCTCAGACTCAGCTCAGACAACCACGTAATGGCCAGTGTGTCCAAGTACCAGGAATTTACTTTGTTCTGAGAGTCGAGAACGGAGGTCGCCGAGCGTAACCAAAGGATCCACCCGAGGTTAGCCAGCAGCAAGCCTCGCGAACGCACCGCGAACGCTCACCAGATCAACAAGTGAACTACGGTCGGAACTGTCAACAGCTGAATCTCAGGATTCAGGACTAGCGCTACATCAGGAACGAACCAGTCTTCTTCCTGTCTAAAGAGTGTGACCCGGAAGCTTGGACCCGCAGTCACTTTTCTCATGTGCATAAACTCTGCTAGTTTCAGCCAACACTAACTAGCCGGTCTTCAGAGAGCATCAGCAGCACGTCGCAGCAGAAATCTCTCTCTTCTTCTCACTCGTCAAACCAGCACTGCCTGGCACCGGGCCAGAGAACGCCGATTGGACACAGCAACAGCCTGCCACTGTTCCTTTGTGTCCGCGGGAGATCTGAATCCACACAGATCGGATGAGTATTCAACATTCTGCATTACAGCTCGAAAATTCAATTGTTACCTCAACTCCAGTTGATATCAATTTAATTCCTATGAGTGATGTACAGTACTTGCTTTTGAGTATCTCGTGTAGAAGTTGTAATCCAAGTTCGTTTACGAAATGGTCTAAATGAATGGTATCCTGAATGCATATCCGTTTTGGTTTGTGATTGAATATTGTAACGCAACGGGGGCTCAGGCGGGCGCCCTTGCCGCATCTGGTCGGCCCCATCCCGACTGGAGGCTCGAACCCGGGACTTCCGCGTCTCTCTGCAGCGACCTAGCCCCGTGAGCCAAAGAGAGATCTCTCAACAGCCCAGTAGCTGTGGTCCTGCTATCACAGGGAAGGGCGGTGACGTCACCCGCTCTGGTACGCCGGCTCTTACACACACTGCTTGTCGGCCGTAAGCGTTACACTCTCCCCCGCTTAAATCGCCGTCCCCGGCGAAGGGCTATCCCATCCCACTTCTGACACCAATGTAACGCAACGGGGGCTCAGGCGGGCGCCCTTGCCGCATCTGGTCGGCCCCATCCCGACTGGAGGCTCGAACCCGGGACTTCCGCGTCTCTCTGCAGCGACCTAGCCCCGTGAGCCAAAGAGAGATCTCTCAACAGCCCAGTAGCTGTGGTCCTGCTATCACAGGGAAGGGCGGTGACGTCACCCGCTCTGGTACGCCGGCTCTTACACACACTGCTTGTCGGCCGTAAGCGTTACACTATATACCTTTTGTATTCTGCTAACCCTCACTGATAAGATCTGTTATGTTTATGCACATTTTATGTATTAATAAATGTATTGTCGTGTATTAGTATCCTTGTGTGTGCGTTACTGTTATCCCGCAAGGTTGGTCTTCTAATAGCCATCAAAGAATCATTTTATGACTTACTGCTACAATTAATAATTGTCCCAGTAAATGCACAAAAACCCTACATTTATTGGTGCCTCGTGAGAGGATGCCTACACTGGTGTTCTTGGTGAATATTGTTTTGAAGGGCAATGCTTTGGAATATGTAAAAAGAAACCCAAGTTGTATACATTCAGCAGATCAAGGAGTACAATAAAAAGCATGAATAAACAGAATCATCAAGAAACATTTGTTTTCCTGCACTGAAGTTTAGACTCACCACCTAAATTGCAGACATAATACTGTATTGGTATAGTTCAGAATGGAACAGATGGCAATTTAACTTATAGAGTAGACAGATAATAAGCTTGGAAGCTGAAGGGTTTTAGGGATATCAAACACTGAAATTGACTGTATTTCAAAGCATAATGAAGCACTGTGCTGAAGAACTCCAGTTATTATTTGAAAACTAACATCATAAGGATGGGTCCAGGCATGTCATGCCTAACTGTATCTGATAACAAATACTGTACAGTGAAGGCTTTCATAAAAATATTCACAGCCAAATTTAATTTAGAAGTTAATATTCATCAAGGATGAATACAATTCATGTGATTTTACACATTTTCAACACATTAAGCCAGGTTTGTTTTATTATTTTATTAGAATTATATATTTTTAAATAATCTAAATTATATTTAAAGAAGTACTAAAAAAAACTGTATTTTTTCCATCTCTGGAATTGGGCTCAGAATCAATAAGTTATATAACTGATAGTGAATAAAGAAAATGTAACTAAGTATTCAAAAGTAAAAAGTCACAGGTATAACTCACACTTCAGCAAAGTATATGCATTCACACATTATCTGTCTGTATATTAACACTAACATCCATCTGATGCAGTCATTTTCCAAACATCTTGCATTCTTGAATGAAATGTTTTAAAAATAGTCTATGTTTTAAAAATAGTAAATATGCCTAATTGCATGCACAGATTGATATGCTGCTATTGTCACATGTTTTCTTAATTAAACATGTATTTTCCTTGGGAGCTCAGACAGCTATAACAGTCCTGTGTCATTTACAGTACTACAGAGATGCAGATTCATTTTCTTACAAATGATATGTTTCATATTATAATCTCTCACTATTACAATGGTACATACAGTATGTGGTCTTCAATAGTTTTGTCTTCAATTACACTTCTGTAGTATTCTCTGTTCAGGGAACTTACCATCACAGGCTTGACAGCACCGGGTTTGCACTGGAAATGGACACTCCATGACTGGGCAAGGCTTCTTCTCACAGGAGACAGTACCTTCCTGGCAAACACACTTCCCACAGGGATCAGACACATCCGCAAACTGCTCCCCATTAGCAAACTCCTTCCCATTATAGAGACAACCTACCAAAGAAAAGAGACAAGTTTAAACTGAGATCTTCTTCTTGGGCAGTAGAAATAAACACGTCCATGTATTGGGTAAATACTGCTAACTTAGAGAATTCCAGCACTCTCTGAATATCATTGTTTTTTTAGATTAGCGCACTGGACATTGCAAAACATAACACGCTACTATATTTCTATCCAAGGCGTATAGGCACCTTTAGGCACATGTTAGGTCAATAAAGGTCAATGGATTTATTAGCAATTTGATATCTATTCCAGGTCTGCATTATAAAATGACCAAAGTTGAAAAATGGATTGGATTTTTTTTTACTTTTTGTATTATTAGTTACTTAACAGACATCCTTATCCAGGGTTACTTACCATACATAGTATATACCAATGTTTAATAAATTCAAGACAAATTTCAAATTCAGTAGAAAAAGTAGACAAAATAAAATTATATATTATACATATTAGATACAGGAAAACATTTAATAAAGATTAAGTTATACTATTTTTACGCAAAATATGATTTCATTTTAATTCAACAGAAATACAATGATTGCTTGATATTTATGGAATGTTTGCTGGTGTTTAAATAAAATATTATCATTATCTATATACGTGTATTTATCCTGTAAAGTATAATTACATTTTCTTACTCTCCTTCCCTTGGGTTTCCTCATGTTTTAAAACACCAGATGACAGCAATACTAAGAATCATCATACATTCTTTTAAATAGTTAACATATTAAATCATGGTATTAGCATCTTTTAAGTCTGGTGAAGCACACTGAAAGCATGGTGAAACCATATGAGGCTGACAACATCTATTCTTTTTTGCACAAAGCAGATAATCATCATTTACATACTGATTTTGTATTTTATCATAAACCTCAAATTATATGAATAATACCCTGCTATGTCAATGCAGGCACAAATTACAATAATAATAATCCTTTACACTTATATAGCGCTTTCCTGGACAATCCACTTAAAGTGTGTTACAGATGGGGTTTCCCCTCCACCACCACCAATGTGCAGCATCTACCTGGATGATACACCAGTACACTCACCACACACCAGCTATCAGTGGGGAGAAGAAAAGAGTGATGAAGCCAGTTCACAGATCAGGCTTATTAGGAGGCCATGATTGGCAAAGGGAAATCTGGCCAGGACACCGGGGTTACACCCCTACTCTTTTCGAGAAACTCTTTGGGATTTTTAATGAGCACAGAGAGTCAGGACTTCGGTTTTACGTCTCATCTGAAGGATGGCGCCTTTTTACAGTATAGTGTTCCCGTCACTATACTGGGACATTAGGATCCACATGGACAGCAGGGTGAGCGCCGCCTAATGGCCTCACTAACACCTCTTCCAGCAGCAATCTTAGTTTTTCCCAGGAGGTCTCCCATCCAGGTCCTGACCAGGCTCACATCTGCTGACCTTCAGTGGGTTGGCAGTTGTGATTTGCAGGGTGATATACAGTAACATAAACACAGACTGAAAACCTATGGTATTTCATAAAACAAATACTCCTAAAAACCACGACAGACAATGTTATTATATAATTTTAAATCCTTCAGAATGACACACATCTCATCTAGAGTAAGTGGAATTTTAATTCATTGCACTTTGTGGCTTACCATCACATGTTCGACAACAGTCCTGCATGATAGGGTTGGCACACTGGACAGGCACGCAGTTTTTACGGTGACAGGCGATGGTCCCATTACTGCACATACAGATTCGGCACTTGTCCAAGGGATCGTAGAATCGTTGCGTGTGTTTATAGGGTTGACCAGCATACAGACACTCAGCGGGAGGGACTGGGAGTGAGCAAAAACAATCCGCTCAATTCTTTACTCCAGAATACTAAATGCTACCCAATGTCTTTAGCTTTGCCTAACACGTTATGGTCATGGGCATTTGTTTATGTTTTAATAGCTTTGTAATTTTCACAGAAATGCATGCCCAGGTTAAATGAAGGCAAACCATATAAAAAAGTAAATAATTCTTTCATCAGTTTAAGCATGGCTGAACCTGATTTTAGATGAACACACTCGTCATAGTGGCAGAAACAGCAGCAGATGCTTCATGCTGCTAATGAAGCCATAAGAAGGCATGGAGTGATAATTAATAAACTGGCAAATCTTAAAACAACTTCCTCAATGAAACTGTTCTCACATTCCAGAAATAAGCTTAAATCAGCTGATGAGCAGACGCAATGCTTTAGTTTGCATATGTAGTAATCGGTTCTAAAATTACTATTTATCTAAGCATTTATAAAATTAAGATTTTAATGTGGTACTAGGTTATACAAAGTTCTGAGAAAAAGATGAGAGGGTTCAAAAAATTATAAAGAGGAAAGATATTAAAAACTGCCAAAGAACACCAACCACTAGTCTCCTTTCTGTATTGGTAGTTTTACTGACTCAGGATTTAAAGATAAAAAAATCCTTAGACTGTACAGAAAAACTAAGTACTGTACTTACTGATCAAAGGTAGAATAGCTGTATATTCATCATAATTGTTACAAATCTGACTCATTAAAGCCTTAACATTAATAGAAGAGATAAAAGTAACTAATTCCTGATTCCTAACTAAGTTCCTGATTGAACTCATGTCCATCAAAATCATGAAGTTACACAGACTAATTGGAATTATGACTGCAACACTGTTTTTAATTATGGTGAAGACTCCAGGCTAGTTAAGACTGAGTAATGAATAGCTTTGAGAAAGAAAGCATGAGAAGCATAAAAAAGCATAAGCATACAATGACAATGTGCTTTCCACAATGAAATTAATTTCAGATAAGATAATTCACCTGCACAGAGTGTGGACCTGTACATATCAAACAGGTTTTGGTGCACTTATTTTGAGTATGTTATGTACTGTAACATGCTTCAAACTTTAGGATATTCCTGTATCATATATACAGTAGTTTGTGAGGATAACAATCAAAACACCACCAATTCACAAGAGTCATTTCCTACATGTTCCCTTTTTTCAAGACTAAGGAACTGAACATCTTTAGTCTTTGACGAGAGGGGTTATATGCAGGAGTGGGTAATTTTTACTGAAGTATTTAAAATCTCAGAAGATACTGTCAAAGGCACACCAAAGAAGCTCCTCAGGACCAATAGTGAGAATAAGACCCGAGGGAACAAGTACAAGTTAAGGAAGAGGGAGCACATTAAGAATTGAAACCATGAAGCATCTTATTTGCTGTAGAAAAAGGGTTGTAGGGGCATGGAACAAACTACCTTTCCATATTGTTGAAATAGATTCTCGGAATCCATCAAGAAATGGTTGGATGGGAACCTTAGGCAATGTATTACCAATGGGGAAATGAGCAACATGTGCTGTATGGTTTGCTCTCATTTACATCCATGTTTTGGTACTTAAAGAGATATTTTTTCCCCAAGGTTAAATTACATTAAAAAAATTAAATCCTTTTAGTCCCAGATTATGGCTGATTTCCAAATGCTGCAATCATGATGCCGATTTGTTTTTTTCCTCGACTGGAAAGTAGTTCTATAAATATCCTCTTTTACTCAAACCAGACACTATATCTTTTTTTAAAATGGAGAAATAATATTTAAAAATCTTTAGTATTAAGACAATTAGGGGAGACACACTTCAACCAATATTAAAGACACAGCTTCTCCTCCTGAGAATGACTATGCCACATGGCCCCAGGTCTTCATGTAAAATTTATGTAACAATATACTTCTTTATGGTGTGTTACTTTTTATTATACTGTATGTCACTCAGTATAATCCCAAGAATGAATGAGATTCCCATGATTTATAAATGGCCAAAAAAAACTTGATAGACTATATCAAATAATTCAAGGGCAATATGTTTCTTAAGAACAATACACGATTCTCTTTAAACCTATTGTCCAGATCACCAGTGAGTATGAGAATTTGTTCTTAACCTAATTAACCATTTAAATAAAGAATTATTGAGGAAAGAATGGAGTAAAATTCTCCTTAAGTAAAGCGGCATATGTAGAAGCACAAAAAAATAGTACAACATTTTTATTTAGTGTTTCCTTAATCAGCTTTGCGATTGTTAAAAAAAATATTTTTTGAATAGCAGTTTCCTCACCTGGACATTGGGGGCAGCACTCTTCAGGTACGTGGAATGGATTGACACAAAGCAGTGGAGGACACCTCTTAGACAGACACTGAACATTGCCATTCTACACAAAACACACAAAATGTTAAAGACCGAAAAATTCTGAAGACTATGCCAACAAAAATAAAAAAGTTAAACAGTCATAACTATTCTGTTAAGACTTCCAAACAAATGTTCCTTTAAATATCTGTAAATGTTTTTTTTTCCCTCTACAGATTCAGTCTTTACAGATTTAATCTACATTTAGTTATCACATCCATGTCACGTGAAAAGTTATTTTTTCTTCATCCTGTACAACGTGAACTGAAATGACAAAACCAACATAAATGGAAAAAGGAACAAATCTTTTCTTTGCCACATTATGGTTTTTGCATGGAAGCTGTTAGTGACAGTCTTGCCTCCACAGCAGGGATCAGAATACAAGTGCTAATGTTATGCTCAGAGCATGACAAAGTGTAAAAAAATGTGAAATGATGTGAAATTCTAAGCAAGTCTGAAGAATCCTACCATTAAGAAAATACAGAACAAGTTAAATTCTTTGCTTACACAATAATTCTACTGAGAAAGCACATACAAATCCCTTTCTAACATGTTTTAAAAAAAAACACATTCACAAATGCAAAAGGCCTCTGTGGCTGCAAAAGACCTTGTTCTAAATAATTATGTCTATATTTTATAATTATCTCCCATTACCTCTATTTAAAATGATTCTCTTGTTTTTTCATAACATTTCAGAAGTATTAATACTTGGCCATACTCACAATGCAATGACAGGTTCTGCACTGGTCAAAAGGATGAGGAAACTCCATTCCATTTGGATATTCTTTCCCAGCATAGTTGCATCCTGTAATATTAGAGATTGAACATATTTTTACTGCATCTTTTCCTGATACCTATTTTTTTCTTTAATACATGTGTTAAAATAGGAAGTGACATACTGTAAGTTTCTACAATTAAATGGGACTCATGAGATTCTGCTTGTGGGTGATAGGGTATTTTTAAGTTGGTTAGTCTAAGAAAGTGATTGGCCCTGTCACACTGTCTATATACTGTACAGCACCACTCCTTTAGCAAGAGCACGTTTCACAGGATTTTAACTATGGACATGGTCTTTTAAATGCATGTAAAACCCAGAAAAGCATCCTTTGATGTAACGCACTCCCAGAAAAGAAATCTAGAGTATTTAGGAATGGTCTTCAACATGTGTATACAGTATGTTCACTAAAAGATATCATTTCAGATGCTCAGAACATATCAGATCATATCAGGTAATCAGGCCATACACACAGCATAAAATATTTTCTGTTTCAACTAAATAATAAATCTTGAACTTGAGAATGCAGACTGATCTGTTTATGATACTGATTTCTTTTAAGGGAGGGTGCTTCAGTCTTCAGTGAGCTAAATAGGTTCAAGATTTTAACAATTGGGATGGAAATTTACTAAAAAGAAGAAAAGTCCAATGAAGGTTTCATTGGGAATTACAGTGCCTTGCGAAAGTATTCGGCCCCCTTGAACTTTTCAACCTTTTGCCACATTTCAGGCTTCAAACATAAAGATATAAATTTTTTATTTTATGTGAAGAATCACCAACAAGTGGGACACAATTGTGAAGTGGAACAAAATCTATTGGATTTTTGAAACTTTTTTAACTAATAAAAAAATGAAAAGTGGGGCGTGCAAAATTATTCGGCCCCTTTACTTTCAGTGCAGCAAACTCACTCCAGAAGTTCAGCGAGGATCTCTGAATGATCCAATGTTGTCCTAAATGACTGATGGTGATAAATAGAATCCACCTGTGTGTAATCAAGTCTCTGTATAAATGCACCTACTCTGTGATAGTCTCAAGGTTCTGTTGAAAGCGCAGAGAGCATCATGAAGACCAAGGAACACACCAGGCAGGTCCGTAATACTGTTGTGGAGAAGTTTAAAGCCGGATTTGGATACAAAAAGATTTCCCAAGCTTCAAACATCCCAAGGAGCACTGTGCAAGCGATCATCTTGAAATGGAAGGAGTATCAGACCACTGCAAATCTACCAAGACCTGGCCGTCCCTCTAAACTTTCAGCTCAGACAAGGAGAAGACTGATCAGAGATGCAGCCAAGAGGCCCATGATCACTCTGGATGAACTGCAGAGAACTACAGCTGAGGTGGGAGAGTCTGTCCATAGGACAACAATCAGTCTTATACTGCACAAATCTGGCCTTTATGGAAGAGTGGCAAGAAGAAAGCCATTTCTCAAAGATATCCATAAAAAGTCTCGTCTAAAGTTTGCCACAAGCCACCTGGGAGACACCCCAAACATGTGGAAGAAGGTGCTCTGGTCAGATGAAACCAAAATCGAACTTTTTGGCCACAATGCAAAACGATATGTTTGGCGTAAAAGCAACACAGCTCATCACCCTCAACACACCATCCCCACTGTCAAACATGGTGGTGGCAGCATCATGGTTTGGGCCTGCTTTTCTTCAGCAGGGACAGGGAAGATGGTTAAAATTGAGGGGAAGATGGATGCAGTCAAATACAGGACCATTCTGGATGAAAACCTGTTGGAGTCTGCAAAAGACCTGAAACTGGGACGGAGATTTATCTTCCAACAAGACAATGATAATAATTATAATAATAATTGCTTACACTTATATAGCGCTTTTCTGGACACTCCACTCAAAGCGCTTTACAGGTAATGGGGACTCTCCTTCACCACCACCAATGTGCAGCATCCACCTGGATGATGCGACGGCAGCCATAGTGCGCCAGAACGCTCACCACACATCAGCTATCAGTGGGGAGGAGAGCAGAGTAATGTAGCCAATTCATAGAGGGGGATTATTAGGAGGCCATGATTAGTAAGGGCCAATTGGAAATTTGGCCAGGACACCGGGGTTACACCCCTACTCTTTTCGAGAAGCACCCTGGGATTTTTAATGACCACAGAGAGTCAGGACCTCGGTTTTACGTCTCATCCGAAGGACGGCGCCTGTTTACAGTATAGTGTCCCCGTCACTATACTGGGGCATTAGGACCCACATGGACCGCAGGGTGAGCACCCCCCGCTGGCCCCACTAACACCTCTTCCAGCAGCAACCTTAGTTTTTCCCAGGAGGTCTCCCATCCAGGTACTGACCAGGCTCACACCTGCTTAGCTTCAGTGGGTTGCCAGTTGTGAGTTGCAGGGTGATATGGCTGCTGGTCAATGATCCCAAACATACAGCAAAATCTACAAAGGAATGGTTCACAAATAAACGTATCCAGGTGTTTGAATGGCCAAGTCAAAGTCCAGACCTGAATCCAATCGAGAATCTGTGGAAAGAGCTGAAAACTGCTGTTCACAAATGCTCTCCATCCAACCTCACTGAGCTCGAGCTGTTTTGCAAGGAAGAATGGGCAAGAATTTCAGTCTCTCGATGTGCAAAACTGATAGAGACATACCCCAAGCGACTTGCAGCTGTAATCGCAGCAAAAGGTGGCTCTACAAAGTATTAACGCAAGGGGGCCGAATAATTTTGCACGCCCCACTTTTCATTTTTTTATTAGTTAAAAAAGTTTAAAAAATCCAATAGATTTCGTTCCACTTCACAATTGTGTCCCACTTGTTGGTGATTCTTCACATAAAATAAAAAATTTATATCTTTATGTTTGAAGCCTGAAATGTGGCAAAAGGTTGAAAAGTTCAAGGGGGCCGAATACTTTCGCAAGGCACTGTATTTTATGAATTTGAATAAAATGCTACAAAAATAAAAATAAGTCATACATAAAAAGGTCCATGGGTCCGCACCCATACAGTATGTAATCATAATGTCATTTTCTAAATTATATTTTATAATAAAGATTTAAACTTTGGATAAGATCTGTAAATGGTATGGAAGAGAGGTAAACATCTGTTGTGTGGACAAACTCTCTTCAGACCTTTGCCGAGCTGCGTTTTGACTTCTCAGATCCCTGCTGTACATGAGAAAGAGGTGAAGGTGGCTGGAAGGACTTGCATTTACCCTACCATTGCAGTTGCTCTGGCAACAGGAGCCAGGCAGGGGGTAGGAACAGGAAGGCCTTGGGCAGTCTCGGTTCTCACAGCTCACTCGGCCCTCAGAGCACACGCATGTCTGACACTGGCTCACGGGGCTGGGGAACTCTTCCCCGTCCACAAACACGCGGTTCTCAAACACACAATCTGGAGATTAAAGCAAACAGAAATGGGAAAAGGTCACAAACAAGAGAAGACCAGTCCCTCACATTGTGCATTTGGAGGAATGGAGCCATTCAATCTCAGAACCGATCCAGCTTTTACTTTATAGTTGTGTGACCATGTAAGAAACATAATGTATAATACTCTACTGTGCTGAACTATTTGCAGTGGAATGTTACAGTTTATTAAATAACTTTGCTGGGGGCGTGTTCAGTGTGGAAGCAGAGCCCTGGATTAAGGACAATGCCTCGACTTGGCAACCACAGCTGCCATGGCTAATTTTGGATAAGCTGGAGCTGTGGGGGCCCTTTAAGACACACTGAGCACCACACCGGAGGGATGAGTAACCCCCACGAAGGGAGAATATTCCAGAGACAGTCCCTGAGGAGATTGTGACACAAGCATTAAGGCCGCTTTTTTGCTTTATTTTCTTCTTCTTTTCTCCTGTCCCGCTGTGTATCCAGGGTAGGCTGAGTCTTTTCTCCTGTTCCTCCATGTATCCCCACCAGGACAGTTTGAGTTTTTCCTCTCCTGTTCTGCTGTGAGGATTCACCAGGGCAGGTTGAGTTTTCTTTTGTTTTTGGCCTCGCTCGTTTTTCTTCCAATCTGGACTATCCCTATTTAGTGGGGTCCACAGCGGTTTTTCACCAGACTGGACCCCAGTAAATAGGGGCAGTCCAGTCTAGCTGCTGCTGTGGCGAGGGTTTCTTTTCCCCCAGACTGGACGCCGTTAGTTCAGTCTGGACGCCACTGTGCAAGCAGTCTTTTCTGTTTTTTTTTTTTTTTTTACTGACCTCACATTGGTGCCTCCACCCCTTCAGATGGGGTGTCGACTCTGACCGGTGTTCGCCATGGCTCCTCACTCTCAAGCATTGTTTAAATAATGCTTAATCATTTTCGCTAACTTGAAGTTTCCAGTCGGATTCTGTGAGGGTTTCTGTGATAAACACTAATTACAATCAGCCCAGAACACCAACATTTCTATACTGTATATACTGATGGAAAAAAGAAACGCAACATTTTCTGGAATGAGAATTCTATAGTTATAATTATGTACTTATGTACAAAAAGTTGTACAATTATTGTATAAATTATGTACAATTTGTTTTAAGCCCTCTGACCAGCAATACAGCTTGTGCAGTGGGGCACTGCAACTTGCCAATCCCACAAAAGCTCATTAGGTGCACTTTTACCTAATAAGGTCCAGGTGGAACAATGCCTGATCAGGTCACCTTTAAAAAGGCCTTAATTCAAAGCTTAGGTCACTGCAAGAAAAAGGCCATACTTTTTATCTGTGCATTCCATAATGCCTCAAATGTCACCAGAAGCAAGGGAGATGTGCCATGTGCCAGCATTGTCAGATACTATGGAAAAAGGCCCTCCACTGTGTCCAACTGCAGAGAAGATTTCAGCAGCCCAGCTGGACAGATGACCATCCAAGATCTGGTCGCCCTCGAATGACCACACCAGAGCAGGACCGTCACATCAGACTGGTCCATCCGAGAGACTGTTTCAGATCTGCCACCCGTACTGCTGCTGAAACTGCCGGCAGACACATCAGTATACTGTATATAGGAAACGGAAATGACACTATGAAGATCTGAAAAAAATGGCTGCTACTGAAGATTCAAGAAGATATGAAGCTCAAAATATATTTTGGGTGCAGCCTTTAGTTGAGAAACTGATGGTGGACATATTTTGAAGAGGGTGCTTTTAGAAGTGTTTGAGGAATTTTCCTCACTGAATTCCAAAAGGGACAATCTTCACTGGTAAACAGCTAAAGGGAGGTACTGGGAAAAGTGTCATCACATCATGCAGAAAAAAATATCTACAGCATGCACTTTTGGGATTTTCCTTCCACTATGACAATAACCCACTACATCATACTGCTCCTGTGCAAGAATGTTGAAATTGTATTGCACTATGCTCAGAACTTATGACAGGTTTCTTATGTGTATTTTATACAAATACAGTATACTGCTAGTAATAAAATACGAGACCTTCATTTTTGCATGCAACATTTATTTCAAACTTAATCTGCTTTTCTGAAGCAGAATCCTATTTGTGTGGCTTTGTATCACACTGTGAATATCACAGTCAGGAACCACTATACTATTTCATTTACCATATTCGTTTCAATTAAATTACAGAAAATTAATATGGAAAACACATTTTAACTTAAAACATAAAAGATCAACTAGATATAAAATTCTTTCCATATTTTCACATGCAGTATCTTCCACCCATTCTCAGTTTCTGATCTTAATATGACCTTAATCCTAATTATAAATGATATACTGTATGCATCTATATATCAGAAGCATAACACTATGCCTGACCAATGTTAGGCCCAGCAGATATTTTTCAGAAACTAAGATTAAAATGTTCTCATTTCATTAACAGAACATATTTAAAACTTGATTTTGAGAGCTGTGTCTAATTCGCGGACTTAAGCTGGGATAAAGGTCAATGATTGGGAACAATGGTGATGCCGTCAGTAATCTGACATCAAATGAAGTGGAGAAATTGCCCTTTTAAAGAAAAAACCTTCATGTCTCACAATTCCCAGCCAGGAAGGGTTGGGAATCGGGAAATCAGTCTTCTGATGTCTTAGAACAAGAAGTTACCTTAATATTTAAAAAATAAAATAAACTGAATAAATGTTGCATTTGCAACAGTACCAAAATCAAATAAAATTATTTTGCACAGTGCAATCAAGGGAATAACAAAGAGTAAGCACTTCTTATCAATTCTATCATGCCCATTCTTATTTGGCTTTATATTATTTCCAGCATTTTTCCCCAATTAGTCTTCCGTTTAATCTCCTCAGTGTCACTTTTTTCAGTTTTTTTTCTAAAAACCTGTAGTTGTGTTCATTGGCCACCACTTAAAGCTGCATTGTAGTGTGAAACAAATGGGCACTTTTGAACCAGGCCTTATAAAAAGAATTGCATTTATACAAAATAGATTTTAAAAATGGCTAAGGAAATTAAAGCTCTGAACTGTGAAAAAGAAAGGTGTAAATGATTCTGCACAGAATGCAGATCCAGATTAATTTTGTTCTCTTTCCACATTGCCACTATACAGTATGTTCTTAATTTTGAAATACAAAAATACATTTTATAAAAAATGTATGAAAATTACAAGGGTTTCACAAACTGTACATACGTCAGCAAGACCCCTGCCCTTCCATTCTTACAATGATATACTTTAGCATGTCTTTATGTTGTCGAAATTAGACAACTACAGCATAAAATCTAACTTACTGGGATGTACAGTACTTGAATGCAATAAAAAGGGTTTCAGTATGTCCACAATTTTGTAACTCACTAAAAGCACTCATTGCAAAACCAATATTCCCTTTCTCTACAAATTATATCAAATTCTAGGAGCTGTAATAAGTGTATTAGTCTAAATCTTACTCTAATGTTGTTACCCTGCCAATGTGCTGGTCCTCACAATGTGTGACACAGGCCATAGGCAACAGCTCACTGGTGCTATTTGTGGTCAAGCAACCACACCTTTGATCATATTTGAATAATATTAAAATAACTTGTAAAGCGCTTTGAGTGGAGTGTCCAGAAATGCGCTATATAAGTGTAAGCAATTATTATTATTATTATTATTATTATTATTATTATTATTATTATTATTATATTATTGCTAAAGCAGGGATGATGCATTTTTACTTTTCTGTTATTGGTAGATTACTATAGGATTGTGCACACAAAGTGATAAATTATATTATGTGTTATAAAATAATCATATTAATAGTGATTATATTATGTCTTGTCCTTTATCTGTCCTTTAGTTGATAATAATAATAATAGTGCTTTTCTGGAGACTTCACAGGTAACGGGGACTCCCCTCTACCACCACCAGTCTGTAGCCTCCTTGTACACACATTGTGATGCAATTAACTAATACAGTACGTTTGCCACATATCAACTATCAGTAGGGAGGAGAACAGATGATGAAGCCAGTTCATATGTGGGGATTATTAGGAAGCCATGATTAGTAGAGCCCAGGGGAAATTTGGCCAGGACACTTGGTATACCAGGTTTCACTTTTTGAGAGAGACCCTACAGTATGAGGGATTTTTAATGACCACAGAGAGATCCTTAGTAGTAAATCTCATCCAAAGGACGGCACCTTTTTACAGTACAGTGTCCCCGTCACTACACTCACACACAGACCACAGGGTGAGCACCCCCTACTGGCCCCACTAACACCACTTCCAGCTGCAACCTTAGTTTTTCCCAGGAGGCCTCCCATTCAGGAATTGACCAGGCTCACACCTGCTTAGCTTCAGTGGGCTGCCAGTTGTGAGTGGCAGGGTGATATAGCTGCTGGTAACATACTGTAGTTAACTATGATTCACTTGATTTAATGACCTGTCACAGAGAAATGGATAACATAGTTATGTTGCTGATTATGAGTTAATCATAAAATTAAAAACACATTTATTTTGAAAAAGTGTCAGGAGAGGACAGTCATTACCTATGCATGACCTTAATGTAAGATACAAATAAATATGTTTCATAAATGGATATGAATAGATTTGCCATTCAGAAACCAACCCTACATAAAATAATAAAACCCAGCATGAGTACTTAGTAATGGTTTCAGCAGCATGAACAATCTGTCAATGCAAAGCTTTTAGCTAAATAATAGACATACACAGTAATTGTGTGAAAATACTGTGTGTTCCTAACTCATGGAGATTGTTTCAATGGACAGTGGAGATGTTGTAAATAACCTCATTAGCAGGAGAGCAACATGAAGGAATACATTCTAATGAACAACAGTAGGAAACCTTCTTTAATAGTAAAGGCATGCTTCACTGTTTCTTACCACCAATGAAAGTAATGGAAAGGTTGAGAAATGTTTTCTTAATGTGAATACATACTATAGAAGATTAATTCCCTGAATCTCTTCACTAAAGCTTTGATGTATAATTTGTCTTTACTCTTGGTTTCAAGTTCAATTTGCAGTGCTGCTCTGCTTTCTTGTTCCCACTTTCCTTTTGTTTCTACTGCCTAGTCCATGTCTGCTATTGTGCAGTGCTCTCAAGTTCCTTGAAAAGCACTCATACATAAATTTTAAAAAATTGTATTGTACAATACTGATGTTTTCAGTAGCCATTTTTCTCTTTGTTCGGTACTTAGTGACAGACGAGTCAGATATAACTGCAATAAAATGATTTACAGCAATTAACGCTCCTGTGTTTTTCCTCTTCATCAGTTCCAAATGACAGCTACCACTGAGCACTCTTTGAAGTTGTACATTCAGCATGAAGACACCCTGCCCGTGATGCCCAGCAGGATGTCAAGCAGCCTGCCCCACTGTATTGTGTTTTATTTGCATACCTCTGTTAATATGCCTGCATGCCATTAGTAGACTTTGCCTCTAACAACTGAAGCAGAAACTGTTATTTGAAGCAAAGACAAAGTAGCTGGAATGTGCCGTGGAATCTGCATAATAAAGATTCTGTCAATTGGCGTCAAGTGCAAAACAATCTGCATGACATTTTTTCTCCACAACATAAAGTTATCTTTTGGTTTGGAAAGAAGGTCCTTATCTTTTCCAATACAAATACATTTTTTCTTATTACAGGAGGCAATGTGTTCTGAGCTCAAAACATTGTGATGGAGCCAAAGAAAATGTATTGGCTTCAATGTATTAAGTGCAAAAACAGTGGCACAATGTAAATGTTGAAATCCAAAACATTAAAAATGTGCCATTGCCTTGTTACTTTCTTGTCACTACAGAGACCAAGAAAAAAAATTCCTGTTTAAGCAACAAAAACAGATGACATTAAGAAGAAAGAACAATTACCTGATCGTAATAATATCAAGTCTCCTTGTACCAGAGGGGAAATTTCACAATAAAAAGTCACATCTCAGGTTAATAAGAAATGTAAGCAGCAATTCCTCATCTGGATGTTATTATTAAAATGACTATATTAAAAAGTCAAAAATACATTAAATGTTGTTTATGTATATGTTTTTTTATTGAAAGGTGAGTGCAAGATGTGAACTCTTGGAAACAGAAAATTAGTCTAATGAAACTGAGTCACAGAATGCCTTACAGAATATTATGAAAACTGACATTAATGGACTAAAAGTTAGTAATGGTTTCATATTCCACTGTGTACTAGTAGTCATCCAGATATATTTAAAAGTACTTATATAAGCATTTTTATCATATTTCCTTGACATTCGTACTGGGAATACTATTGTCACAGTAATTCAAGTGTTTTTTTTTCCCATTTCAATTTCTTTCTTGTTGCATATTTAATGCATTTCAGTCCCTGTGTTGTTTTGTTTTTTTCAGTTAACAGCACTATTGCCCTGCTTACAACAATACAACACAATGTCTGATTAAACCTTTTTTTGTTAATACAAGATACAAGGCATAAAACAGAATTTAACCTAATGCATGAACTGAAAAGAATGTAAATCACAGACTTTACACATTGCATAGATAGAAAAGATGTATTTCAGCATTATATGGGTTTAGATGCACAATGCTTCAGACTACACAGAATATAGTGCTAGATTTTCTAATAAAGAGCTTTGAAACAGCATTTAGAGAATTCCTTTTTTCTTCAAATAGTTTGTCAGCACTGAACACAACATTAAATCAGAAGTCAAACATGGAATTCAAAAGAAAAAAAAGGTAGATTGTGAAATATTTTTTAAATCTTTACCAAGAAACAGATATTCATTACCACATTTCCTGAGTTACCAAGTGTTAATTTTGGTAAGTCGTGAGTTACTACTTGCCAAATTATCTGTTATAAATTCCTGTAACAACCCATTGCAGTATCTTTATTAGAGACAGCCAGCTTTGAAAACAAGTGCCTAAAGTGAAAGTCACAGAAATCACTCCAGGTTTATTAACTAAACATCTGCGATGCAATATAGCACAAATGACTTCATTAAGGATGTCTACTAAGTGCAAAAAATCTATAATGGTTTCCTAATATAACATGCTGCATTTTGTCTTTTTGTTTCTATATTAGAGTTTCTTACAGCTTGTTTTTCTATCACAACAATACTAATTTCTCTAACAGTGTTGCCTTATAGTGACATCTACTGGGGAAAAGCAGGCACCTTAATGCAAGTAAGTTTTATGGTCAACCACAATCCTCAAAGACCAGTGTGCCTGCAGGTTTTCAAACTAACTCAATGCTTAATGATTTAATTAAGTTATAGTCTTAATGGGACCAATTAAATAACTTATTCCACTTCTTCAGCTGTTGGTGCTTTGTAGAGACCTAGAAAACCCAAAGACACACTGGCTCTCCTGTAGCAGGATTAATCATTTCTGTTCTCAAGCGTCAACAATTTAAGGAGTACATACCTGGGCACTTTGGGCAGCACTGCCCTGCTTTAATCTGAGGTTTAGAGCAGGTCACAGGAGGACAAACAAGGGGTATACACTGAACTGTGCCATCCTGAAAAAGATGTATAATATACATGTATAAAATTTGTTTTAACATTTGTCCTACAATGCCATACTGTACAGTGTGCCAAAATTACTTTATTATTTTATTCAAAGGTGAAAGAAATAAATCAAATAACCCTTTCAAACAATTACTCCTCTAACACCAAATTATAGAAAATAATATCTGTTTCCCTTTTGAAGCACCATGATGTAGCAGAGTTTATTTACATAGCAAATGCAAAGACTCTGAGGCAAGCGTGAGGCTCTGGTTGGGCTGTGTTGAGGGTGAGTAGTGTCTGTGGAGTGGGCGGTCCTCTAGGATGTGCTGCATAGTTTGCTTCATCCCACAGAAACACAGAAGGCTTGCATCGATTGCCCATCTGTAGAGGCTGGAAAGACAGGAACCATGACCGATCCTAAAGCAGCTTTAGAGTGGACCACTCTTTTTGTAGAAGGTGAAAACCGAGAGGTTATTGGGTAGCGCATGTGAATACAGTAGGTGCAGTCCAGTGATTCCCATTCTTAGGCCCAGGTGGAGTCTTCACTATGTCCTTGTGTAGCGGCAGGTGAGAAGCTGTTTGGACCTCTTTGAGCATTTTGTGGGTTTTTGAGTCACACAGTCAGATATGTGGAGGACTGATGTTTGCTAGGGCAGGAAGCCAGGGGAGTTGGGTTGTGTGTAGGGTTCCAGTGATGATGTGCGTCAGGTGAGTATACAGTATGTGATGATCTTGACCAGAGAGGGGGGCACAGTATTATGCTGTTCAGAAAGACTATACAAGGGCTGTGGTCCGTAGGGTGGAAGTGGCAGCTCCTCTGGTTGTATCAGAAAGTTCAGATATTGTTCCTTGTTCAGACCTTGGCTTCTTTTGTCTTTAAGTGCTCCGGGAAGGTAAGCGTCTTGTCTAGGGTCACTCCAAGGTATGTCAGAGTAAGACAGTGCTGCAATTTCAAATTGTTCATCTGAATTTTGAACTTTTTTGTAGCTTTTGTACTGTGGAGGTGGAATAGACTGGATACGTTTTTTGCAGGGCTTGGTTTGAGTTGCCATGTGTTGCCGTATTGCTCAAGTTGTCATATGTTCTCATTATTTAGGATCTGGTCAAAATTGGAGGATTGTGTTGCCAGACAGATGTCATCAACATATCTAATCTTTCATGATGTGTTTTTTGTTGAGGTCATTTATGTACAGCTTAAACGGGTTGGGAGTAAATACTGATCCCTGAGTGAATCTATTTGTCTGTCATTCTCATGTACATGCTTCCTGTTGAATATGAACTAAGACTTGTCCGTTGCTCAGCAGTGTTTGGATTATTTGGGGTATCCGGTGGGGGGGGAGGCCCACAACAGCTTCAATAGAAGACCGGAGTGACAGACAGTGCCAGAGGTTGCCGTGAAGTCAAGGAACACAGTGTCTGTCTGCAGGGTCTTCTGAAAAAACATTTTCATTGAGGGCTAGTACCTATTCTGCTGTGCTGAGGTGTGGAACAGCCTCGTCAACACTGAGGACTTCACACCTGGTGTTACGCCTTAGAAAATGAGGAGCTCAAGATTTTTGTAGGGGACAAACAGGAAAGAAATTGGGCAGTAGCTGGATGGAAATCTGGGGGTCTTTTCCAGGTTTAGATCTGGCAATGGCCTTTGCTTAAAGGTCACAGCAAAGGTGATGTGGCAGTGTTGTAGCAGGGCACAGTGAACAGTAAAACAATCACTACTACAATCCACTAGAGGGAGCCTAATGCAAAATACTACAATACTTGAGGCTGAAATTGAGACTTCAGAAAAATAATATAGTTACATAGTATAATGCATTAATGTAAAATGTAGTTCTAATGTTTTTGTTAAATGAGTATCAATGTATTCAATCAGAACTCAAAAGTTTTTGTTAAGTTTATATGAGAACAGCTTGCCAGGGCTTCCCCGCAACCCGATTCTTGATAAAGTAGATAGAAAATGGATAGATGAATTATGTCAGAACAGAAAAAAAACTTAAAAGGCTCATATTTTTGAGAATGCTTTAGTGCCCCTCACCTGACACCTGCAGTTCTGACAAGGGTTGTCTGGGTCAATGAAGTCTTGTCCATTGTTGTATATCCGCTGATTGTATGTACACTGGTCACATGTGGCACAGCAATCTCCTAAAAAGGAAAACCCAAAGAATTAACCTCAGCTTGTAGAATCCAAACTACACGAAAAGGCCACATTGTGGGGAGGAGCTCTTTAATTCACAACTCACCTTGAACTTTGGTGGGGTGTGAGCAAGAGATGGGATGACATTGTGACACCTGGCATAATGAATCCCCATTAATACAGGTACAGCTGCTGCAAGGATTGTCGTCTGGCTCCCATTCGGTCCCCTCCTCAAACTCCACTCCCTCCTGCACACAGACTGGACAAGCGAGACATCAAACAGAAACTGGAATCAGACCGATTCCTCACACTATTCTGCCTTTCTGGTGTTCTGCATTTTTGTTATTCACCTACCTCCCTTTAAAAGGCAAGAAACATACTTTGTGTCTTCATTGGATCTACTAACTATAATTATTAACCCTTATTTTACACTGTCTGTAGGTTATGTACACCTCCATTCTGTTGAAAAGAATATTTTCATGATGTCTTGATCACAGTCTGGTGCAAAAAACACAGCAAAATTCACATGTGTGAGTCAGTATATTGAAGGACTAAAATTAGTGATCAGTGTCACATGTAAACCATGCTTAAGGCAAAATGCACAGCATTTAAGAAGCTGAATAGATGCAGCTCCCCTTGCTTTTTTAACAGAGAAAGAGAATTGGCCAAAGAAAGATTTTGAAGGGCAACGAATGACAAAAACTAAACATTGAGAACATGAAAGACTTTGCCTTTCAAAGCAGAAAGCCTGTTGTTTTTAATTCAGATGCAGTGAAAACCAGCCCAAAATGAGACACAACATTATAGTAAGAACTATTTATAAGGCTATTCTTTGTTGGTCTTATGTTCTTACACTACTTTAAATGGGGGATTTCTGAAAACTATTGCCCAACATTCAAGCCAAGTAAAAAATAGGACAGAAATGGTAGAATATTGTTAACTCTAATATAATATCAATTAGATATTAATAAACAGATGTCATGGCTAGCAATGATATGCAGATAATAACTGCTGTGGAAAACAAAGTTCTTAATACATAACATGCCAAGGAATTCAGATAAATAATTTATAGAAGCATACAGTATATGTACGGCATAATCAGTAACAGTATTGAGTCTGCTGTCGATCCTGACAATTAAGACAATATTAAATACACTGTGTTTTGGGAGCAAACATTTGAGATTCATGCTGAGAAAAAGCAGCAGAAAAATAAAATAAACTGATTAAAGCAAAATAAAATGAATTAATTAATTGATAGAAGTTCTCAAAATTAATCAGGATTTTAAAAGTGATGTTGAAAAAGAAAAAAACAAAAACAAATGCCCTTTCTCTTATCTTTATAAAATTACAATACTAAAGTTTTGAGTATTGTAAATTAAAGGAAGCTAAGGAAAATTCAAAATTTCCTGGGAAAGATACAGTATAGGTAAAGGGCCATCAAGATGTGCTAGTTTGGTCTTCTCTTTCCAACTGTATGTCAATGGTACTGTACCCGATCAGTAAAAGGACTCAAGTGTTAAGTCAGAATATAGTTAATATGTAGCACAGAGAGCCTTTTTCTTTTGTGTCTTGAAAGCAAATCTCTTCCAGTCTTTCATGCCTTGCTATTTTGACTCAGAGCTTCAACAGCAAACTTTTCAGTAGGGTTTAAGCATTAATATATGAAACATAATATATAGTAATTGAATAAAGCAGGCATTCATTATAGATTTAACACAACACAGTAGGTGACATTGTTCTACTATGTTACAAAGTAGAACTGACAAGCTTTAAGTGAAAAACTGATCCATAGTTCTCATGCTGAGATGCTGAATTTATACAATATTGCCAGAGCATAGTACTTTCTTTTCAAGCATGCTTTGAAGAACGTGGTTTTTATCATTCTCTCATCTGGTAGTGACTACTGTAATCCTATACCTGCCTGTGGTTCGAAGCATGATGATGTATGCTTAGAGTTCAGCCACTCAGCTGCTTCTGTTCTGACTGTGTGTAAGATCAATTTACAACTGTGCTCATGGCTAGATATTTAAGATATTGATTAGTACTGTATGGCAAATTCCTACTTCAAATGATTATTCCTAAAACTATGTAAATAGTGATCTATAAAAGCTGGAGTTGTATTCTCAAGTAAGGTCTATGTTCATCAAGCGGGTTAGTACTTCACTTTTATTTTATCACACAAGATGGTCAAAACCATAAATACCACTTAATGTCACTTCTCACAGAATAAAATAAATATAATGTAGGTCAGTATAACACCTAAAAATGTCAACACTGCAAAATAAATCAATTTACAAGCAGTCACTGACACATCATTTTGAAACCCAATCAGAAATCTCTACTCCATAAAACAAAAACATTTTAAAGTTTTACAGTATAATATACCTTTGCAAATTGGGCAGCATTGCTGAGGGTCAATTATTGGGTTTGAACACCTTGCTGGTGGGCAGGTCTCCTGATGGCATCGCACATCCCCTCTCTGAAATAGAAAAATGTCTATAACAAGCAGATCATATTGTACCTTTTGAAATCCCCTGCCTCACAAAAATTAATCACTGCACCATTAATCATTTGTGCATAAAACATCTAGAATTTCCGTTTTATGCCCAGTGCCAGATTTTGGTGTTCGTAGGCCCGGGCACTTTCGCTCGAAATGTGCAAAAGGGTGGGTAAATGCCAAGTAAATTACGTTGATTGACATAATGCACTTTAAACTATTCTAATGCTAAATCATTTGACTGATGGAGCGAGTCGAGCGACCATCACGTCTAATTTCTAGAACAGCCACAAGATGGCGTATGATTATTGATTTGCAGCAACAAGAGTCGATTGCAGGGATATTTCAGCTTGTTTTTTCTTAGTCACTAGTGTTTCCCTCCTTTGTAGGCCCTTAACATTTTGTAGGCCCTAGGCACTGTGCCTACAGTGACTAATGGGAAATCTGGCACTGTTTATGTCTATGAAATTATTTTAAAGCAGTCCACTTCCACAATTACTCATAGTAATTACAATGCAAAGTGTTGTACCTCCTGAAGCGACCAGTCTTGAACATGTGTATACTCACAGTGCAGGTACACTTCAGGCACGGGATACTTCCTGGAGGAGTGAAAACCTTCCCAGTGGGATACAACCTCCTCTCATACTCACACACTGAAACGAGATAGAGACACTACTACAATACAGATGCAACAATATACAGTAGATGCAGGAATATTTTTGGTCCTGTGTGTCATTCTAAGCAATATAATTAACATCACATGTGTATTTTCCACCTGTACAGCATTGCTTGGTTTAGGGCCTTACATTGCTTATCAAATGCTGAAAAATTGATGAATGAGTTTCTGATTGAGATTAGACAACTGCAGCACCTTACTGTGGTATGTAAAGTACTAACTATGTTTGAATATGTACACATTCCTGCAGTTCATGTGTTAACTTAAAGATTTGTGCCTAAACATAAAGTCAAATTGCATTGGCTCTCTGTTAAATTCAGAGTGGAAAACTCTGAATAGTCTTGATCCAGGTTAACTTTAGGAATAATTGCACGTATATAGTTAATCAGAGATCTATTGATTCGGGTCTACTTATTCTACGTAAGACCAGAATCTAAACAATGGATGATAAAGTTTTCTCTTGTGCAGTTCTGATATGTGAAACCCATTGCCCAAACCTATTATACACTCTGTGATTGTGGAGAATCATACGAATCATTTTAAATCGTATCTTTTTATTGTTGTTTGTAGTCTCTAAATTTGTTGTATTCTTGGTTGTGGTTCATTTTACTGTATTACTTTTTTTTCTGTTGTGATTTTAATTTTTTTTTATTTTATTCTTTTTTCTAATACATTGTGGATGCTAGTAATTATAGAGACTGACAGAAATTAATCATCCTTCTCCAAATACAGAGTATTAGTATGTTTTATGTTGAGGTTTTACATTCAAGAGGAGGCAAATGGATCATGTAAAACATAGTGCTGTAATTTTCCAAAACAAATGGAATTGTTCTTAGTAAATTAACAAAAAAAACATGTATGGCAGAAATCATTCAATATTCATATTTCAGATTAAAGCTGAAAAATAGTCCATGTGCTTAATTGAATCATCTAGAACTAGTGAGAAGTTCATTTTTTATCTATAATTGAAACATACTAAAGATTAAAGAGAAATAAATTTAACAACAAAAATATTCTGAGAAATAAAATGATCTTCACAGTTTAACAACAAAAAGTCTAGACTGTCAACAATGCTTCACCAGGGAAATATTCATCTCTATCCTATCTACCCTGCAGTTTCTTAAAAGATCATAAACCACACACATTGATTTCAGGTCTTCCTGTCTACCTTCAGTCTCCTACTGATGGTTACCTCTTAAAGGCATAGTCCACAAATGGAATTCAGACTCCTCTGTAACCCACAGTAACATCATCTTTCAAAATATTAGAGAACTGAATTTAGCACACAAAAAAACAATCACTGAGAGTAATAAGTAACAGCCCCTTTCTGCAGGCTATATGGTTCCAACATCTTTATATGATTGAGACTGTTTTTTTTTTAATAGAATACTTTGTGTAGCATGATTTCCTTTTGTGTCTCATGAAAACAAATGACACCACCATGCTTTTGAGAAGGCCAATAAAAATGAACCAAAGATGAGTCACTGAAATGAAAGAAGATGAAAGCTATTTGCCTCGGATTTCCTCAGGCTTAGTGGTTATCAGTTCAATCTTTCCTGCTTTCTCAATAAACATAAGAAAAGCTTAAGCTTCTTTAGTTGTGCTGGTAGGTTTCTTTATCTTTGAAAAACATTGTTTAAACCTAAGGAGTTGCAAACTTACAATCTGAGAAAATTTATGGTATGGTATAATTTTATATTCTATTGAAAAAATCTTTCTATTAATATTTCCTACGTGAAAACTGAACAAAATATTGTTTGTTTTCTAAATAATATTCATATGTAATTCATATAGCAAGGAGTTACAGAAGTGCCCAGAGATATCTTCAGAGAAAGGCAAGTCATTTCTATACTTACTACTGTATATGATTTATGAGCAATAATATCAATAAGAAGATGTCCTGTATTCTTTAAACACACAAACAAACGTCTTTCTTTGTAAGACTGAAGTACAATACATAGTTATTTAGTACAGACATAGTTATGGACAGTAGACTGATATTTACAGTAAGGTATTGGGAATAGTCATTATCTGACTAACAACTTCTCAATACACTGTAGGATATCTCTATATTGACCTTTACATTTGACAAGCCATCTCTTATCATTATTTTATTACATTATATTCAGTTAACAGACTGAAACATAAGAGTGTAATAGTTACACAAAATGAAATAAATTAAAACAATAAAATACAAAACTGGCATCTAATTAAGCAAATTCTGAAGTGGTGAAAACATCTGAACACACTGTCACACTTTTTGCACTAGCAATATACTGTAGTAACCTAGACACACTTCTTTCCATAAGGAATATCTCTGCAAGTTATTACAACCAAGTGCAAAGATACAGTATTCCAGCCTCCACACAGTCTCTTCAAAGTGTAGAATTTATCGCACAACAAACAGTGCAAAGGTTACTCAACAAAAAATTGTTGATAATTCATGATTGTAATCCATGGCCATATCATTGAATTATATACTGTCCTAACTAGAAATTACAGAATAGCCCAAAACAGCAAGTCAGTACACCTCTAGTACCAATTCCACCAGAGTTTCAACAGATTGACCACCAAGCCAGGGTCACCTGATACAGCACTCTATGAGATGTTAATAGGTGAGATGCTCCTTTCAACCTGAACTACAATTCTTTATATATGTTTTTTTTATCTGCCTATAAAACCTCAAAGCTGTGCAAACTGAAAGACCAACTGGGTCTGCTTTTGTCATCATGTACGAAAGACAAATGTACCAATATTCATTCCTCTTGTGAAGTTTTTTACTGTAATCAAGTTTCTTTATCATAACACAGCCTACTCAAGAAAAGGACTGGTCTGCTACTGCTTTACAGTTCTCAGGAACCATAGGATAAATTAAACACTGAGAGATTCCCACTACTTAGAACAGGATATCATTCTATAGTATTTGGAAGGGTACTGTAGTATCAAATCATCTTTGTTCTTTAAATTGGACTTTATTGTACCACATTTTAATTCTAGCTACTGTACTTACTGTCACAGGTAGGGCAACATTGTCCTCTAGGTTTGGCTGGATGACTGCATCGAACAGGAGCACAATTCAAGTCCAAGCGCTCACATGACACTTTACCAGCCTGTAAATAAAGAACATACAATATAGACGTACTGTGTGTACAGTATACACTATGAAGAAGTACAGTATACACCTGAAGAAGGCTCCACGGCCGAAACGTTGTGTTCTCTTTCTTCTTTTTTTCAGCATGGAATAAACCTATTACTTGTTCGTATACACTATGTACTGTACATACTGTATACTTTTTGACTCCACAGCGAAGCACACAATAATTAACCAAAAAAGAAAAAGCATCTCTGTTTCTTTTAATGTTACAATACTACCATCAGCAGAGAATAAACAGCTGCTGAAGAAAGCCCAGAAAGTTAGATCAGCTGAAATCATTCGGTCCAAAGCTAAAACCAACATCAACATTTACTTTTTGCCCAGTTTATATGCAAGCAGACAAGTAGTGATCGAAATGTAATCTTTAAAAATGAACAAGAAAAGAAATGTACTGTGGTATGGAAGGTTTAAACAATTAAAAATGTAACAATATCGTTTTATGCCATTTCAGACATAGGTTCTTTAGCGATTCAGAATAAATGTAACCACAGTGAACTTTCTATCTACAGAAGCAACACCTGTCACTTTCCTTATTTTATCTATAGTGATGAGAAACCTCTTGTGATTTTCACATACTGTATTTTACATATTTGAAACCTAAAATGTCATTAGATCTTATTCTAAATCCTAATTACAGATTTTATTAACCTTATGAACCAAATGACAAAAAACATGATACTCTTCCGACATTCATCATCAAATTATGTGACATTTAAAATTCATGCTTGACAAAGTATTTGATCCTTTCAATACGGTATCTAGTGGCACTCCCTTCGAGTAGGAATGACTGCAATTAAACATTTCCTGTAATCATCAGCCTCTCACATTGTTTTTGAAGAACATTGGCCCATTTCCCCTTACAGCTCCTTCAACCTTTTGACATGTGAAGGCAGCTTTGCATGGACAGCTCTTTTCAGATTAAATTTCACGGGATTAGGTCAGAACTTTGACAGGAGTTTCTGCTTGTATGCTTAGGATTGTTGTTTTGCTTTAAGACCCACTTTTGGTGCAGTTTCAGGTCAAAGAGATGGAGGGTCTGACATTCTCCTGTTGAATCCTGTGATACAATGCAGAATTCCTGGTTTTGTCAATGATGGCAAGACATTCATTCTTAAGCAGCAAAACTGTCCCAAACATCACACTCCACCAAATATTCCTGATGGCTGGGATGAGGTTCTATAAACCATATTGGACATTTACATAAAGAGTGGGTTTAATTCAAGGAGGCTATCAAATCAAAACTATGAAATTTGTCTTTTTCACAAATATTTTGTCCACATTTTTTATGATTTGATGCCTGTTTTCTGACAAAATAGTATTGTTCAGTTGTTACACCAGCTTATGGTAACTGTTTGTGCTGCAGTGATTCTTTAATGACAAGGAGCACATAAAGAGCTATTATTGACATTTTATTTTGTATTTGGAATAGTAGCATATTTAAAATAATACTTTTTCTGGTGCTTATTAACCAATACCAATGGCACTTTATTTGACTGTATTGCAAGAGTGTTTTAACTTTGAGTCATGGTGGATTAAGTGCCACTGATTCAACACTTCTCAATTCTCACTTAGCAAAAGTAAGATTCATTTTCTAACCGCTTTATCCAATACAGGGTCCTGAGGTAGCAGGGCTTAGGTTGGGGACAGCGGAGGCTGGGAGTACAGCTGCTGAAACAGTCAAATTCTTCTTGCATAGTACATCTATTGTAGCTGTCTGACTTTATTTTAAGGGTCCTTTGGTAAGAAAAGTAAATGGAGATACAGTACCACTGATGGGGGTTAATTTTGGGGTGAGGGAAATGTTACATTGTTTTGTTATGTTTCTGGAACAAAATAAAGGAGTAAAAATGGTTCAGAATATGGAAGTCAGCAATACATCTCTGCATAATCTTATAACACAATGTATATTAACACTGATTATTCCTCACATGCTCAAAAACCACTACTATGACTTACCAAACACCTGCATCTCAAGCAGGGGTTAAGAGTTGAAATGAATTCTTGTCCATCTACAAAAGTCTGAGATTCATATTCACACTCCTCACAGCTGCAAAAAGCAAGGCCAACAATATATGAGCTCAGCAGATAAAGGGTAATCACATTAATCAAATATAATCTGTGCCGACTGCACAATTAAGATTTATTTTATACCTCAACTACAGTGCAAAATACTAAATGGCAGCATACTTAAATTTATAGGAATTAACTTGAATTACAACTGTCAAATGTAGGGGAATACGAATATTGATAAATTAAGAATATCAACAATAATTCATTACCTTAATGTAGCCTTGTGTTAAAAAAAAACTCAATTGCTTTGCTTATAGAAGGGGACCCACTTAATTTACCACCAAAGTGCTGCACCCAGTACACTGCTATTAACTGATCAGGCAGATAAGAGAGAAGGTTCGTTGCTAATCAAATTAGAAAGGCGTAACTAGCCAGGATCCTGCACTGAGCACGTTTAAGTTAGTGTTTAACCATTTATTCAAAGGATATGTAATGACCAAGTAGTCAGGATCTTGATTTTTGTACAGTGTCCCTGGACACTTACCGTGGACAACATTCCCCTGGCCTCTGTACAGGATTTCTGCATGGCGTCTCAGGACATGGGATAGGGTTACAATGAGCATCACCATTCTGTGCCAAAAGAAAGGGGACAGAGTTTTTAAAAATTCACCATAAACACTCATTCAACTAATTTTTGAAAGAAACCAGGGTGTCAGCTTGAACAACATGGCTGTGTAGCTTGTCCCAGGTTCTCACAGGCCCTTGTATAAAAATTGTTCCCCGTGCTCAGTTGTGAATACACGTCATTGTAGCATTCATTGGTGTCTGGTTGCCGTTCACTGTTTATTCTGAAGTCCACTATGTTGACTTGAGTCAGATCCTTTATTCTCTGTTTATGTCTAAAAAGAGTCAGCTATTTTGGTAAATCATTGAACAACATTACATTTCTCTAAGCCCAGGAAAGTATCTGGCCATTATTCTCCAGCCTGATTCAAGAACAGGAATATCTTTTTTAGGAAACTCCTTTTTAAGAGTTGTGGGAGTTTGGACCAAGCCTCCCATCCTTGTTGCCAAATCAAACAAGCTTAGTAGGCTGAACAATCTCCTTCAAATTTTGTAACCTTTATTATGTTTTTCTAACCACTTCCAACACAGGCCAGTGAGGAAGTCAGTGGCATACACCCTGGATGGGAAGCCAATCCATGGCAGAGCACACACAGACACACATACTATACACTCAAACAAAAAACAGTTTTTCCAGAAGCCATATAACCTGCAAGGATGTCTCTGGACTGTAGGAGGAAACCGAAGCACCCAAATGAAACCCACATGAACATAGGGAAAATATGGAAATTCCAAGCAGATAGCACCCCACAATTGAATCCAGGATCCCAGCAATGCTAACCATTGTACCATTGTGCCACCCTGTTACATTTTTCTGTTATTACGTGAAAAAAAAACATTGAATTACTATTACCAGTTATTTTAGAAATTATCGAGTCACTTACTACACAGACACAATCTGCACAACGGTCTCCAGCTGGTACAATGTCTCCATTCAGGTACTCCTGTCCATTGATCTTGCAGCCTGGAATATAACATTATTTTGTGGAATAAACAGATAACACTACATCCCTACCTTTTGGAAACAAGCTCAATCACAATATTCAGAAGGAAACTTCCCGTTGGGTAAATATGTTTTTAAACCTTGGTTGCATGACTTGACGACACATATGAGAAAGGTCTTGTAGTAAAATTCTTAATTACTCTAAAAGTCTCTGATACTCACCATCACAGACAGGACAGCAAGAACCTGGTCTGGGCTCAGGAGGATTTCTGCATGAGATGGTGCACTTCTCCTTTTCACACACAACTTCTCCCCCCTGTCACAGTACAGGAAAATAACCAGAAAAGGAAATAGAATCTTCTAAAATTAATTTCAAATAAACTTCATGCAAATTATTTGCCTTCCCAAGGAAACAGTTTGAGAAGCTCTTTGAAGTAATACAAGAAACGTGACGATGAAAGTGTAGTTAACCCAGTTTACAGTTACTAATTATTTACATGAAGAATGGTTACATGCTAAGATGATGGGCTTTACACAATTACATTTTGAACGTTCCTCAGTCCAAAAATGCCATTGAACACTGTATGTAAACTTTAGGAGTTTATCTTGCTGCCAAGAAAATTATTCAAATTAAAAACCTTTCTTACCACGCATGTGCAAATTGTACAAGGGTTGTCTGGTAGTCTCCACTT
The DNA here is from genome assembly GCF_059453375.1 of Lepisosteus platostomus. NCBI lineage: Eukaryota > Metazoa > Chordata > Actinopteri > Semionotiformes > Lepisosteidae > Lepisosteus > Lepisosteus platostomus. The sequence goes on from NC_142619.1 coordinate 51,682,556, forward strand.
TGACTGATGTTCGTAATGGATTCCATAATGTGTGCAGCCTTTCAATCAGAAAAGGCCACGTTTTCATCAAAAGATGATCAAATGCCAACAATTACTCAATTCAAAAGAACTCTAAATAATTTCATTTTTAATCTGACTTACTTTATTTGAAGTGTCAAAATTAAAGGTCCTAAGAAACAACAGCTTTACCATGTAGGTTATTTTAATTTGGGTTAGAAAATACTCTCAGATGATACATCTGAATACTGAGATCAAAATAATAATAATAAAAATAATGTATAATTTGCTGATCGGTAAAACAACTTAAAATTAACTGAAGATTTACTTAGAACTTAACAGTTTGATTGATATTTTAATTGGATAGAATGCCATTTGATGATATAAAAAAGTATTCTATTATGAATTCATTAAAAGAAATTTGCAACAGAATGTATCAAGTGCTGAATGCATCCTGTATGTACTGTAGTAATCTATGACTGCTTTTATGCAATCTTATCCAAGGCCAATTGTTGCACCAAATATCACATTTGAGACTCAGTCTATGGTGAGTTTAGTTGTTCACTACAGACATATTCCTCAAATATACATACATTATACATACAATATATCACAATAAATATTTTATCAATAAAAAGCAACAAAACATAAAATGTGCAGAAATGTTTTGAGATAAAAGAAATAATTATTTTGTGTAACTCAAAAGAGCAGCAGTAGCACTAAGATGGTATCTGAACATTCAGCAATTCAACATCATGGATAAACGTAGTAATTGAGGCTTTATGAATTTGGAGCTTTGCCCACCAGCTAATACAAAAGTTCTGATATAAACTACAGGACATCCTGAAATCTTATAACTTATAACTTACTGTACCTCTGCATTTAGGGCAGCATTCACCTGGCACAGTCTCAGGAACAGTGCAGTCAAGAGCTGGGCAGGAGACTCTTGAGCAAAGCACATCCCCATTCTGTTCAAAAGTGAAGAAAAAAAACCAAAAGCTCCGCTTTTACCCCAGTTTGCTCAGAAAGACTGTGCTAATGCTAGTTCCCTCTTTTATATTGGGCGTCCCATTGCCAATCTACCTACTTTATACTTTCCACTCAAAAACAAAGACAATCTTAAAAACTGCATAATTTCTTTAACTTTTGTTTTGCATATAAAAGGTCCTGTCAGCTTTGCTGTAATATAAAACAGGCTAAGCATAAATGGACATGTTTCTAAACTGAAGAGGTAGACTGTCCTCAAAAGGCTTTTAATTTGTTTTTTAGTTACTGTAGCTTCAAAAGATTTTTTATTAACCAGCGAGTTATTTGCATCATACTGTAGCTTTCAGAAAGCAGGCAAAACTGGTGCCATCTCTTCAGATAACAAAGTGGTATTGTTTTAACACCAAACTATGCTATACAAAGCATTGCAAGGGAATATGAGGCATGATTTTAAATGATCTCATTTTATTTTTCAGGCAGACTTAGTTGGATTACTCATATGCTACCTGTACATAAGCCACTTAATAAGTCAATGCTTACACTTGGAGAAAGGAGGAAGCCCATAAACCCTGTGTGTATAAACTGGCTTTATACCTGTGATTAGTATCTGTATGAGACATCCTATTCATTTCTGCCAAAGATCAGCGAGGAAATCATTTGTAAAAGTTTGTAAGAGGGTGGCAGGTTCATACGACCACATTTCCCAGCAGGCTGTGGAGAATGACCTGTCATCCTCTGTGCCTTGACCAACTGATGGAAGACAGCGATTCAGGTGACAGTTAAAAACCTGGAAGCAGAGGCTTCCAGCTGTCGATCTGTAGCTGATGTCTACCTGATTCACCGTGGGACCATGTTGCTTGGGACTTTTGAGTTTCCATTGAAGTCTGAGTTTAGGGAAGCATTTTGGATTTTGGAGCAAGTAAACAGCTTATCTGCCTGGCTATTTATAGAAAGGGGCAGTCAAAGAAGTCTAGCTAGAGCCCAAGAGATGCACGAATAAAGAGCGTTATTGTTTTTACCTTATGACTGTATTTGTGCATTGTTTTTTTAAGCCTATGCTGCACAACACTCCAGTTATAAAAAAAATATTTTATGGCAGTGAATTCTTTAGTTCAAATAATTGTTGCAGCTCAATTGCCTGTTCATTTTAAATTTATAAATCAGAGTGATTTTTATTTAAATTTTACTAAAAACTTCAACCTCAAACACTTTCTATTTAGACTATCAGTTTGTTTTAAAAAAACATGCCTCTGAAATACTTGTCTACAAATCCAACAAATGGTTCCAACATAATTTTCTAATAATGTGTAAAAATACTTATGATCTTAATAGATGCAATTTTCTGAATAGGTCAATTATTACAAGAGTCTGAGGTTACTTTATTAATGTGCTTCACATGTTTTTTCTTAAGACAGAAAATTAATAAGCTGCTGTAGCTGAAACTGAGCTCCTACAGTTGATTGAAAAAACATTCGTACATAATGTCCAGACAACAAAATAAGAAACCTTTTGTTTCTAATGATTTACATAAATGAATTAAACAATTTCTCAGAAAATATTCATACCTCTAAACTGAAAATGGGTAAATGCAGCTTTTGAAAAAATGGTGCTAAAGTAACTTAACGTACCCTGCAAACGCAGTGTTGGCATGCATCTCCATTGGGTGCAAATGACACACCATTGTGAATGACCTGTCCTTCGAAATCACATTTAGAACAATCTCTGCAGCAAAGGCCATAAGAAGGTTTAACCCCATGTGTACAGGACTGAGGACAATGCTGAGTATCAATGCAGGACAGTTCCCTGTTCTGGAAAAAAGTCAAATAGAACATTTGATAACATATAGAACAAACAGAAATTATGCATTCTCTTCTGTGTTGTTTACACATTGAAATGGCACACTGCTATTGTACTTTGAATGAACAAATACCAAATTTCAAATCTTGGTGTTTAAAATGCATCACGAAAAAAATGACCTACTGTACCTCCCAAAACACAAATACATAGAAAGTATTCATTCCATTTAGCTGCACTAAGAGAAAAGCTGCATTTTGTACAAATAGTTAATAGATACAATCTACTTAAATGTGTATTCAGCCATGTTTATGCAAGCAGTTTTTTCGAACATTCGCTTGATATTGACCTCAAACTCGTAAATACAGTAGGGTCTTAACATTCAAGACAATGTATTTTTATATGCCGCCTTTCACAACAAGGTTGCCCCAAGGTGCTTAAAATTCGCAAAACTTTGGTGCAGAGAACCTTTGCGAATATCCAAATTTGCATATAACCAAGTCAATCCTATACCATTGCATAAGGCACTACACTATATAGTATATTGTTAAAAAAACTTAAGCAACCATTCCACATCCTGTGAATGCCTGCACTCTCTTTCTGCCTTCCCAGCGATTTCCTTGCTCCATGTTAAGCATGCCCCACTTCAATGATAAGGGCAATAAAACTGTCAGTAAGTCACCTACAGCCTGTCATCCTCTACAGTGGCGATACAGAACTGGGAGCGTTCATTACAACACACTGAGCTGTGGATGCTGGGCGGTGGGTATATGGGAACACAGCCGAGAGAGGCTCACTCACTAGCTAGATTTATCTCACGATCCTAGTATGTTGGGCAGCTAATTTGAAAGTTGCTCATAACAACCTCCGGCTCAGTTTAATCCCGGACTGCTCTTCTTCCATCTGAAACCACGTCGGCCAAATTTGTGAATGTTAATTTCTCAGAAGTCAAGACCCTACTGTAAATCTATAGGCAATGACACAAAGAGCAGGAAATCTTTTTTTTTTCTTATGTAGCAGGAACCCTCCTTACATTAAGCATGCAAAGAAAGCACAATTTAAATCACTGCTAAGGGAATACAGTCCAGCTGCTCAGAAAACATCAATGGCCTGCAAAAACAAGAACAACAGTAATTGATGCTTAAACAAATTCTTGCTCTTGTATTATCATTAACATCTCTTAATAATCTTTTCAGTAAGAAAAAAATCTTCAGAAAGAAAAGGCACTTCAAACACACACAGAAAAAGTAAAGGTCTCACTGTCTTGAAAACCTACATTGCAGGTGCACTTTTGACAGCCATCAAGCGTGGTGAAAGACTGCTCATTGTTGTTTGGTCTCCCATCCAGATCACAAGCTGCAAAAAAAGGTTGTTTACAATAGTTCAAACTGGCCCCAGATTTTGTGAAGTTAGTTCAAAACTTTAAGCTTTGCATCTTAAAAGTCTTATCTTAGAATCATTCGGATCTTGTGAATACTGTATATACATATCCCAGTTATATGCTAATCAAAGTGTAAAACATGGCATGATTCCACGTAATCCAGTTCCAAAAACTCTGAATAAAAAAAAAATTGAAAGCACTTATCTCCGAATTTCTACAGCAGTTCCAGAGTGTCCTCCACGCACTGAGTAACACATTTTATGATAATATATTTATATGTGATAACATATTTTATGATAACTGCAAAAACTTTGAAATTATCTATGACCAAAAGGATCCAAACTTAGCATATCCTCCTTGGCATCCTTAACAGTGAGTGATTGTTTTATATACTGTATGATATATGTATACATGCCTAAGAAATTCCTCTCCATTCGCTGAGTGAATTCCTATGTCTATGATTCCTGGAAGGCAAGTCTTCCTTCATAACCATCCATGACAAATCAAGTGTCTTCACATTCAGATTGTAATGGTTTATGCTGCATTGTGATCCTTATGTTCTTCTCAAACTTATGGTTGTTTACTGTTTACTGGTGGCTGCATATTTTGAGCTGATGTTGACCAGAAATGTGAGGCTACAGTATGTCTTATGAGTCAATGTATTATTTCAGTGAGTAATTTGTCTTAATATTTAGATACCATTATTATTTTTTGTGCATACAAGAATTAATGATGCTCAGAAAACATAAGAAAAGTTATAAAGGACAGGAGGCCATTTAGCAATGAGTAGCTTATTGATCCAAGGATCTCCTTCCGACATTTTACAAAGGCGTCATGCTTGGGCTGGGACTGATGAGTGTCCTGTGGTTGCCAGGGGAAACCCAACATTCGCATGAAGACTCAATCATCAGCTGATTCAGCGCAAACTAGGTCATGACGCCGGTCAATCAGGCTGTCATTTTACCAATCAGGCAGCCAATCACATTCTCATTCTGTCTAACTAGCTGGCTTTATTAGGCTGTTTCGTTTTGCTGCTGCTAGTGCTCCATCATTGAGCTCCGTAGTGTTTGAATATTCTTATGCTTCGTCTTATTTTTTACAATTTACTATTAACAGATTCTCTCTGAGCACAGTCACAGCTTCCTCATTTTTTTGTCAGACCTCTCACCACCAGCTCTGGCAGTTTTTCATTTTTGCCCAGTGGCATTTTTTCAGCTTCCCACCCAGCTATCATTTTCCATCATGGAGCCTTCCCATTTTTTTCTCCCAAAGTATTTTTTCAGAGAAAAAATATATATGACAGGTGCAAATCCTACCACTGAACCACTAATGATGCAGTTGCTGGAGATATAAAACACCTGTGTGTAATGTCTTTAATTGTGGAGAAACAGAAGCATACCATCTTCCACTTACATGCATATCTTGACAAAATGAGACCTTGATCCAACAGTGTGGAAACAACAATGATTGAAGGTCTCATTACGCTCCAGCCCTCGTTTGCTAGAACAGCCATTAAGATATTCAAGACGTACTAGAAGGTAAATTCCTCCTGTTCTGCCATTAAGAACTTGGCTGCCAAATCCCTGTTTGATGAGTATAGAGGATGCAGGAATCCTAACAAGCCTTTACAGTAATTGGAGAGACCAGAACTAAAGGAGGTTTTCCGTAATTCATCCTGTTGATACTGACCCTACATTACTACATCACTATAAAATGTCAAGGCACAGTACTTACAGGAATACCAAACAGGTCTATTATGACCTATGGGATCTTTGTTAATATACTGTATATGATCACAAACTTAATCAAATTAAAACAAGAAGGTGCACAGTCTTTGACTTTAAACTGTAAACTTTTATGCTTAGCACTATGTAATTTTCAAATGCTTGTAAAAGCAATGTAACTTTACACATAACCGTGCAGTATTGTCTGTTTACCTGAGCAAGATGGACAGCACTGTCCAGGCCTCTGATAAGGATTTGGGCAGGATATGGGCTGACACTGAACCGGGGAACATTTCACCAGGCTATTCTGAAACAGCAAAGGGAAAGTATCTGTAACATATAGTAGGAAGCAATTCTACAGTTCTCTTCCTTTCTTTAAATTCCTATATGACTGATGTTGATTAAATCAACTTTGCGAAAGATCCAACGGGGCTGTAATTTTGCTGGAGATTTCTGACATAAATGTCTTTAGCTGTTACACAAATTCAAAGCTTTTATGGTCCATTTTCAAAATAGTTTTTTCTTAGCTTCCTGTAATCTAGGATACATCTTTAGTAGATGCAAGCAAAAAATAGTAATTAAACAAGTATTGTGAAGCTGGAATTATCATTGAGATTATAAATATTTTTTTATCGATAGATTAGTAAAGAGGAAACAAGGTCAAAATACAAAAATAGTACAAATAGTACAAATAAGTTTTGTACTGTATTATAAAAAGGGTTACCACAATGAAAATATACTCCTGTGCAATATAATTCTTGAAATCCTAGAAAATTCAGCAAATCTGAGTCATTTGACAAATTGAAATGCAACTGACTTACGATACATGAGCAGTTCATACAGGGGTTTGTTCTTGATATAAACACATCTCCATTTTCATACACTTCTTCTTCATAGTTGCAGCCTTGAAAAGCAAAAGATCGCTTCATGTATTATTCATAATGATTATTATTATTAACTGAATTTAAAGGGACACTAAAACATTCCCTTTTGACAGTTTTTGGCATTTGAAAGTGTTATGTAAATACATGTTTATATAATAAATAAAATAAGATTTTCGCTTCAACAAAAACATGATTTTAATCCTCCTATTTATGGGGCTACATTATAGACAGTAATCAGATATGGAAATACCGGTGCTTGCCATTTCTTTGTCAACTCACTAATTCAAAAGCTTTTCTTTAACAAAGCTATCACAATTAAATGGCAAATGCATTCAGCACATTTTATGATTAAAAAAAACTTTGCATCGCCTGGATACACCAGCTATTCTTTTTCACTATGTATTATGACATTGCTTAATGAAATGAAAGCAGTTCTTAACTGGTCTTGTTGATCTATGTGTGTCTAAACTGTGTCTAAACTAGGTTCCATCTGAAAAATATCATAATGCAGACAGCACTGAGTATGTTTAGGATCACATAAAATTCAAGGCTCTTGTTCTGAAATCTTGGCTGTACTTTACTAAAAACACAGCAGAAAGATTAATCTCCCACAGTTGGGCCATACAAGCAAGCCAGCTTGGCTTTAGATATCGAGGTAGTATAGTGCTGTCAGATTTATACTATCACTTTCGTTGCCCCATGCATATACCAAGATTAAAAATATTAAGCAATAATAGCATGCTAAAATAACTAAAGTATTAGAAATCTTTCAGAAATGCATCATTCTTATTCTCCTTTAATTAATTGAATTTGCTGGTGTTATTATCCAAAGCATTTTTACCCATTTACACAACAGGGAACTTTATTAAAGGAATCTATATGAAGCACCTGGATTTGGGGTACAACAGTAGGATTTGACCCCACAACTTTCCATTTATGAGTCAAGTGTTCCTATTTTCTTAGCACAGTATTTCATCAGTGATACAGTACGTGAAAAAAATGTCATTCTATTTTTGTAACTTTATTTCACAATAAATTGTATTCTATAACACAAGAGAACTGTTCTATTTCTACTAATTTATAATCAAACATATTGAGTATTCTGAAATGGATACCAAGCATAGGTATTGTAGACCACTTATGTTTATGAATGTGTAATCTGTTGCACATTAGGTCTCGTACAGTATACACAACTTGCAGTGTTATTGTTAAGCCAGTGAGAGAGAACTTAAAAATGAAAGCGACTTTAGTACTAAATGGTGAGTTTTCTGGAACACAATACTTTTGAATACATACAGTTAAGTAGGTGCACAATGTACTAATCTCCCTAGCTACACAAAACTGTTGCTAAATACCAAAAAAAAGAACTGACAAGACTGATTTTGTAGAAGACTACGTTAAAAGCAAGGAGGGATGAGCCAGCTTTTTGCAGTGTTTCGTTTTTTTACAGGTATCCTGAATTGTTAATGCACAATCCAAACCATTCTTGCCATTTAAATCTGTGCTACATGATTCACCTCAGCACAGTTTGAGCCTTGGTCTTATCACAAGCTATCTGAGACCTGGATCCCTCAAGTGCCGGTGTACAATTCGTGCTCCCAAGAGTATGGTAGGATTAATTGGCAGGGCTCCTTCAGATCTCACAGCAACCCTGTGATCCTAAGGCTTAAAGATGTTTGCTGGCCTGCAGTGATGTACAATACATGAGGGACAAGATTCATCTCCATTTGGCATTGAACCTCCAGCAGGGGGCTGTGGTGCCTGTGATGTGTTAAAAGATGACTGGCTTGAAGGGGGCAGGTCAGGGGATTCAGTCTACACTTATTCTGCACTGTGGGAGGTTGTAGGGCTCTAAAGCAGTGAGCCAAAACATGAAAAACACACAGCTGGCCAGTTTAAAATGGCTGGGTACATACAGTACTGTAACAAAACATACCTCACGATTCTCTCCTTCAATGCTGAAAAAATTGCAGCAAAGCTTTAAAAATGCATCTAATGCATACTAAAAAAAATAAATAACAGAAAAAGTAAGACCATACATATGTATTGTTTTCAGTTAAACACTATGAGAATGGTACAGCGTAATAAAAAGCATTCACCTGGACGGCAGACAGGACAACACTCCCCGGGAGGGACATACTTGTTCAGACAGGAGAGGGAAGGACATCTGAGCTCTTGGCACTGAACATTCCCATTCTAAAAAAAAAAAAAGCACATAACCTCTCACAAAAAAAAATATCATACAGAATTCTCCTGTTTGTAAAGACGACAGCTGAATTCGCGTTGCTTTTTATTCCAAGATGATAAAGTGATGCCTCCAGAATCATCCTCTCACTAAGATAAGATCACTTTATTAGCCATATACAATTTCTTGCATTAGGAATTTGATTTTTCTTAGGGGTCAGAGCACAGGGTCAGCCATTTATATGGCGCCCCTGGAGCAGCTGGGGTTAAGGGCCCAATGGAGTAGGATTCCTCTGCCGGCTGCAGGATTTGAACCGGCAACCTTCCAGCCACAGCCACTGCTCCACCCCTATAATAGACACACCATGCTGTTGCCAACGAAATCCATTATGGTGAAGATTAAAACTAAGTGAGGAAGCAACTCAACCACTGCGGTGAACCTTAATGTCTGTACAAACCTCAGTCAGATTAAGAATGAAAAGTAAGTAAAATGCATTCGAACGTTTTCTTTTTATTGCCTACGTTACTTTAACAGGATGTCCTGTTTATGGAAAACCTGACAATCAAGCAAAATGAATAAGCTTGTGAACTGAGTAGGTAAAATTCATGTATTTACTAACGGTGGAAGATAACCTAATCTAGAAAAACTTTTTAAAAATAAAACAGACTAGAAAGCTGCTTAAAATTCTACTTAATCAAATAAATCAAAATCTAGTAATAATGTTTTTATTGCAACAGAATAATCCTGGAAGAGTCAATATACAGTAGTTATCATGTGTTGTAAAACAACAAGAGAGAGATAACACATAATAGATGTTCTTGCTCACGGAATACATAGCTATAATATATAATATAATATATTAGGATCCATCCATTGTACACAATAGTTCCTATACAATACCACTGCTATCTGTTGCTCCTAGATGGTATTTTATGAAAAATTATTCAGAGCTTGATGTACCAAAAGATTTTTTAAAACCTCCTCAAGCAAAACATCAATCTTTTTTCCAACTTCTGTTAGTTTCACTACTACAACATCAGGTTCCCATTAAATTCACCTGCTGGCAATAAACTCTCTCTGTAGAGAGGTGATATCAGTAGGACTGCTGCTCAAAGCATAACGTTTTATAGCAAAAGTTGTTTTTAAATAAAATGGAAGATCATGACAATTAGTCAAAAAAAGTCACATTTTGCTCATCTTATTTTATGTTTTTGTTACTTCTCACTGTCCTCAAAGGAAAAAAAATGACAATGAGAAATTATAAACAGACACGCAATTTCAGCAGGCCTTTATACTATACTTGTACAATACACTGAAATGAGCTCAGACTATAAGGGAAGATGGCTGCTAAGCTAAATTAAGTTCTTGTACGAGTGTAAACTCCATCCATTTTCTAACCACTACCTCCAACCCTTGGGTCACAGGGGAGTCTAAGCCTATCCCCTGCAAGGCAAGGCGGGGCAAACCCATTGCAGGGCAGACACACAGAGACACATTCACGCCAGGGCCAATTTTACCAGAAGCCAATTAACCTAGACCAGAGCACCCAGAGGAGAACTTATAAACTCCATGCAGATAGCAACTTGGGAATTGAACACAGGGCCCGGCCTTGTGAGGCAGCAATTGTTACCACTGCACCACCATGCCACAGTGTTTTTTTTAAACAGATAAAAGTTAGAATCTTTTAATAATAATAATAATAATGTTTCTTTATTAGCCCTATACAATTTCTTGCATTATGAATTAATCTTTTCGCATACCCCAGCTTTTCTCCATGGAGACACAGACAGGGAGAGAAGCTGGGGGTCAGAGCGCAGGGTTGACCATTGTATGGCACCCCTGGAGCAGCTGGGGTTAAGGGGCCCAACGGAGTAGGATTCCTCTGCCGGCCGCAGGATTTGAACCGGCAACCTTCCAGTCACAGGCGCAGATCCTGAGCCACAGAGCCACCGCTCCGCCCCCTATTCAAGGATATACCTGTAAGGGGGAATGATCCAAAGTTATCTGACTTCATTCAATGCTAATGTGCTTGAATGCAGTATTTCAGAAGGTCTTGACTAGACTCTCCTTGACTGTGAAGAAAGGAATAGCACAGTACTTACCACACACACACAGGTTGTACATTGATCAGGACTGAAGGGCTCGCCATTGTTGAGCTTCTTACCATCATAGCTGCAGCCTTTAAACAATACAATCAGAAACACAAGAAAGCAAAAGCATTAGAAACGATATCAGCGTTAATTGTTCATAGTTTAATGTACATTTTGATTAACTACAGTATTTTCCTTTTGCTCTTTAACATGCAGAAAACATTCTTCACAAAATGTTTACACTAGAACCACTGTATTAGCTTTTTATAGTTGAAAAGAAAAACGTTTCAGATGACTAAGTTACTAATAATAATTTAAAAATATATTGTAAACATAAGAATTACTATATATTATGCACAGTTTTTCCATTTTCATTTTATTGTTCAACAGATATGTTTCTGAAAAGTATAACGAGGTGTAAATTTAAAAAAAGTGATCTTCTAATTTCACAAATCATGAAATATCAAAGCACAACTCTTTTGTATAAAAATGTCACAAAGCACTGCACTGAGCATTACCCTATTTGACAAAAATAATGGAATTCCATGAGGATCACATTTATTCACACCTGCTATACATTATTGTTATAAAAATCTGCATTTTGTTCTTTGGAAGTGCAGTAGAAAGCTCTATAAACAGGCCTGTAAAGCTTACCCATTTCCCTTAGTTATAAGAGCAGGAAACACTTACAGTAAGGTCAAAGAGTTCTCTGACGACTGCAAGCAAATGGTCACTGACCTCCAGGAGGATGGCTATAAAATAATCCACTAAACACTGAGCGTACCACTTTCCTCTGTATTATTAAGAAATGTACAGCTACTGGTACAGTGGCAACCTAGCCAGGAAAAGGACACAAGTGTATTGTGCCACCACAGACTGTAACACAAGTGGTTTGGGTGGCATAAAACCAAAGGCAACAAGCTGGTGATTTTCAATACAAACTCTTCCATCTCCAGAATGCAAAATGTAGAACACTACCATCCAGCGTTGCCTGCATGAATGTGATACTAAAATTGGGTTAGGCCCATGGCCAGGTTGCAAGCATCTGAGGATGAACCACAAAAAGAGGCAGTTGGAATTTGTACATCTGAATGACAACTGGAACCACGTCTTATAGTTGGATGAAAGGAAAAATTGAGCTTTTTGAACATGCTAATTATGTTAACTTTGGCAGGATCACTGTAAAATATGGCAGAGTTTTATTTTTTGGGGGGTTGTTTTGCATCAACAGGTCCTAGGGCCCTTGTAAAGACAGGCGGAATCATGAACTCTTACACATATTGTACCAGGACAATCTGGCCAAAACCTGGTTTCTTCTGCCAAGAAGCGCAAGCTTTGCTGAAAATAGACATTCCAAGGTGACAATGATCCAAAACATACATCCAAATCAGCACAAAAATGATTAAATGCACTGATAATGGCTAGCCTTCTCAGTCTCTAGAGCATAGTTTGTCCAAACAAGAACTTAAACCAAAGGGGTTTGACAGGGGTGTTACAACGTCACGTCACAGTATAGGATACATCTTGTTTGTGTAATCCCTGACAGAGAAGGACTAAGAAAATATTGACAACAGGGTTATGAATAAATGAGACCACTGTGTTTTCTGCACTTAAATTATGACCGATATAACTTTGCTCTGTGTATTGCTATTAAAATAAAAATAATACAGTTTTAGATTTATTTAACCAAGACACATATTCTTTTTGATAAATCTTCCAGTTTTATGATATTTGTCTTCTTATTCCACAAGGGATATAAAAAAATATGGAGGACACTGTACAGTAGATGCTGCATGAGCATATTATTCATATCAAATGAATACTGAAACTGAAGTACAAGAAGAAATAAAATGAACAAAAAATGCCCCTGTTTAGAACAATCATTCACAAAAAAGTTTCTGTTTTTTTCTTTACTATTTTATATGTTTTTCTGTGCTGTCTGTAATTGTGTTACAGTGTTTTGAAACTTAAAGAATAAAAATGTTAGATTTAGAATTATAAATCTCCAAAAGAAACTTGTCTCAATTCAATTCACTATGCCATGTTAGAAAGACCCCCACTAGTCAATCGCTACCTTATCATTGTGGAAGTTCCCTGTTTGCTTTTTTAAAATATTTGTGACCTCCATATCTCTTATTATTGTGTAGAACAATGGCAAAACGTTTCAACTATTTCTTTTCATTATTTTATAAGCTTTTTTGCATGTAATAAATTTATAGTACATCACTTGATATATCTAAATGCTGCATATACAGTTCAATTATCATTGAGATATTTATCAGAAACAAACCAAGAAAAGCTGTCTCTTGATAGAACACAGTTGTTATTTCAAAGGACCATATCCTCCTTGGAATACTCTTGACCTTATAATATAATCCACATGGGAAACACGATCTGATTCCACAGCAGTAATATTCAGGGTAGAGCTCACATTAGTATCTGTACTTTTCAGTCAATGAAGATCAGCAGTGCTCTGCATGGTGCAAGACAGACTATCCTTCTTTGTCTCTCTAGCAAACTTTAGTTTTTATCAATCATTTTTAAAATCCTTTTAAGTTCTGTGTTAAATACAGAACATACAATAAATAAGAAAAACTGTTCTTATAGAAGTTACCATCAGTGAAGAATCTATGCAGTATGTTCAGATATGAGTATTTCTCTCAATTTCTTGTTAATTTCTATAATAAAGCATTAAATGAAAAAACATTAATGTCTCAAACATTTGTAAAACCTTTACTTATTCCTGATTACTTCAATAGTGCGCTTATGTTTAGTTGTCCAATAAAGCATAACACAGGTTTAAACAAACACTTTTGGACAGATTTGAGAAGATTTTTTTCTTATTTCATTACATTATATATAGTGCAGCTAACTTATTGTCGGCCACTGTAACATAGCCAAAAGACTGCCTTAATGGTGAAATTGAAACATTGAAAAGGTGAAGTGACATCACTTTCAGGCGATTTACCAGCACTAGAAAATTAAACTCTTCTTTCAACTCAATTGAACTGTTTAACAAAAAACAGGATTAATAGTGCTCTACTTATCCACACTCATATTTCACTCCACCTCTCTAAAAGCAGGCAGCTCCTAATCAGTTTCACATGAGAAGTGTCTTACAAACCATATGAATCCAATTTTGCAGCTTTTCTTTAAAAAGCTGGGATTCAGGTCGAACCATAAAAATGTAAAATTAAGAAAATGATTTTAAAAAATACAGAAATAATCTTTTGTAAACCCATTACCTGGTTTAGTGTTTGGTTGCAATGAATATAAATGACTCATATTTTTAAATGTCCACAAAGGAAGATCCCAACCATCTCTGGGCTTCTCAGTTTATACTTCCTGTACCATTCCTGAAGATGAAGATTCCTGAATCACTGATTTTGTAGGAATCCTCATTAAATATCTGATACATACTGTATCTGCATGATACAGATAATAGTAGAATATATCTGTCAAGTTATTTCAAAATCTAAAGTACAAAGAAAACAAAATCCTTACATAATTACAGAATTAAAAAAGGTATATGAAAAAGGCGATGTACTGTAAGTTTAAAAGCTTAGGAAAATATAGACATTACCTTTAAGAAAGTTTGAAAGCGTAGAATTGTATATTCACACTATATAATACTATTTTCACTAACCTTTCAGCATTTACCATACCTACTATACAACACTTAGTTTGCTTTACTGTAGCACCCTACTGTTTGTAATATACTGTACATTTGTCAGCAGTTAGTGACTCTTTCCAGGTGACAGTTGTAGGAATTTGTAGCCTTAACGTGAAATACAAGCAGAAAGCAAAACTTCACTCTGAACAGGACACTAGTCCACCGCAAAACACACACCACACACAAGTACACAAAGACAATTTGGAGATATCAAATGAACCAGCTAGCATTTGAGTGGAAATATTTTTTCCCTGTTTGGGTTGCATGGAATTATTTTTTAACTTTCCAAAGAAAAATTCTGAAGCATTTTATCAGTTCTCTCAGATTGTACTTTTTAGATTATCTTTTTATTTTTAAACTAACCAGTGGTCAAAACACATCTAAAAGTAAACTCTGAATAGATGAAGCCGAACAATCGCTGAATTGGCTCCAGTGAGTTTTACTGGGCCTGAGGGGCTGGATGTATATTTCACCTTGACATCAGGGAAAACATCTGGCTCCATATCCCACAATCTTCTGCCAATAACAATATGAGCACATGTGTTTCATTTGTAAGTTTATGAATGGCAGCACGTTATAATACTATATATAGATTTATAAATGGTACTTCAGTAAAAATCCACACTTCCCGTTTAGATAACAACTATTAACACAAGAGTTTATATGGTGTGAATGGAAACAGGTACACTTATCTACTGTCCCACCATCACAAAAACAATCTGGTTTTGTAGTAAATTGTTTTAAATTGGAAAAAAAAAACTCACAAACATCTTCAGTACACTTAATTAATTTAATGAATGAACATTTGAATCCTGTATGTAAGAATTTTTGTTTCATATTTAAACTTCCCAAAGTTCACAGTAAAGGTCAAAACATAACTAGTGTACTGTATGTATAGTACAATAACCTTCAGGACTGAAGCTGCTCCATAGCAACACAATACAAACCAGGCTAGACATGAGAAATGAACAAAAGACATGCTTTCTAGCCTTCTAGACAGACAATAATTTGTTATTGCTTTGTTCATGGCAGTATTTATTCAAAGCTTTATAATCTGTATGTAAGGAATACTAACCCTACAGTTCACTAACTGTTTGATGTGAAACATCCTTGGACTGGCCAATCTAATTCAAAGTTGTAAACAAAATTAGATGCAGTTCTTTCAGATATACAATGCATTCGAAATCAATGGGGTTTTGCCCACATTTAAGTCTAAAATATGAGTAACTTAATTTTAAAACAATAGTTATTTTATCACAAAATGCCTTCAGTTGTGGTCTGATGCATTCTTTATGGAAGACAGCCAATGTACATTTCTGTTGTAGTTGTGAAATTGCATTTTTGCATAAGTGCATAAGTGTTCATTTTTCTCTGGCATAGGCTCCCTCAGTTCACCTACTTGGTTTTATTAAATTGTGTCCTTTTACCAGGGTAGACCACTGTAAACATTGAATACACTCAGACATATCCTTCTCCAGAGCAGACATACCGTATAGTATATACTGTAGCCAAAGGCAGGGATGTCCAATTCCTGGTCCTGAAAGGCTGGTGTAAGCTACCAGTTTTTATTCTAGCTCAATTTTTAATAGCTGACCTAGAATAAAAACTAGCAGCTACACCAGCCTGGTTTTAGGTGCTCTTGCTTTAAAAAAAAAACCTGCAGACACACTGGCAGGTCAGAGAAACACAGCCTGTGCCCTTTGTAACACAAATCAGCAGGAATTTAGGAAAGATGTGTGGGTCCAGGGTAGATGTACAGCCTAAGCCTTTAATAACAAGACACACCAAGCCTTTCCTTTATCAACATTTGCTGCTCATCAGTAAATTGAAAACATGTAGTAATTTTGACATTTTACTGCACTTAGATAATGCAACTTAAAAGAGGCAGCACAGCATAGTGGGCAGCCCTTTTGACTCATAACCATCTGTCCCCGCTGACACTGCTGTTGTACCCTTGAGTGAGGTGCTTTACCCCAGTTGCTCCAAGGTACCCAACTGTATAAATGGGGACCGGTTTTGCTGCAGGAGTATTTCCTGAAACATTAAAGTGGGAATCTCAGGTGTTCTCCAGTCCACTTAAAGGAAACCAGGATGAGCTCTGGCCCGATATGGTTCTGGTATGGTTCTTCACATTTACACAATGACTGTATCATTAATTTACTTTGGCTTGCCACAGCCACATCTTACTACAATATGTAGTACACTATACCATGTCTCTCTAATATCATGATTTCACTGCTTGACTGTTTTTGCTATGCTTTGCTTATACCACAATAAAATAATTTTATTTTGGTTTGACTATATCAGGCATTGACTGCTTGAATGTGTCATTACAGTACAGTATACGGTATGTAGTACCTGATATAGACCAGCTATATACTGTAGCAATGATAAATATACAGTATTTATCACACGTATATTTTTGCCTCTTCGGATAAACGGTAGCATATACAATTGCAACATGGAAAATATTTATAAAGAATAAAAATTATGAAACCTAACCTTGGTGGAAATAAATCAAAATAACCTCACATTTCACAGTTATTTACCTCCTGGAATGACTAAAGAAAATTAAAAATGTAATCTGCTTCCATATCCAATGGGAAATTTCGTGAGACTTCACCAGATGCAAAATGGAAAGCTGCTTGAAGAAGTATCACATTTTGTAACAGAACATGTTTTTGGAAACTTCACTGTTAAGCAAGAGTAATAAAGAGTGAAAAAAATAGGAAAGAACGTAGGGTGGAATAAGATGTAAGCACTCCTACAGTATTAGTGTAAATGTTTAAAAATAATTATTAGAAAAACAAACTTGGCAGACAGACAGATAGACCACAAGGCATGCAAAGAGATGAAAAACAGTTGTAAAAAAGGATGTTACCCGCAATATATTATGAGGCTTTTCCTTTATTAAATGCAGAAAGAAACAAATCAGCTGTTGGGTAGTAGTTCATGCAGTAGTAAAGACACAATATCTTCCATGTACCTGAGGAGCCAGGGGAATAGCACACGAATGGAAAAACATTTTAAAAGCAAAGGCAAGTGGTGTTACATTTGTACAAGCAGTTCATAAAAAAAAGTAATTTCCATTGCTTATAGTTTGGATGGAATCTATGTACCATGTGATGCTCTATAAAATCTGAGTCTCTACACCCTAGTAAACAATATGATACAGAGAAAGTATAATTGAATTAAAGATTTTTAAATGCTTGAACCTAAAAACATGTTGCTTTAAAATGCTTTAATCTTATTTTCCATTTCAGTTAACAGAACTCCGATCCTATTAGATTATCATTACAGATTTGCCATCTTAACAGCTTTTCCATGCCAATACGCAATAGAAGAAGTATACTGTGTATCCAACATACTGTATAGTTGAATAGCCATCATACTGTACGGTAAAGTTTTTTGATGACACCAATAAATTACATCATCGGGTAACGAGAATTATGATTAACATTTCTTTGTAAAAGCACTATTGGAATCGAAGTATTTAATAAGTTAGACACTAATGCATAATGGCTTTTGGTAGTTTAGTGTGAGCCAAAAACAATATTTTCATACACCGTCTCAAAGGCTAAAAATCTCTGGCAAAGCCATCAGTATTCCCTAGTAACCTTTGTCAGCTCCGCCACAAGAAGGCTGTCTGTTGCTCTCTCATACCATTCAGTATAGCAGGATTTGCAGTTATGGACACAGCATTCTGCCTCTGGGTAGCCTGCATATGGGTAGTTTTGCAAAGTTCAGGACAAGTCACAGGAGCTGAGCCCACTGGGCACCCGAAAAACCACTGCAATTCAAAACAAAATCTGAAGAAAATACGACCTAGCAAAGCAAGAATCATCACCACTCTGCAATAAAAGTGCTATGTATTTATACAACAACCATAACAAATTAAGGAAAACAAACTCTAGAAATCAGTGGGCCGGCACTCGAAGATTATTGCACAAATCAGTTTGTGGTGAGCTAATACAGTATTTGATTTTTAGGAGACTGAAATCTACAATTACTAAACAATTATCTGCAATTACAAAAACACTTCTTGGACAAAAAAAAATCCTCAACAACTTTTGCAATTCAGATTAACATGCAATGTATCAGTAGTAATTTTGGTTCATTTGCACTCACACAGGGATACAGAAGAGTTACTGTAATGTCTATAATGGAGCTTTGTGTTCATGATGTACACTGGAATTAATTTTAAAAAATTGCAAGTATGTACTGTTGAAAGCTTAATAATTAAGGGTACAGTTTTATTTTTAATTCACCTTTTAAGGTTATTAATGGAACCAAATGTGTTTGATACATGGTGACATTAAAATCTTTATAAGGCAAATACCAAAATCTAAATGTCTTAAAGTTTCTTAAAAGGAATCAATTTTTATAAGCATTTAATTTTAATAAATAACTGTAGTCTACTAATTCTGAATTATTCGATAAATTAATACAATTGTGGAGATTCTAGCCAGCCTATAACTGTCGAACCCTTTTAATAACATTAATGGCCTCCTTCACAAACATTTAAATAAAAGTCTACAAAAGATATGTATCCAAAAAGACAGGTGAAATAACCATAAATAGTCTGTATTTGCAAAACGTATTGCTGTTTGTTTAGACGAGTCATCAGTGCACACATAGAAGTTTAGTACAAGTGTGATGGAGCAACCTGAGGCTTTGTTAAAGCCTCTTCCTTCTCTGCAGTAATTTGGACACACCTGCCTTGACTGACTGATTGAATTCCTGTGGGATAGAACTCTACTGGTAGAAAAGGGATTAGCTGATTAGCCCTGTGCTTGATGGGAACATTACTTAAGAGTAGCAGTAACCATTAAAATAGCAGTCTGGTACCCTTTTAACTCAGGGTGGAAGAGTGTTAGTGAATTCCTGAATTGTAGTGAGATTACAAAGGAATATTTAAGTGCCATGTCAATCTGTGCCGTGTCCAGTTCAGGTTTTGGAAGTTAAAGACATCATGAAGACTTGTAAGGATTTTGTCAGGCATAGAATTTAGTGAATCAAGATGGATCCAGAGTTGTCTTTGTGGTGTTTGAAGTTTTAATTATCTGTAGTCTTTATAGCTGGAGCACCAGAGGGTAAGGTGTGCCAGTAGGTCGCACAAGAGATTGAACATTGTAAGAGTGGCTGTGGAGGGGTGAGCCTGGTTCAGTGCGCCAGGGATTCCAGGGAATGAAAGTAATGTTTACAGTAGCTCTGGGGGTCAACATTCATCACAATACTGTAGGTCATCTGAAAAGATGTTTTTTTTTTCCAAAAGATGTTGCCTGGAGATAATGAATGATACATGTAATGACTCAGTACATTTGACACCAACCATAAAGAATAGGACAGAGGTTGCAAGTATGCGGGAAAAGTGTAGGTGAAAGCAATAAATCAACTGTGCTGCACAGGAGCTTTTTCCTTGGCCTGTTACATGTGGCTTTCTTCAGTGCAAGCATGGACAAAATCCGAAAACCAGAAGGTTTTTAAAAATTCCATGCAGAATTAATAAAAAGTCCAAAAACTCAACAAATCTTTGTTTCCTGGTTGACCTGTAGTATGTCCTCTTCCTCAGCTACAGTATGGTTACAAGCTTAGGGTAGCGACCAAAAGAATGAGATTGCAGGTACAAGCAGAGGAAATTAGGTTTCTGTAATGAGGTGACTGCTCCTCTCGATCCTCTACCAATTCTCCCTAGCAGACTTGCTCAAGCTCTGTTAAACTGAATGCAGACTGTCAGTGAATTGTATTCTTCTAAGTCCTTCCTCAAGCTTTTAATGAGATTCATGTAAGGGCTTTTGCTGGGCCACTGAAGAACATCCACCATCTTGTTCTGAACTGATGTTCCACAATTTTTTCTGGCTGTACGCTTGGGCTTGGTGTCCTGTTGGAAAGGGGATTATTTGCCCCAGTCTAAGGCTCTTTGCTGACTGAAGCAGGTTCTCTTAAAGGAATTGCCTGTATGAGACTCAATTTATTGTATCCTCTGTTCAACAAGTCCTTGCCATTGAAAAGCATCCTTATAAGCATCCTTATAAAAATATCCAATATTTTATTGCATAATAAACCATAGAAAAATACTAAGCAAACAAAGAATAGCTGCATTTCAATCCTATTTTCAACGAAGATGTAAAAATCTGAAGAAGGCTGAGTTATGAGCCCTCCTTGCACCTCTGGATGACCTAAGAGTTCCTAGGCAGAAGGAAAAACCCAACCTAACATGTGCAGTTGTGTAGTGGTGATCACTAAGCATGGGTGGGCATTTCAAGTAGCAGTCACTTAAACAGCATGCAGAATCAGGATTTTACAGACAAGAAAGGAGTCACCCCAGATCTCCAGCACTGTTCTTCTGCAGTACTGTTTAAAATATTACTTCATAAAACAAGTTAAACATGATTTCCTAGAAGGAAGAAAAGAAAATGTATTTATCCTCAAATATCTAAAAAAAAACTACAGCATGTACAATGTGCAAAAAGAGAGTGGAAAATAAAATGCAAGGGTTCTATGTCAGGAGCACATTAACAGGTATTTTAAATCAAGGGTTGGCTTGTACGTTCTGTTAGAACTTGAGGACACTTGGAGGTATACAGTATTTTATAATGTTTTTGAAGTTGGCTTGGTTTGCCCGTAAATGACAATCCTTTTCTGGCTGGGAGACAAATACATAATTTTCTTCTTTCTCCGTAATATACAGTACCTGCTGTATCGAACACCTTTCACTTTCTCCTCTTGGTCTTGTCTCTCTGTTTTTACACCTGTGCTATCATGTCTGACCATACACCTGGATATTTCCCTATTGGGTTCTCTACGGCTGATTACAGTATGTGAGAACTTAGTTGCACAGTTTCTATGAGGGCTATATCATAACAACTGCAAGACCAAGGGGAAGAAGTTGTTGAAAATAAAAGCGGGATTATTAGTACTGTGACATGTTTTGTGGCAATTCTCAATTACATTAGAAAGATCAGAAATAATAGAAGATATTTTGATGCATCACACTAATTTAGTTCTACTTCTATACAGGCACCCCAATCCAATCCCGTTTGTGCTGGGAAGAAATCCCCTATAGAAATGGAAAATTCACTAGCCAATCAAACCTAACTAGCTTGTCCTTGGGACCTAGGAAGAAACCAGAGCACCTTGTAAAGAGTAAATGAAAATGCAGAGAAAACATACTGTACAAATTGCACACAGACACCCGTATTTGCCACAAGTCAAAATTAAATCAAGAATGCTGGAACGGTGAGGTAGAAGTTCTGCCTTATTGAATGTCAGCATGCCTAAAAAATATCACCAGCTTAATCTGAAATTTGCACAAGTAATGAATTAACTTAATATAATATTCAAGCTATACCATGTAAAGACTCTTTAGAGCTTGCTGGTAAACCTCCCTCTCATGTCACGTTGCACACCTTGCACCGAACATTATGTCAGCAGGTGCATTAGTGAAGCTAGAGTGACTTCACAATAGTGTCTGCTGAATGAACCACCACAGTCTTTGCCATAGACATCTGTGCAA